>NC_080747.1:60198874-60504915 GCF_020826845.1 Diceros bicornis minor | reverse complement strand
TGCTATCTCGCACTGTCCCCTCTGTCCTGCTGGGGACATGAATCATCCCTTTTTCCAGCGTATCTCTCTGTATATACTACCAGCCCGTTAGTCACTTAGTAGCCATCTTGGTTTTCAGATGGACTACCGTGTTGTGTTCAAGTAACCCTTATTTTACTTAATAATGGTCCCAAAGCACAAGAGTAGTGATGCTGCCAATTCAGATATGCCAAAGAGAAGCTGTAAAGTGCTGCCTTTAAGTGAGAAGGTGAAAGTTCTCAACTTAATAAAAAAAAGAAAAGAAAATCGTATGCTGAGGTTGTTAAGTTCTACGCTAACTTTATTACGGTACATTTTTATAATTGTTGGATTTTATGTTGATCTCTTACTGTGCCTAATTTATAAATTAAACTTTATCATAGGTGTGTATGTATAGGAAAAAGCATAGCATATATAGGGTTCAGCACTATCTGCAGTTTCAGGCATCCACTGGGGGTCTTGGACCCTATAGCCCCCAGATAAGGGGGGGCTACCATACTGGATGACAGTGGTGTTCTCTTCTTCCACCTTGTCTGGACTGTCCAACAGTCGAAGTATTTACTGGGAATCTATTACAGTCAGCAGGATGCTAGAGTACATGGGAATGGGGCTGGGAAGAGGGCTCAAGAAATTCCTAAGACATGATTCCTGCCCTAAAAGATGATATGTTGAATTTGGGAATGCAAGACTAACAGATATGAAACAATAAGAGAAAAATTCATGAAACCAGACGAGAGAGCTCAACAGTGAGGGTTGGAGTAGTGTACAAAGCTGCACGAGGATATAAGTGGGTGCTTTGAAGTTTGGGGAGGATTAGAAATAGTAGGGAAGACAGGCCAACAACAGACAAGAGAAAAAACTTTTGGTAAAGGGTTGGTGACGGGAATAAGATTGCTTTACTAGAGAGACAAGCAGTCAGCCTGCCAGAAAGTAGAATCTTTGAGAGACAGACAGATTATGAAGAGCCAAAAAAGCCAGATTAAAATATTTGGACATGAATCAATAAACAGTTACACACCATCCTAGGTCTTGAATACGGGAGTGATATCATGGAAACAATGATTTAAGGAGGTAAATCTGACAGTGGGGCGCAATTTGGGAACAGAGGAGGGGGGCTGTGGGCCAGCTGACCTGACTGTCGCATAGGTATGATCCAGGTACCAGCTAACTCAGGCCTAGATTAGGGTCAAGTGCCAGCAGAGATGTTATGGTGGAAATGATTATTCCAAGTTGATGGACGTTCTTCCCTCTTTACTATCACACAGTGCTTTATTTTTTTCTCAAAACTTGTCAAAAGGCAGAAATGAAAAAAACAAAACAAAACTCTAATCCAATGCTATTGAACACTCAGGGTTACCCAAATGTCCAACTGCCCTGGGGAATGTTTGGTTTAGGGAATTGAATTCAGTCTCTAGATGCCCTAACAGCTCCACTCCTTGCAAAATGCCACAGGATGTGATTTGTTGGCATCAGTGTTGCCATAAAGTGGTCCTATTTTTCTCATACTCACTTTACTTTTAAGTCTCATTCCTAATTTGTCATGTTATTTTATTTACTTTTGAAAAGAATGTGAGCAATGAGCTGTGATGCACTAGCGTGTGTGTGTGTGTGTGTGTCACAGTGGAAAGTGCCTTGAGAACTGGCATTGAGCAGCCATGAGACCTGCTTCCAGCTCTGCCATTCCGTGACTCTGAGATGTCTGTAAGTTACAACTTTCTGGGCATTATTTTTCTCATTTGAAAAATGAAGGGGTTGCTTTAGGTGAAACTAAGATCCTTATGAACTTGATGTTCTACTGATCTTGAACCAACTTTTCTACTGGGAGATTTAAATGAAAATCATTTTACAGTCGTATTTAACTTCTATTTACTTTGTAATGGGATCTTTGTTTCATGCGAACTTTATCATAACAAGAGAGAATCATAGATGCTTGCTTCTTTGATAAATATGATAAAGGGGCAATAACTTTGTTTAAAATGTTTTTTTTTTATCTTGAAGAAATTAGATTGCTCCCTTTTAATTTTGTTTTTTAATTTCTCCCTCTCATCCAGTTGCTATATAAAACTAAAGCTAAAATCATAACCAGTTGAAAAAGGGAAAAAATGTTTCTTTTTAAAAAATGAATGAGTTTTGGGGTCAAAAGTATGTTCCCTTCCTTATTAAAATCTAAAACATTAATATTTGTAAGTTGGTTTTAATTTCTGCTTGAAATATGAATGTATTCATGACGTAATATCTAGCTTTCAAGTTTCAAAGTAGGTAGGTGACAGCAAGTAAAATTACCATTGTACAAAGGAAGTAACTGAAGCCCCAAACATGGAAAGATTTTTGGATTTGCCTCCTCAGTTGTACTTTTGGTAGAAGAGCATTAGGAGGTTTTATTTTTTCTCCTCTTCAACAATCCTGGGTTTTGCAGGCAGTGCTTCCACATTAACAACTGTTCCAAGTCAATTTTTGCTATTGCTCCATTCTCGCTTGTTGCGTGGAAATTCCCAAATAATTCTGGAAGACCCCCATAGTGCAGGCATACATTGTTGTGCACACTGAAGGTGCCCCTGCTGAAGCACCAATGTCGGTGCTGAAGATGGAGGTGCAGAGGCCGCAGAGCACTTTGTCCTGGGGGCCCAAGCCTCTGGCATTGCCCCATCTCTGCTACGCTGCTCAGCCCAGTACTCCTGTGCTCCTAAGGTCCGTAGAGAGCCCAGTGGGGAAACCTCATCTTGTTTTTTCTCACCCTTTTATTGTAGTCAGTTCATGCCAGGACATAGGTATGAATGTCACTTGGAGGCTAGGCCAGGGGACAGTCAGAGGGACAGGCACCAAGCTGTACCCTGAGTCACCCCTCTGATCCATGAACCATGCTTGTAAGCTTCTCCATTAGGATTAGTGTCTTCCTAGGAGGTTCCAGACAAACCAGAATCCGGACTGCATGCAGTTTAGGCTTAAGCCATGATCCTGATACACTTCCCAAATTGCCGTGACAAACCCCTGGATCCACAAAGAATCCGTAGATAAGTTGGTTAGGAGTGCTCCAGAGTAAAATAAAGAGGAAGTAATTTGATTAAAATGGGTATGCTTTGTACTGCTAATGACTGCTAGCTTTCCCAGGCATATTTGTATCTTTCAAAGGGAATCTTGGGGGCCGGCCCAGTGGCATAGTGGTTAAGTTCAAGTGCTCTGCTTTGGTGGCCTGGGATTCGCAAGTTTAGATCCCGGGTGCGGACCTACACACTGCTCATCAAGCCATGCTGTGGCGGCATCCCATATACAAACTAGAAGAAGATGGAAACAGATGTTAGCTCAGGGCCAATGTTCCTCACCAAAAAGAGGAAGACTGGCAACAGATGTTAGCTCATGGACAGTCTTCCTCACCAAAAAAAAAAAAGGAGAATCTTGTTAGCTCAAATGAATTCCTAATTGCTACAATTTAGAGAAATAAGGAGAGATTTCTTTAGATGATTGGAGAGAGATGGGGTATTTAATCTTAATTCACATCAATTAGGCAATAATCGACTTTGATTATCAGCAAGGCCAAGTCAAATAGCTATGAAGTACTTTTATTCATTCTTTCCATATTTTGGAGGATATGTAGTATATTATTTATCTGACCTGTAGATCAGAGGCATTGATTCCAAAACAAGGACGAAAAGTATAACAAAGTTTGTGTTCAGCCTTCCTATTTCAAAGTACCCGAGTTGGTTGTATAACAGGATGAGTTACTCATGTAACATTTTCCTCTTTGCAAAATCATGGATGTATTCATTCATTTAGTCTTATTTACTTTTGAAGGGATGCATGAAGAGTGCCTGGCACATAGTGGAAGCTCAAAACATATTAGTTAATTGAATGAATGAATGCAAGTGGCTGTTGGTGATAATGCCCAGTCATTAAAAAGACAGCAGATTCAGTAAAGAAAGCAGTTCTTCTTGTGGGCAAAACACACTCACAATTCAGAGAAGTTGTAGAAGGACGGATTTCTTCATCTTTTTTTACATGGGACTTGCTTTCAGCTGTGCTAGAGGTTCACAAAAGGACTTTTGTTTTGCAAGTAGTAAGTCTCCGTCTTCTGTTTCTATGTTCTGCATTGGAGATTCAGAACGGCTACATCTCTCTCACATATGTGGTTCAAGGGCAGATCTCATTAGTCAAAATATCGTGTTTACATAATTAAAATAAGTCTTTAAAGGGGGAAGGGAAGGGCATTGGCCTCAGGGCACTCTCTAATGGTTCATTAAATAATACCCTTTAAATTCTGTGTGGTGTGAGGTGATTTGCTTTCTTGTTTGATGAGAACTTTTTCTAACATACATATGTTTCATTAACTGGGAATAACAAAGTTGTTATATTTATGGGTTTCTATTTAGTATTAAGTAGAATGAAAACCTTTGGTGGATCCTATAGAAGTTGAGATAGATTTGCTGTGGAGGCTGGCTGTAGTCTGACTGGTTAGCCTTGAGGAATTCCTAACTAATCTAACATTATGTATAAATATTTCATAACCATGAATTGTCTGGATTTCTTGATGGTTAGATTTAAGCACCTGATACACAGACCCATGTCCTCCATGCTTTGGGATGAGCCACACGTTCCAGGCCTTTCAAGTAGAAAAGGACAGCTCGCCTCGGCCTCTTAGTGCAGAAAGCCCGGTAGCGAGGCTGAGAAATTGTCATGCAAGCTGAAGGAGGCACTTTTAGGAGGTCCTGACTTGTCTTATTCATGACCACCTTCCTGTTGAAATGTCATTCTGAGTTTCTGATACTTGATTGGCCCAATCTTCTAGATTGCTATGTACTCAGATATCTGCTTGACCTTCGATGTGGAATCACAGCATAATAATTCTTTACATATGGGGGACATTTACAATTGAAAAAGCATTTTCATACCATTATCTCATTAAATTTTCACACCAAAAATAATAGCAGGGTGGTTATGTAGTATGCATGCCGGGTACTATGCTTAAAGCATAATAACTCGTTTCGTCCACATAACACTACCCACCTAGCACATAAGCTAGGCATCATTATTATTCCCATTTATAGAGGAGGACATGAAGCCCAAAGGCATTAAGTCACTTGTCTAAGGTTCTGGCTTTATGGGCATGAACTATGAGGGTGAGGTGACAGTGCCTGGATCATAGTAGGTAAATATTTGTCACTGAATGAGGTATACAGGGAGAGATAGGACACTAAGGTGCAGTGTAATGACAATTCATTGCATTTAAGAGGAAAAATCAGCACCGGAACCCAATTCTTCAGACTTATTCAAGAAGTATTTGAGTTCATTCTAGCTGTGTCCTAACCTCTTTGCTTTCTCTGCTGCCTACCCATACATCTGTGGTGTTGCTGGCTCTGGCTCTGCCTCTGCCTCAGATCCTTGGACTCCTGGCTCTTCACCCCAGCCAGGAAGCCCTGCCTGCTCACATCCCAGGCCCAGGCCATCCCAGCTGATAGTGAACAGTTGGTGTTGTACTTTGGTCTGTGCCCAGCGTCACTTTGGCCATCCTCATCTGACCCTGTCCTTAAACCTGAACCTGGGGGGTGACTCTTGTACTTCCCTGGACTGCTTGCAGCATTATGACATTTAGGAGACACTCCTTAGGGCACATGGGGCAGGGTGACCTTGCTTTATATTCCCCCTGATTGGACCTACAGGCCTATTACTGAGAACGGGTGAAAAGAGCATGTCCTGAGGCAGTGTGATGTTATGGTCAAGAGTGTAGACCCTGAGCCAGACCCTCTAGGCATGACTTGGTGCTGTGACTCACCACCTCCTTAATCTGGGGCAAATCTCTTAAACCCTCTTGGCCTCAGTTTCCTCACCCATAAAATCCAATAGTAATAGAATCAAGGTTATTATGTGGATTAAATGAGTTACTGCATAAAGCACTTAAAATGTGCCTGAAACATAGTAAGTTTTGGGTAAACATGAGCTATTAGAATAGATAATAGGAAAGTATAGAAGAAATCACTAATTGTGATCAGTATCTTTTAAAAATTGTGGATATTTTGATTCTGGGTACTTCCTGACTATAATTAGGGTCTACCAATAGATGAAAAAAATTTCTCTTGCTTTTATTTCTCAAATTCCTGCTCCCACTGGTTATGAAATAAGCAATAGATAAAAATTCTTAAAACAGTTCTATTTTGACTGGCTTCGTTAGAAAGGGACAAATGTTAAAAATAATCCTGCAAAAGCAAAATGCATTCTGCTTTCTAAAAATGTCTCTATAAATTCTTCTTCATCTGCCAATTCTGATCTTAGTTTTATGCAGTGAAAAGCTATATAGCACTTGCCTGGCATTGATACCAAAACCCAGCATCTTAGGGTGAATCACACACAAAATTTAGCCTGCACTAGCAGAGGAAAATGAAATATTTAGAAGATAATTTTAATATTTTAGGTAATCTCATCAAAATGAGGTTATCTCATTTATTTGAATTTTACAAATAATTATCTTGATTAACAAGAAATAAAACTCATTTTGGAAGAATGAATGTTGACACAATGTCAAAATTTCTTTCTAAATATCAAAAAAGTGGAAAAATAAACAGAAATTATTTTAGAAAAGTTTTCTTTTGACAAAATAATTTTTTCAGATTTTCAAGAGCAGAAAGCCATGCATAAATATTAAGTTGTTCTGTAATAATTGCCTTGTAACATTGAAAAAGTTGCTTAACCTCCCTATACTGCATTTTTTCTATAGAATGATAATAATAGTAATAGTACCTATCATCTAAGGACACAGGATTTTTTTGAGGGTAAAATGAGATAAAATAAAGAGGAAAAGATTTTAGCAGAATAATTGGCAAGTAAATGTTCAATATATTACTAATATTCTCAACTTTGTATAGGTGTAGGTAACTTTTAAATTATTTCATTGGTATTACCTAAAAAGAAGAAATAGAATCATCATATTCATCAAGCCAATCAGAGTGTCAGCGTTTGTACTTTGATCAAAGGAAATTGCTGTAATATTCACCACTGGAAGCAGGCAAAGGAAAAAAAAAGCAGGAATCTGTCCATCATAGCCATGCGTTCAACAGTGCTCTGAACAGTTCCATTAGAATCTAAGTCCCACGATAGCAGGGGCTTTTGTCTATTTTATTCACAGCTATATTCTCAGTGCCCAGAACAGTGCCTGCGCATAGTGAGTGCTGAATAAATTATTTGTTAAATGAATGAATCTGAGTGCAGATAGCCCAGGAAGTCTCCCTAGACCTGTAGCTTCTCATTGTGCATCACAAAGATCTTGATGTAAACTTCACAGTTTCAGCACAAGTACGTACGTGTATATACACACACACACATTTGCACGCATGCACGCACACTTTTGTAGCTTCCATAATCAAAAACTAAGAATGCTTCATGTTTTTGAACAACTCTTCATATTCCATCTTTATTGTCTTCGGATTTGCTAACAATGACTTATTTCAGTCAGTGCCTCGCTGAGATGGTAGTTTTGTCTGGTTTTGCTGAGTAGGCTGACCTGATAGAACAAGATTTGTTCATGAAATTTAGGTATTGACTACCACCATCAGCAAAACGTGGACTTATCCAAAAGCACAACTCTGTTGCCCATGGCGTGGTGTTGGGTGTGTTGTTGGAAAGTACTATCTTTATTTCCAAAACACGTAATAAGGAAGGCATATCTAAAAATTTTTACTATTTTAAAGTATCTAATACTATTATAAAGGGTGTCTAATATCTGTGTTTAGTATTAAGGAGAATTGTCTAAGTCATTGTCTTTCCAAAAAGAGTTTGTACTGTATTGGGTAAAAATTGAGTTATATTAATATATATATATTAGGTTATATTAACATATATATATTAGGTTCATCACAAATGAGATATTGTATAATAGCTCAATATTTAACAAAGTTTAAACTACGTAGTACAGACTAAATATGATTGCAGAGAAGGAGAATTTATTATGGGTTGGAATGATTGGCAAAAATTCACCAAGGAAATAGGAATTGAGTTAGTTTTGCCATGATGGTGGTGGAGGAAAAGATGGGAGAAAAATTAGAAGGTAGAAAAATAAATGATTACAATTTTTTGTGCAGCGGAGAGTGAGGATACCAAAATGCTTAGAACAAAGAATTAATTTTGTGTGGTATTAAGGGAAATATCAACTGAATAAGGACCTGGTTTCCAGAATGAGGACACTAGTCAGGCGCCTGAATTCTTGATGCAGTGTCATCTTTGCAGGATATCCTAAGAATTGGAGCCAGGAGATTTTGGAATTTACATAAATTCATGCTTTCAATTACATGTTAAGACTTTACTTTAAAATATTATATGGTCTCTTACCCGGGGAACTTGTTTGAATACTGTAGAAATATCCAGACTTCATTTTACTGTATGCCCTATAGCTTGGTGAAGAATTGGCTTCACCCTTGCTTAAGTCCAGATTAGAGGCTGACCTGAGTGGTTTGCTTCATGATTCTATCTTCTTGGTCCCTAACCGTGTACTGCTAGGCTTTCTAAGGCTGGGAGTGGCTCAGAATCTGGAGGTAGCCGCTGGCCTATCTTGAGTAGCAATAGCACCTGGAGAAAGAGACTAATCCAAGAGGATGAATTTAAGAGAATTGACTTATGACCACAGAACAGTTACAGAGATAAAACCAAAAGGGAATGAACTTTGTTCTTCTCACTGAAAACTCCACCTTATTCTATTGCAGCTCCATTCTCTAACATTAAGGTCATTTTATCCCTAACTCATGTCAGAGGGCCTCTTTCTTAGGAGTGCAATAATAATGGATAATGGGTAGCTATTGTGGTATTTTTCAATAGGGGAATGATACAGGAATGCAGTGCTTTAAATATTGGTTTTAGTGTGCAGAATGGATCAGAAGAACAGAGACTAATGTAATAAGAGGAAGATAGAGGAAGTTGCTGTTAACTAGCCCAGGAAGTCTGGACCAGGCAATGGAGAGAAAGGAATAAATTCAATAAATATTTCTAAGCAATAATTTATAGGAGATAAAGACAAGTCATATGAGAGAAAGGAAGGGGAAAGAATTAAAGCTGTCTCCAAGACTGCTAACCTGAGAGAGAAAAAGAATTTATGGTACCATATGTGAACGAGAGCTGCTTTTTTTGTGATGTGGGATGTGAACTGTTTTGGAGACATTCAAATGTCCTATGAGCATTTAGAAATATGGAAGTTGACTTCAAATGACAGCAGTGGAACCCAAATCTGATTGTTCTCCCAAGAAATGCAAAATGTGCATGTTATCAGGATTCTCCCCAGACCCACTAAAGTCTGGTTGATATGTCCTTATGAATCTTAAGTTTTAAAGACTTTCCAGGAGAAGAAACAAATTTTCCTTACAGAATAATTGCAAATAATATATGAAGATACTTCCCCAGGAGGTAGATCTTGATTCTTTGCTCCCTTTGAATATAAGCTGGACTTAGTGACTTGCTTCCAAAGAATAGAGTATGAAAAGGAAAAAAATAGTAACTTTACAGTGCAAAAATCTGGCGAACACTACGTTAACCAAGTGGTCAGGGTTAACATCACCAATGATATCATGTGAACATCATGTACCCCTCACATAATGTGATGGAGGAGCACTTCTCTATAGTGTTCATTCCAAAAACCCATAACCCTAGTCCAATCATTATAAGAACATCAAACAGTCCCCAAATTGAAGGACATTCTACAAAATACCTGACCAGGACTCACTAAATTTGTTTACGAAGTCATAAAAAACAAGGAAAGACTGAGAACCTGTCACAGACCAAATGAGACTAAGAATCTTAACACAGAAAAAGGACATTAATGCAAAATTGATGAAATCAGAATAAATTCTTGAGTTTAGTCAATAATAATGTATCAATGTTGATTCTTGGTTTTGATAAATGTACCACGGTAATATGAGATGATAACATTAGAGGGAATAGAAGTGGGTGAGGGGTATACAGGAATGCTCTATACTTTGCAACTTTTCTGTAAATCTAAAATTATTATAAAATAAAAAGCTTATTACAAAAAAAGGCTTTATAAGAGTTTCTAATGACTAGCCAGTTTGAACAATCACTTAGAAAATACAGCTGAATATGTAAATGAATCATTTAGCTGATTGTAATTTCAGGATCTACACAGTGCCTAGCACACAATAACTCTTCAGAAAATATTTATTCAAATACCGATTCACTGGGTATTTTGTGAAATTGAATGGCATTATAAAAAAGGAGACCAAGGCAAAATCACAGAGATATAAAGTAGAATGGTAGTTTCTAGGGACTGGGAGAGGAGGGAATGGGGAGTTGTTGGTTAGTGGGTATAGAGTTTCAGTTTTGCAAGATGAAAAGAGTTCTGGAAATGGATGGTGGTTATGATTGTACAACAATATGAATGTACTTAATATCACTGAACTGCACATTTAAAAATGGTTAAGATAGTATATTTTTTATGTGTATTTCACCTCAACAAAAAAAATTGAAGAAAAATAAGACTGAGAGTAGAGTGTTAGTGGCTTCCATGTTTATGGTGTGGGCGTCAGAAAAAGAGCTGGCATGGTTGAGTGAAAAGGGAAGGATAAGTCAGGAAGCCAAGAGTGGGGGTGGATTTTAGATGGAAGATTTGGGAATGTCAACCGTATCAAATACTGTGGAGATGGAAGACACTGAGGCTCAAGAAGAGGCCACTGGTGAGTGAGCTCTGAGGAAATCATTGGTGCTCTTGAAAGACCAGTGGCAAGAGATTGGTGGTAACTGAAGAAGCCAAACACATACGCACATGTGCGCATGCACACACATGACTGAGAGGATAGAAATTGGAGTAGTGGATAGAAAAGGGAGACTTTTGATTTATTGAGAGCCAACTTTCAAGTACTGTAGTTGAAAAATTGTTTTAACAATTTTTCCTCTCTTTAGTTCAGAGGGCACAACTTGGATTAATGAACTAAATTTCCAGGAAGACAGCTCTCACCTTAATTTAGGAGGAATTTTCTTCTAAGTAGAGCTGCCTTAGGATGTGGTAAGCTTCCCATGCCTGGATATGTTTGTGGCCTGGATGGCACTTACAGGGAGTTGTGTAGAGGTGATTCCTAGGTGAGGTAGGAGGTGGACCAAGTGACCATCAAGGGTTCTTACGTCTCTAAGAGCACAGGATATGTTACTGCACTTTGGGATTGCTTTGAAGGTTGGTAAATAGAGTTTCAAACCAAGAAATTGTTAGCAGATTTCCCTAACCTAGGAAGACAAAAAGGGGCAGGGCACTCGAAGACCTGGGAAACCAATGGCGAAGAATTTTGAAAATGAAAATTACTTGAGTTTTTCCCTTGAAAACTGGATTCAGTGACCATGCCTTCTCATGATCCTCATCTTGGGATGTAGGACCAATCCTATGTCCCAGGTTCAGTTTTTGCCTTAAAGTCTCTGCATTCTTTATATTTTACCATCTATTAGGATAATAGTTATCAACTGGGATCCTACTGTGGAGGGGAAAAAACCCAGCATCACTATAATTGGTAAATTATATTGACAAAACTTTCAAATGTTATTGTTTCAGGAGACACATTTCTAACATTGCCATCCTGTGATAGAAAACGTCTGTGAGAAAATTCTCTAATCATTTTTAGGTAAATGACAATTATCCTGTAATGGAGGGTAAGAAGAGCGATTGGAAGTGTGATTTAGATGCAAGATGAAACTACACACAAGAATGATAAGCTCTACTTCCACATGCCTTTACAGAAGCAAGGACAAAGGAAATGCACTCCATTCTTTCTTACCGATTTCTACTCAGCAGCATTCACCACTATTAAATACTTATTGAGGGGTTTTCTAGACTAGTCAGATTCTTTATTGGGAATCTATCTTTCAGGGTGTGGTGAACAGACATTACAAAGCTTCAACGGGAAATATGTGGTGTGACTATTTCTTAATGAGTCTTATTTTCATAGGTCACACAAGAAAATCAATTCAGTTATTTCACAGTCACACCACAGACATCAAGAAGGTCCTTGTTTCTTAATACTTCTTTGTATATAATTCTTGACTCCAGCTGGACAGCTTTAGTCATTGTCTCCCAAACACACTAGGCTCATTTCTGTGTCATTGCCTTCCATCCAGTTTAGTTCCCAAAGTCTTTTGTGAAACTTTTCCCTACGATTTCTCCAGCTTAACACATTGCATTTTTTAGGAATACCAATAGAATTTATTTTCTACATACCTTGCACTTAAAATATACTGCCTGATTTTATTTATTTATTTAATTTCTTGTTTCTGCAAATGATTTTATCAATAAAGATAATAATGGATTAATGTTAAATTGGGTTGGCTTACCCTAACTCATTTTAAGGGCCAACATTCTGGGGTTTTTTCAGGTTTAGTAAGCACCTACTCTGAAATCCTATGTTATTTTCTTTACCATTATTAAAGTTTGCTGACTATTTCCTCCTGGGTCAGAGGCTGTGTTATCGCTGGAACCAGAGGCCAACTCCACTGTTCCTCTTACTTTGCACTTGGATAATCCTCACTGATAACAAATTGTTCTTTTTCCTTGGTTCCTTTTTTGCCTCCTCTCTTTTAACTATTATGGAAATTCAGCAAGCCCAGAGCTTTTCATTTAAAGTATTACAATGTCTGACTGTCTGGTCCAGTCTTATCATAAAGGAATGGGAATCAAAAAGTCAAGCTTTGACAACTGATGATTTCTAAGAAACTAGATCTAGGTTATTATGGGGCTCCCATTCAATTTAGTCATTGTTGTCACAGATTTAATAATGATCATGGTGGGGGAAATAAAGAGGTTGATATACTGGCAAAGGCATTATTGTGGTGTTGGCAGTTTTCAGATATATGAGTTAGTTTATGTATGACAGGTTGTTAAATTACTTCTCTCTCTGGGCTTTAAAAATATAAGATTGTGGAGTACTTTTATGATTTAAAAGACGTGTTATCCATCATTCTTAGCCTTTCCTAAACAGCAAGATATTGTTTCCACCTTTTGGGATAGAATTTTACATTGGAGGAGGAAGGAGTTCATATTTTATTTTCCTAATTTTGAATGGTCATAAACTATTTGTGAAGACCTTCTTATTTTTTCTCTGCCCTTGTCTCTGCTTCCCCTCCCGGCCCTGAAAATCCAGAAGCCTGTCTTTCAGTTTTATAGACTAGGCAGTTCTCCAGGTGGTGTGATTTGTGGGACCTTGGAAAAATCCCTCCTTGTCCTGGAAGCTGGCTCTCCATGAGATGTCCTGATGCCCCAAATCCTCACTGTATTGGGGCGCAAACATTATGCACCCCTTAAGAGCCCTTCAACTACTTCCTTTGTCTCTTGCTCAACTCCCCACCTGTAGCAAGTCACCCCTCTTTGTGGACTTGGATACAACACCATGTTCCAGGGCATGCATTCTGGCCTCTCACTTACCAAGAGACCAGAGACTGAAGAAGTTAGCACCCAGTAGGGGAGATTTTGTCTAATTAGAAATAGGTGATGAAAGTGATTGGGGCAGGCAAGTTCCTCCTTCCTTCTTTCTTCCCTGGACTACTTCAAGGCAAAGTTCCTTTTTGAACCCTTTACATAGCCCATATATGAGGGACCATGTCATCTGAACAAGTTTCTGTGTCCCTATATGGCTCGTCTTGGAGCTGCACCAGCATGAAGGGTACACATATTGCGTCGCTTTGTCTCTTTCCATGCTTCATTTCCTTTCTTCTCATTCTCATGGCCCAGAGTTTGTACCTCCCAAATTAAGTGATAATCCCCCAATCTGTATCTCAGGCTCTGTTTTCTAGAAGACCCAGGTTAAGGCACTTGATTCTGGAGTATTCATTTTGAGTTAAGCAATTTCTATCCTTGCAGGTATGCTTTGAAAGAAAATACATTTAAAAAGGCAAATATGTTAAAGAATTATGCTCTATTTAAGGGAATGTTAAAGCAGGTTGAGGATACTTGTTTACAGGAGGGCAAAAGATGACAACAACAGAAAAAGATAGAAAAGGAGCTAACAAAAAACGATGGAAGAGAACACCAGTGCCAAACTTGACCTATTTCACAGTTTTTATCTCAGCCAACCACAAGCCCACGATAATGTTAAACATCATTTCCACCCTCTAATATTTTTTTCAACTCTATGTTAGACACGATCTCTTTTTGGACTTGGAAAATGCTCTGTGTCTAGTATGTCTCCTAAAGATTCTGTTTTTCTTTTTGATGATGTAGATACAATGGGAAAATTCCCCAGATGCTTATAGTTTTCACTCTGAATGTCGATTTAAACTTTAAAAACTTTATTAACTTTATTTTTCTGAAATGAGGGATATGATTTATAATCCATTTGGTTGTTAGTACTATCTAAGATCTGACTTCTTCTGCTCTATTTGTATGGTTGAATCACTTAACCAACCAACTGAATCAGTAATCCCATCTGACATAAACAGTACACTGAGTCACTGGCAGAACTGTACTGAGAATACACAGAACCATCCATGTAGAAGATGCCATATTTCCATTAATCACTTGAGGCGCATTCTCTTCAAATATCTTTAAAAAACACTAGAAGGAGGGCCGGACCCATGTCGTAGCAGTCCAGTGCACGCGCTCTGCTGCTGGCGGCCCGGATTCCGATCCCTGGTGCCCACCGGCCCACCGATGCACCGCTTGTCGGGCCATGCTGTGGCGGTGTCCCACATAAAGTGGAGGAAGATAGGCACAGATGTTAGCCCAGGGCCAGTCTTCCTCAGCAAAAAAGAGGAGGATTGGCATGGATGTTAGCTCAGGGCTGATCTTCATCACAAAAAAAAACTCACTGGAAGGAAACAGCATGTGGAAAGACCAACATACAGTCTTGCCTGGCTAAGTACATACATATAAGCCCACTGTGAAATGTAGCATGTATGTATGTGTATTTATCTTTTGTAATTTATTTCATAAACATATTTTATACACAATTCAAATCATACTATAAATGTAGCAGTTTGTCAATAGCCATTTATAAGAACGAGAATCTAATTTAAAAAAATTTTTTTATTGAGGTAACATTGGTTTATAACATTAAATAAATTTCAGGTGTACATCATTATATTTTGACTTCTGTGTAGACTACATCGTGTTCACCACCCAAAGACTAATTACCATCCATTACCCTACACGTGTGCCCTTTTACTCCTTTTGCCTTTCCCCTGGATTAATTAGAATTCTGTTTTTTTCTTTTTCTGAGGAAGAGTCATCCTGAGCTAACATCTGTTGCCAATCTTCCTCTTATTTTGCTTGAGGAAGATTGGCCCTGGGCTAGCATCTATGCCCATCTTCCTCTACTTTGTATGTGGGATATCTGCCACAGCATGGCTTGATAAGCGGTGTGTAGGTCCACGCCTGGATCCCAACCTGCAAAACCCTGGGCTGCCGAAGCAGAGCGAGCGAACTTAACCACTATGCCACCTGGCCAGCCCACACTAGAATTCTTTTTTTTTTTACTTTAGGTCTCTTATAGCTGCTACTTTATTGGGTGCCTACCCTGTGCCAGGCATTACCAAGGCTAATAAATCATAATCTATTTTTTCCCTTTCTTTAACCACATAGCTAAATCTTTACCACATAAGTTACATATTATGGGTCTCAGTTTACAGATAGGGACCCTGGAGTTCAATGGCTGAGTAAATTAATCATAATCACAAAACTAGTGATTAAAAGGTACATCTGGGATTCAAATCCACCTCCATTTGACTCCAAACCTATCCTTTTCCTGTTAATCTATATTGCTTCCCCTAATATAAGTGAAATTTCAGGGATTTGAGTGTGAAATATTCTTCCAATTTCTGTTTATATTCATAAGTTGATAAATTCTCCTTTGGTTTGTAGTTGGATTTGCTAATGGGACATGGAGTGGATTCAAATCCTAAAATGAGATTGATATGATATCATAGGAAATCACTGAATTTAGGTGACACAAGTAGAAGTTAGGATACCTAAGAAGATGTCCTAAATCATCAGACTATAGATGAATGGACATTTTGTGATAATATATTTACTTTTAAAATACAAAATGCACTGGGCTCTCAAAGTGGAAAATTCAGCTCAGAGATGAGGTAAATACAACGTCCATGACTGTTTAGGTTCGTCACATTTGATCTTTGTAAATAGTTGACCTAGCTGGTGTACAACTTACCTTAGCATTAGCAGTCACTTTGAGACAGTGGATCACGCTCCTTGCCAGGCTGTGTCTCTTTGAATACTTGCATTGTTCCCAGTGACTTCATTCCCCATGCTGGCTGACAGGGATAATACTTCCAATACATTCTGTAATTTTTAATTTGAGAATCTCAAGGTGCCTAAACGTATGGAGCTTTGATTCACTCAAGTAGAATTGGGTTTCTTTTCCTTTTTGTCTTTAATTTTATGAGTGGAGTTGGTATTTAAACACTAGCCCCAGAAATAGGGACTCAATTTCCAGTCACTTAGCAAATGCAGCTAATCTAACATTATTCTGTTTTATTTTGTTTTTATTGCTTTAATGCATCTGAGAAATTTTGCAGGTCATAGGAAGCTGGAAGGTATGGATAATAGATTGAATGAAAGAATAAGAAAGCAAAAAGATTATGAAATATTTGAATGATAGGTGAAATTTAACACAATAACATTTAAGAGGGAAAAGTGTAAACTCATTTTTTAGGTGAAAAATAAAAATGAAACAGAACAACAATAACAAAGAACAAACCCATCAATATACTGCTTTCCAGCAGTGTAAGAGATTTAGGAGCTTCATTTTATTCTAAGCACAGTAAAACCCTAGTATGTAATGGGACAGCCAAAAAGGGCTGATATACAATGGGGCTGCATTACTAGAGATAGGGTGCCCACAACGTGTATCTCGGCCAGACCATGTGAAATGGCATTTTATTTTGACCTTGCATTTAGGGGAAGATGACAAGGCTTATGAAGGGTCTTGATGATGCTAGTTAAAATATGGTTGAAGGAACCAGGATGTTTAGCCTAAAGAAGAGAAATCCTTTCAGGAAGACCTGATAGCTGGCTTCAAATATATGATAATCTATCAAGGGAAAGAGAGATTAGCCTTATTCCAGGTGATTCCAATGAGCAGAGTAAAATTACAGGAAGGCAAAAAGCAGTTCAACATAAGGAAGCATTTATAGAACTTTAGAAATAAGTGCTTAATAATTTTTTTGAATGAATGAATGACTGTGATTGAAAGAATGGATGAATGGTCTCACTGAAATGGGATGCCTTATAGACAGTGAAGTCTTGGCACTGAGATTTTAAAGTTGGGCTTGACAACCTCTCCTGGGGATGATTTTAGGGGCATTGAGACTTGGTTGGTAGGAGATTTTAATATCTCTAAAATTCTTACTAATTTTGAAATTTAATATAATCTGACACACTTTATTTTATTTCATTTTTTTTTGGTAAGGAAGATCAGCCCTGAGCTAATGTCCATGCCAATCCTCCTCTTTTTTGCTGAGGAAGACTGGCCCTGGGCTAACATCTGTGCTTATCTTCCTCCACTTTATGTGGGATGCCGCCACAGCGTGCCCTGACAAGCGGTGCATCGGTGCACACCCGGGATCCAAACCTGGGCCACCAGCAGCGGAGCGCGCGCACTTAACCACTACACCACAGGGCCAGCCCCTTGTGACCCTTTTGAATGAAACTCTTATTATGTTTTTCATATCTAAGTACTATGTTTTCTTTCATTTTCTCTAAAATGCAGTCCATACTTTCACTAATAATGATTATTTTAATAATGTATGATATGTTCTTTAAAAATTATTTTACGACGTTATTTCATTTGATTTTCATGAACTAGATTATGAGATAGGCAGGGAACCTATGATCCTAATTTTTCTTGAGGAAAAAGTTCAGGATAGTTCATTAATTAGCTCAAGGTCACATGGTGAATTAATGACTGAGTCTAGTGATCTTTCTACAAGATAATGATACTTTCCCTAAGAAATTTTTTAAGAAGTCGAAATTTGAGCTTTTGAGGCTGTGCAATTGATTTAGATTAAAGGAATATATTAAAAATGAAAGCTGTATTTTGGATAAAAAATATTAAAGGAGGTTGGAGAAAATTGCAATGGTTCTCAACCAGGGTAATTTCTCCCCCAAGGAAATGTTTGGTAATGTCTGGAGATATTTTTTATTGTGACAACCGAGGAGTGAGGGGAGGAAGGGAGGTGGGATGCTACTGGCATTTTGTGGATAAAAGGCAGGGATACTGTCAATCGTCCTACAATGCACAGTCTCTCATAATACAGAATTATCTAGCCCAAAATGTTAATAGTGTGAAAGTTGAGAAACCCGTTAGATGTTTCCCATTTATTTTAAACCAGAACTTGGATTTCCTTAAACAATGAGGTGAGATGTATACGATATAAAATAGTGAAGTGAGATGTATAGAAGATAAAATAACTTTAAGCTCTTATTTTTCAAAGATTTTTCATTCACTCAAAATAAAGTTATATTTGCCCAAATTGATAACTTTGACTGCAAAGGGCTATAGATTGCAATTGCAGAGGAGGCCTCTGAGTTTTGGGCTAAACTTTTTAACCTCTTCTGCCTCTGTTGGTAACCCATCCTTTGCCTTTCTTCCGTACCTTTGGCTCCTTCCTGTCAATTATCTTTCCCATTATAAACAGAAACAAAAACAAAACAGCTCTCTTTTTTTCTGTGTATATTGACTAATCTTGCCTCTCCCTTCCTCAATTCAACGTCTTTGAAGACCAGTCTACAATTATTTGCACGTTCTTCATGCCATTACTATTTCTCTAGCAAGATGTTACTAGTGCTGTTTGTTGTCAAATCCAATGCATACATTTCAGTTCTTATCTTTAATTCTCCATCAATTTTTATACTGTTGATCAAACTCATCTAGAAAAATTATCTTTTCTTAGCTCTGTGGCTGTTCTTTCTCAGCCCCTTGAGGACTCTTTTCTTTCTGGCCCTCTATCCTATTGGTATTCTTCAGGATTCTGTGCTTTCTCTTTTCACATGGTTCTTTCTGAGAACCCACTCCCATGGCGTTAAATACCAGTTTATTTTTCCATGACTCCTAAATATAGAAACTGTAGCTTTGAGTTCCTGACCAAATATCCACTTACCATCTCCTAGATGAAGAACAATCATCTCAAATTCAGAGTGTCCAAAACTGAATTTCTCGCTGCATGCCTGTCTTAGTCAGTTTGGGCTGCCATAATAAAATACCATAGACTGGTTGGCTTATAAACAGCAAACATTTATTTTTCACAGTTCTAGAGGCTGGAAAGTCCAAGATGAAGATGCCAGCAGATTCCATGTCTGGTGAGAGCCCTCTTCCTGGTTCATAGACAGTCATCTTTCTGCTGTGTCCTTACATGGCAGAAGGGGCAAAGGAGCTCTCCAGGGTCTCTTTTATAAGGGCACTGGTCCCACTCATGAGCACTCTACCCTCGTGATCTAATCACCTCCAAAGGCCTCACCTCCAAATACCGTCACATTGGGGATTAGATTTCAACAAAAAATGCAGTCTATAGCAATCCTCAACCTGTTTTTCTTCTTGTATACCTTACATCTGTGATTGGTGCCACAATCCAGCCAGTCACTCAAGCCACAAACTCTGGAGTCATCCTAGACTCCTCTTTCCTCACTTCCCACCCTATCCTACCAGTCACCAAGTCTTTTATATTTCACTTTGTGAATATCTCTCATAGTCATTTCTTCTTCTCCGTACCTAGTGCCACAACCTTGGTTTAGGTGTATCTGAATCATCTGTACTGGAGTTAAAGATTTGTGCATCTATCTTCCTTACCAGAACGTGAGCTCTTTGAGGTTAGTGATAACATCTGTTATTTTTGAACCTTCAGTGTCTTGCACTAGTACCAAACACAGGGCTTAATAAATATTTGTTGAATTACGGATGGAACAAGAGTGTCTTTTCTCTCTGAAGTAGCCTTCAGTATTGAGTAGATGGTTTAGTGAGCATTTCTCTGATTTCTGAGTCACCTCATACAGATCACAAACTCAAATGCCTTTCAGAGTCTAGGCAATTAAAATAAGAGTACAGCAAGCCTGGTGGGGTCTGTGGCATTTAAAGGAGTCATCTGCTACTTAGCTCCAGACACTTGTTGCCATGAAGGTGTTTCAGACTTATGTTGCCAGTCCTTCTGTTTTCTCAGTGGAAGCAGAAAAATCCAGGTTTCATATGAACTATATTGATTCAATTTTTAAAAAGCATGCAGACCAAGAAAATGGTTCTTCAGGCTGGATTTGGTTCATGGCCACCAGCTTATGACCTGAAGAGAGTTGGGTGGGAGTAGGAGGAACTGGTACACACTGCCCCAGCCCTTGTGCTTGGTGTCTGGTTTGCTGGAGGATGTCTCCTCCCCAGAGGTCCTCTCCAGGGGCTCTCCCCAGTGGCATCCCTTCGCCAACTGATGCCAGCGTGTGGAGGGAGCCTCAGCAGAAGAGAGCCTGAGCACAGGACCCAGGCTGCCAGAAGGTTCGGAGGCACCAGGCAGGGTTTCAATGGAATCAAGATTCCCTCTGTTAGGCACAAGTGGAGAATGATGAGATAAATTATAAGTGATAGTGGGAAGGAAGGTGAGTAGATTGAAATTTGTATGCTATGTGCCTTTTCTTATATTATTTAATTTAAATGTTACAATAAGCTTGAGAAGGAGATATTGTCATCCCCAGTTTGCAGATGTTGAATCTCTGTGAGATTTAGAGGTTTTTTTTTTTTTTTAAATTCCCACTATTAGAACAGATTAACTCCAGAATTAAGGCCTCCTGATTCTGCCCATGAAGAAAGCCCATGTATGGGGTTTTAAAAATGAATTAAATTTCTTTTATAAGAATAAAGAAATTGATTGAAATTTTCCACTAGAAATTGATATTGAGATTTTTTGAATTTGAAGGTTGTTTTGTTTGTTTGTTTATAGGTTGACTTATTCATTCTTTCAACATTTATTTAAGATCCATTGTGTCTGTATTAGATACCGGGATTGCGAAGATGGGTAATACATAGTTTCTGTGCTTGAGAAGCCCTCAATGATTGCTTGTTTCTGCTTTATTCTATGTGTGAAATAAGGAGGCCAGATGTTGGGTAAAAGATATGAAAAATCTAGAAATTTGGTGGCCAAATTGCATTTAAAAAAAAATTTGAGTCACTCTTTTTTTTCTTGTTGCAACAAGCAAAATACGCTAGTAAAAAAATTAGAAAGTGCAAATAAGGAAAATTAAGGAAAAAGTCTTCTAACAGTGTGAGCAACTCTCTGTCTACCTGCCTACCCACCTTTTCGACTATTTATCTATATGGATATTTTTCACACTTATGCACACATGCAGACAAATGCTCTCACAGATCACACTACATTGCTATTCTATAGCCTGTTTCTCTCACTTAGGAATATATTGAAATGCTTGAAAATTATTTTTTCTGGCTGAATAGCATTTTATTTCATAAAAATTGTTCCATATATATTTAATCAATTCTCTATTGTTAGATATTTAGGGTAATTTCTAATTTTTTATAACCTATGTCATATAGAGAATTTTTGTAGCTAAATTTTTTATGTATCTTGAATTATTTCCTTAGGAAAAATTACTAGAAATGAAAGTACTGGATTTAAGCACTTGTATATTTTTTGAGTTTTTTGCTTTTAGTGCATATAGTGCTAAATTGTCCTCCAGAAAAGTAGCACTAATTTACCCAACACCAGTGGATTTGAGTGTTCGTTTCTCTTCACTGTTTCCAATGCTAGTTACCACCTCTTTTAAAGACCTTTTCCAATATGATAGATAGAAAAGAATCTCTGTTTTGAAGGATTCTTTTGGAAATCTCTTTCGGCCTTTGAACTTGCTAGGTACTATTGTGTTATGGCTAATTGGTTGGCTGATTACCTGCCTTCGTAGCTTTGCAGCAATTTGAGAGTAGACCAGTCCCATCCACCCGTGTGTTTCTGCATGCTCATAGATGTTTGTTGAACTGAATTGAACTGGAGAACATGTGTAGTTTAGAAATGCATAAATGTGGGCACGTTATTCCTACTATTTGCATAATAATGAGTAATTTGAGCATTGTTTACATGCCAGCACTGTGTTAAATGCTTTGCATACTTACCTGGTTGAACTCTCACAACAATGCTCTGAAGGAGAGATAATAATCATCTCCACCTTGCCATTGAAGAAACTGAGAGGTTATGAAACTTGCCTAAAAGTCACATGGCTGTAAAGTGGCAAAGACAGGTCATGAATTCAGGACCAGCTAACTCCCAAGCCCGCCCTCCCCTGCCCTCCCATCTCCTGTCCAACTTCTTATTACAGACATTTTCAAATATATATAAAAGTGGAGAGAACAGCATAGTAAACGTTGGTATACCCACCACCCAGCTGCAACCATTATCAATATGCGGCCAATCTTGTTTCATCTATACCTCTCCCTCACCACTTTGCACCCTTCTTCCCTTGTTGGATTATTTTAAAGCAAATCTCACATACATTAATTTCATTAATATGTATTTAAATATATATCTCTAAGAGATATGGACTCTGTGTTTTAACCTAAGCCACAATATTATTATCACACTTTAAACTATCCTTAATATTATCTAATGTCCAGTCAGTGTCAGATTTCCCTGGTGATCTCATAAGTGACTTTTTATAGTTGGTTTGTTTGAATCAGGACCCATGCAAGGACTACCTTTTATATTTTAAACTGTTCTAATCATAACACAGCATTCCTCTCTTCCCCATACTTTTCCATGAGGCCTATCCTTCTCAGAGACAGAGATACTTAGCTGGAGAAACCTGAAATTTTTAAGTAATTCCCATGAATTGAATATCTAGTTCACATCTCCCCATAAGGAAGCACACTCAATAGTTAATACCTGAGAAATAGTGGGTCTCTGTGGAATGGAGAGAGGACATTGCCACATGGGTTCTGTTGATACAAATAATCTATAATCAATCTATAAATCAAAATTTGGAGTGAGTTTATTATGAGCCAGGTCTGAGGACTATAGCCCAGGGGCTTCCTTCCCCCAAGGAAGGAAACACACCCCAGAAGTGGGGTGTACAGAGTGGTTATATACTGTCTTGGAACAAAGAGCATACATCACATATGACAGGAATATCCCTTTTACTACTGTCACAATATACTTAGCTAGCACAGCAGATCAGTGGTCACAAGGCGAGCACAGCAGGTCAGTGCTCAGCAGGTCAGTGGTCACAAAGTGAATGCAGCAGGTCAGTTTATAGGAAGAAATGCTTATCTTTAAGGAAATAATGATATGGGGGGAAGCTACATCCCTTTCTTTAAGGGTGTCATTCTTGTCCTTGGGACATTGTAAATGTTTAAAGCAGATGTACAATGTATGTTCAACAGGCCACATCAGGCCCTTTTGGAAAAACTAGGTCAGGCTGAATTAGTTTTAAACCAAATGACTTCATCATATACTCCAGTATATACTATTGCTTTTCATTTATTCATCAGTTCATCATCTGTTCTCCCTGGAAATTAATCAGTATATTCATCCAGTGGCTGAGAACTCCCTCTATTTTTCTGCTTGTATGATAAAGCTCCATCACAAGCTATGATCAAGTCTCCTCACTTAAGGTGCATAGTTAGATGTAAGCGATGTTGGCTTGAAAATTCTGTCTTGAGCCCTGAGCTTGAAAAATGAGACAAACTGGCCAGTGTACCCCTCACTCACTGTGGGAGAATGACTTGGAAATGGAAGCCACAGACATGTTATTTTTACAAATGGGATATGACTTCGATAGAGTATTTCACATTGAGCAAATTTTCAAGTTTTTGTATTTATTTTGGTTTTGTTTTGAACTTGAAGGTCTAGTGATCCTCCACTGTGTTGTGGCAGATGGGAATTCAACCAGAAGTCCTGAAAATGATGGCCTTCTCTGTGGAGATCCCAGAGAAAACTGCGCAGGTAATGGTTAACAAGCGATGCATGTGTATTTTATCAGCTTTATATTCAATCTCGGAAAGTTGATCTTTCTAAGTTTTAATTTTTTGCTGTTATAGTAATCATAAAACTAGGTAGTTCTTTGAGCACATATTAACGTACCAGGCACTGTGCCAAGTGCTTTACATACAGTAATTCATTCATTCCTTGCAAGAACCCTATGAGCTGGAGAGTATTTTTTACTTATTTTAAGGTGAAGCCTAGAAAGAATACACAACTTGCCAAAGGACACACAGCTGGTATGAAGAAATCTGGGATTCACACTCAGGTCTTTCCGATTCTAGTGCTTCCATTCTTATTCATTATACTATTTTGGGTGTCACAGATGTGTGGTCCAGACTCTAGCATGGGATATCTTGGACTAGATTCATAGAAAGTTGACATATTCTATTCAAATTAAATTTTTTTTCTATTCCATAGCTTAAAATAAGGGAAGAAGACAGTGATTTTTACATATTTTGCCTGGGAGATGCTTGAATTAGTATTCTCAAAGTTATTAGTCTAAGTCAGGGGTCAACCTCAGTAAGGGATCAGATAAGAAGTATTTTAGGCTTCGTGGGCCATGTAGCCTTTCTTGCAACTGTTCAACTCGGCCATTGTACTATGAAAGCAGCCATAGACACTATGCAAATGAATGGCCTTGGATGTGTTCCAATAAAACTTTATTTAGAGAAATAGACTGTTGACCATATTTGGCCCTTGGTCCATAGTTTACTGACCCCTAGTCTAAGGTTCTGTCTGTCCTTTATAGATTGTATGATCTGGTCTTCTACAGGGGTTGTTTGTGATTTTAAAACAAAACAAAACACAGGCTAATTCCCAAAGTAGGGTGGAGTGGAGAAGACCCTTCTGTGCTCCCTGGAAGCGTCTCTGAGCTGGGAGTGTGGTAACTTGGTGTTAAATGCTCTTTACCTAGCACCCTGGGGAAGTTGTAACTGAGCCAGGAACATGCTGAGCAAGTTGTCCTGACGTGAGTCATCAGTTCCAGACCAATCTTCCTCTTTCTTCCCTCACACTAGTGGGTGGTCTGGAGAGTGCCCATAGGCTGTGGAATCCATTGATGTCTTAGGTCATGCTTGTGTGGGTCCTGTCACCCAAGTAGGATGAAGGACGAGGCCAGCTTTATGTGTTTGTGTGCTTTTCTTCAGCCTTGTTTCAAATGTCTTAAATGATGCCATTTTCACTTTTCCTTCAGGAGATTATTCCATAATTTGATGATTGACAGTGTTAAAAAATCATCCTTATCATCCTAAATGTGTTTTCTAGTTTTTTTTATTGTAGTAAGAGCATTTAACATGAGATCTACCCTTTTAACAAATTTTTAAGTGTACAATACAATACATTAACTATAAGCACGATGTTATACAGCAGATCTCTAGCAATTATCTTTCATAACTTATATAACTGAAACTTTATAGCCAATGAACAACAACTCCTTATTTACCCCTCCCCCCAGCCCCTGGCAACCACCATTCTACTCTCTGCTTCCGTGGATTTGGCTATTTAGATACCTCATGTAAGTGGAATCATGTAGTACTGGTCCTTCTGTGATTGGCTTATTTCACTTGGCATAATGTCCTCCAGGTTCATCCATGTTTGTTGTGTATTGCAGGATTTCTTTCTTTCTTAAGGCTCAGTAATATTTCACTATCTGAATATACCACATTTTCTTTGTCCATTCATCTGTTGATGGACACTTAGATTGTTTCCACATCTTGGCTGTTGTGAATAATGCTGCAATAAACATGGGAGGGCAACAATCTCTTTGAGATCCTGATTTCAATTCTTTTGGATAAATACCCGGAAGTGGGATGGCTGGATCATATGGTAGTGCTATTTTTAATTTTTAAAGGAAACGCCATGCTATTTTTCATAAAGGCTGTAGGTTGCCTTTTCAGCCTGTTAATTGTTTCTTTCCTGTGCAGAAAATTTTTGGCTTATTTAAGGTCACACAATAAGCAGAGTAGCCTGTCATGAATTTGGAGAGACTGGCTCTAGAATGTGTGTTGTCAATCGCCATGTTAAATTGCTAGAATCATATAGGAAGAGCAGAATGCTGAATATATGAGGGAAATTCTGAAAAATAATTGCTTGTAAATCCAAATAAGGACAATAGGTTCTTGAAAGAGGAATTAATGTGGAGCAGGAGCAGATTGTCTTTATTGACTGACTGTGTGACCTTGAGTAAGTCACTTAAGCTTTCAAAGACTCAGATCGTAACCTGTAAAGTGGAGAAGTTAATCAGATGATCTTTAGGAGTCTTTCCTATTTCTAAATGATTTTATGATTTTATTTTCAAATAGCCCCAATCTCTAAGCATTCCATTTTTAGTTTGTTATTTTCTATCTTGAGTGAGGCATTTATTCTTTCCACCAATACTTATGAGCACCTACAGCAGGCCCTGTTCCAGGGGCCAAGGTTGCAGCAATGAACAAAATGGTCTAAGATGAGGTCAGAGAGGTGATGTCATGTGGAGCCTTGCTGAGGATTATAAGGCCTTCAGCTTTTACTCTGAGTGAGTTTTAATCACTCTGGTATTTGTGTGCAGACTAGACTGGCAGGGCAGAAACAGGGAGACTAGTTAGAGGTTGTTGCCATGGAGACTGCTTCCGGCCTAGAGATGATATTGGGCTTAGACTAGGGTAGTAGAGATGGAGGGATGATTCTGCATGTATTTTGAATGCAACTAATAGGATTTTCTGATGAATTGGATGTAGAGTAAAAGAGAAAGAAGTCAAGGTGATTCCAAGATTTTTGGCCTGAATAACAGAAAGAATGTAGATACCATTTACTGAGATGAGGAAAGACCAGATTTGAGAGGGAAAATCCGGTATTCCATTTTGGAAGTGTTAAATTGAAATGCCAGTTAGACATCCAAGTGGAGATATTAGTGGGACAGTGGCATTGAGAGAAGAGATCTGAGATGGAAATATAAATTTGGGAATTGTTACCATAAGGGTGTTTAAAGCCAGGAAACGTCCAAGGAGAGAGTGGAGAGAGAAGAGATGAGAAAGCATTGAGTCCCAATTCATTGCAAAACTTAAGAGCTTGAAGGACATGAGGAAGAACCAGCAAAGGAGAATGAGTAAAGGAGGCATTGTACGAATAAGAATTCCATAGCATATTGCTCTTGAAAAACAAAAGGAAATACAAGTTTTCTTCCTGTCCATTTTTCTTTGCCCCCCAGCCATGAATAATTTTAAATACATGCAAATACACTCACACCTCAACACTCGATTTTTTTTTTTCTTCCTTTAAAGGGATAGAATGAAAAAGGGCAGCTCTAAGTGAAGGTCCTACTCCTGTAAGCTCAAAAATGTTTGGCACACCCTCCTGGTTGGAAGACAGGCTGATCTGACTTGATTGGCCCCCTGTATCAGAATATCCTAGTAGCACAGGAAGGTTAACAAGCACATATATGAGATTTATTTTTCTTTTCCTGGAGTGACAGACCCTTTCATATTTCTATAGGAAGTGGCATTGAATGTAAGACAAATGGGAATCCTCAATTATAATAAATTTTCAAATTTTGCGCTTTTTCAAGGGCATCGTGAATTTACATTCCCCTGTCTCAGGGAGATAGTTGGCAAGATAAGAAGGAAAATTAACTTAAAAAATATAAAATTTTCTTCTTCTCCTCTTGTCTTAAAAAGGTTGTAAAATCAGGAAATCCCTATTGGGAAGATGCCTGGAAGTCTAGGATGAGAATATTAAAGCCTTGGGCTCTGCTTCACAGATTAGGAAGAAACGTGTCCCCAAACTCTGCTGCACCCACTTAAACTCTTCTGTACACTAGTTATTCCCTTTTTTAGGACAGATATCTGTGTGGGAAGGTGAATTTATAAGTATTTGTTTTCCTTCCTCTCTCTCCTTGTTAACGCTTGTGGAACTCTATCTCAAAATTTGGCACACCCACTTAAATCCCTTACACAGAGATTTAACTACGTATCTAACTAAGGGGTTAGAGATACTATGAGGTTGTAAACATGGTAACGAGAATTACAAAAACACATTGTAATCATAATTGTCCATTTCCCTCAAGGTTGATTTCAGAAGATTTGCCGATATTAATATCATTTACAAAATCATTAAATAGGTCTGTAATGAGCACTACTGCAATAAGTAAGTGAAGGTTTTATGAAAAATAAACTTAATATATCAATTCTGAAGAATTTTAATCACAAAGGCATCATAAAACCTGTTTTGGCTTGAGAATAAGAATCATGTACAGAAAGATTAAGGAACCATCCTGTTTAGTCAAATTGAGGAAAATTCCATATTTAAACTAAGTCATTTGGGTGTCTGCTGTGTTCCTCCATTTTAGTTTGCCCCAAGAGAATCCATCACATGTCATCTAACTATCCATCTGACCCAAGGAAGATGACTACTTCTTATCTACCTGCCCATGTGATCGAAGAAAGATTTTCTTACTTCTGATCCCTTTTGCTAACTCTTAGATTCAGATTTTATCACACACTGACCTGCAGTAACCCTTGTGGTTTCTTATTTAATTGGCTTTAGAATCTTTGGAAGATACTGCCTCACGGAGAGATTGAGATATGTTACCTGTGGTGCCCATCCACTTCTGAGATTGGGTTGGAATCTGGCCCACTAGTGGATATAGTTTTCCAGTGCAATTTTGTGGGACAGACTCACTCCCAGAGGAATGTTTTGGTTTTGGGAATGTGGGTTGGAAAAGAGTAAGGTGGGAGGAAAAAAGATCAATTAAGGTCCACCACCCCCAGTATCAGGGGAATCTTCATGGCTGTTACATTTTCAAGACCATATCATTCACTTCTCATAGAGAAATGCAATATGTGGGACTAATCATTCTTGTGTCATGGGATTAACTTTTCCTTCTTCTTGATAAACATCTCTGGAATAGAAGGGTAGATTTTGCCATCCTCTGCCCTGTGTCATCAGGTCTCATGATAAGCAGAAAATGTTAGATTTCACAGTTGTTCAATTTTCAGATAATGTGAACTTGATGAATATTAGATGAAAGCAACTGGAATTTTAGGTGCATTTTGAAAGGGATAATGCTCATAAGCCTTCTCATTTCCATAAGAGAAGAAGAGAGGATCCCATCTGTTTTGAGAGGGACAGTATGTGTGATTTATTTTTCTTCCAGGTTTTCAAGTTCCACAGAGAAATCACCGGACATTTTCTGCTTGGTAGCATGGAAGGGTTCTTAAATCCAAATAATGCTGGGAATATTTAAGAGCATGCTTATTTGGCAAAGGAGAGAGCTCTGTGAGTGATCAAAACAGAGTCTGGCAACAATTTCCCTGGCATGGATTTGTGCTGCTTAGAGGAACCGAGGCTGAACAAATCACTGCATCCAGCAGCTGCTGGTGAAGGCGCTTTTTGGTATCATCTCTGTATGGCGTTTATTGGAAGGCCAGCTACATTTAAAGGGACACCACAACCAGAGGAATTAGTAAAATTCAGATACAGAGCCAGATGGCTTATATTTAAAGTCGAGTATGCTTCGCAAAGTAGGAAAGGCCTCTCTGGAGCACAGTGGATCTGTCACTAAGTCTTGCTGCCTCTTAAATTCATCTCCTTGCCCTTCATCCCCCTGGCCCACACCCATGTGATGTATGTCAGCATGGCTCAGGTATGGCCTGGTATTCTTCTTGCCCTTGGCATCTTCTACTGCAATCCAGCCTGCACTCTCCTATCTAATACACTGGTAAAATGCTTCACAATTTAAAGTAATTTTTTTTTTTGAGGAAGATTGGCCCTGAGCTAACATCTGTTGCCAATCTTCCTCTTTTTCTTTTTTCTCCCCAAAGCACCAGTACGTAGCTGTATATCCTTCTAGTTGTAGGTTCTTCTAGTTCTTCTGTGTGGGACACTGCCTCAGCATGGCTTGATGAGCGGTGAGCATGTCCATGTCCAGGATCCGAACCAGCGAACCTGGGGCCACCGAAGTGGAAAGCATGAACTTAAGAACTTAACCGCTACACCACCGGGCCGGCCCTAAAGTATTTTTTACATGTACTGTTTAATTCAATCTGTAAGAACTTTCATCAGCTTTCTCTTGCCTTGTATTTCAAGCGTCAACACTTCAGCCTACTGAAATCCGAGGTCTCTAATTTCCATTCACCACCATCCTCAGCTGCTCCCCTTCACGCCTCTTCTGTTCCCACTAAATCTGCCTCCTACCCCCTGTATTAGGCTTGCATATGTCTGACCCTGAACTTTTGCTCTTGATACTCTCCATAACTCAACTGCGTGTTCAATTCCTTCTAAAAATCTACATTTTCCAGGAATTTTTTTAAATTAGGTAAGCACTCTTCATACCAATATAAGATTTCTTTTAGAATTGCCAAGATTTTCAAGATTCTAGAATCAACTCAGTTTTGACTGAGGATTTTATTGTCCTGGGCACTCTGCTAGGTGTTTCCACATGTATTTTTTATTTGAGCTTCTCAACAGCCATTTAAGTATAGCATAACATCTCCTTATAAGTGTTATATATAACAGTTTGTAGATGAGGAAACTGAGGCTCAGACAGCTTAATTAGCTTGCCCAGACCCATTTGGCTAATGAAAGGCGGAGCTGAAAATGAAAGACTAATTTCCTTCCTCCTAATCCAGTGTTCTTTCCACTGCTTCCAGAGCACCACAACTGTTTATATGGTTACTATGGTTATTTTTACTGCTTGGTTGCATATCATTGTTTTTAATTTGTTCTATTGTACCAATTTAGACAGTTAGATAGGATATCTTTTTTTTTTTTTATGTTTTCCAATGCCTATTACAGGACTCTGGAAATAGAAAGTACTCGATGAATGGAAGTTGACTGATTGATTTATTTGCCAAAATATACAGATCTTTGCCTTTGAGACACTGTGCAGTTATTTCTGGGAGAAATTTCAGTAAGATTCCCGTTGATTGGCACGCATGGGAGCAAATATCTGGCACGTACAAGCAGTCAGCATGGCTGGTAATCAAGTCACCAACCAAAACCAGGTCAGCCAGTTCTTCAGCAACATTCTGCCACTCCTGAAACTCTGTGACCTGGCATCACAGGAATTTGCTGTGATAGATCCTCCAGAGTTCTTTGCGATTCCTCTCTCTGGTGGCCCTGGACAATTATGTGTACTCATTTCATATTAATTAGGAAATTTAATAGTTATTGGTATTAATAAAAGGATTCTTTAATGTCCTTGGGATACCAGGGGCCATACCCAGCCTAAAGTGAAATGCCCTTCTGAAGCGAACACTGTGGTCTTCCTGGCTCCACAGGTGTCTGAGTCCTGTAAGCTGTTGGTCATACCATGAATATGGAAAGTCCAACCCTGGGCTGCAGCTGGCTAGTTAGCTGTTTCCTCTGGGTGTGGGCACGTGTCTGTTGTGAAGCAATACATGGAACAGCTAGTTAGTATTTCTGTATTGTTTTTCTTGACGGTCCTTATTGGTTGAAACTTTACATGTAAGCGATGGAGAAACTGTTACATATTACTGTCCCTGGTTGAAAAATTAGGCCATCAAGACTCTATAAGGGCAAGAAAAGAAGGTCAGTTCAGGATTGAAATCCTGGCTATGAAGCTTCCAGTATTTTCCTCCTTCTTCAGGGCAAGAGAAACCCCCCAGGGGTCAAATGAGAGGAATAATCTCCCATTCAGGCAGGCATGACTTCTGGGTGCCCCAGGCTGAGAGCAGATGACACCTCCCTGCTGAACAGCTGGCTTGACAGTGAGCCAGAGTGGAGCAATCAGGAGCATGGACTCTGGGGCCGGACTGCCTGGATTTCAGCCCTGGTTCTGCCTCGTACTAGCTGTGTGATCTGGGAAGGGGACTTAGCCTCTATGTGCTGTGCTGTGCTCTTCCACAAATAGATGTTAGAATGGTGCTTACCTGGCAAGGCTGTTATGAGCATTAAATGAGTTAATATACATATAAAGCATATAGACCAACATCTGGCACTCAGTAAGTGCTACGTAAGTGTTTAAATTAAAAAGATATAAAAAAGAAAAAAAGGAAAAACACCCTTCTCTCTTTACAATGCCATCAGCCCCATGGCTCTGATAACCTTCGCGGAAAGAAAAGCCTTCTCTCTTACCATGACTGTACTTTACCCTTTAAACAACACCAGTGTGAACACAAGTCTTAGTTAAAATATGAAGCGTTCTCACCACAACCCCCATTATCCAACAATCTCTAGAGCTATTTTGGGGCCACGAAAATCTGATTTGTATCCCGGTGTGGAGAGAAGGATAAATGCGAGATGGGGGTATTATGTTCTGTAGAAAAACTGGCAGCAAAGATAGGAATATGAGTCTAATGTACACGTGTGTTGAAAGTGAGTTGATTTATTGAACTTTTTCTCATTTTTCAGCTACTACTACACAATCAAAGCGGAAAGGCCACTTCTCGCGGTGCCCCAAGCAATATAAGCATTACTGCATCAAAGGGAGATGTCGCTTCGTGGTGGCCGAGCAGACGCCCTCCTGCGTGTAAGTGGAGCGCCCTGAGCCAGCAAGCAAGGGGGTGCAGAATGGTGCCGGCTGGCTTGGGGCTGGAGAGGACTGGAAAGTCTGAGCTAACCAAGCCATCTGCAGGGACACGGTGCCGCCTGGTCCTGGCCCCGGGCCACTTGTTTAGGGGCCCATTCAGCAACTACTTCTGAAGCAGCTGATGCACACTGTCCTCCTAAAATATGAGCGTGCGCTAGTCCGGATCCGCTTCCAGGCAGGGCTGTGTCCTGTGCTGCCTTACGCAAGCAAAACTGTTTCTGTCCCATGTTAGGGATGCTTTTCAGCTCGAACAAGCTCCTAGGTGGTTCGAATGGAAACAAATTCTTCTGGCATGTGTTAGGTGGTTCAGACTTAATGTAAATATGAAGAAATTTCTGCCAAATTAAAAGCTACTTTTGCAAGTGTCAATTAAGTGCAATGAAATCAGTCCTATTTATAAACAGAGATTCGCAAAACGTGTTTAGTACAGCAGAGAATTGGAAGAAAAGTGCTCTTTCCAACTCTTAGTAGATTAAGAGTCCAAGTTTAATTTTGCTCAGGCACAAACAACTTTTTCGCATATTTTAAATATTCATTTTCTTCTAAAGAAGTGTCCCTCTAAAGTGCTGTCTGAGATGTTTCCTTATAGAGGAGTCAGGTGATTTTTTAAGTATAAATTTGACCTACAGTTCACAGAAAGTTTATTCTCTTATGTGTTGTTTCCCCCAGTATACATTTTTTTTTCATAAGTATCTCAGAACAGTGATTCCAAACCCTAATTTAGTGGAACGTTTAAGAGTCATGGACTTCAAAATTTAATTATAATTAAATTTAATTAAAAAGATAAATATTTATGGATAATACTTAGAGGAGAATAAGAATTGCTAATGTAAGGAAAGAAGGAAAATGTGCCTGTGTGTGTTGCAAAAGATAGAGCTGGTTTTTTGTTTTGTTTTGTTTTTAAATTACATTTAGTTGCTCACTGGCTTGGGAGAATATATTGAGTTTTAAAAATATTAATACCCTTTAACCCAGTACATTTTTCTAACTGGTCCTTGTGTCTGCAGGTTATTGTTCTTTAACACTGCTGCCTTCTAGAACGCAAACCACAGTGTGTAATCCACCTGCCTGAGATCAATATGCAGCCTGTCTCCCTCAGTCCGAGGTTAAAACATTTCCTTGGCCTCCATAGCTCCTCTGATCCTGGCTTAACTTTCTAGCCATATCTCTCATTATATTCCCAAATGTTCCTCTAAAACCCTACATTCCTTTGCATGGTTTATTATACATACTCTTCTCATAGTCTGCAAAACTTACTCTTCCAATGTTTTAAGATGCAACTCAAACTTCAGCTCCTCCAGGACTTCTGCATTGACTTGAGTTAGCTGTCCTTCCTCTGTGACCTAGTCACGCTTTCGTGAAAGCTCTTCTCCCCTGGAGCGTAACTGTTGTTTTCTTTGAATGTCCCTTCTGTGACTGGGAGCTCACAGAGGGCGGGGCTCATGGTTTGTTCATTTTTGTATTCCAGTGCCAAGCACAGTGCCTAGAATTTACTAGGTGTTCGAGAAATGGCTGATGAATGAATGAATAAGTCCCTCTATCGTGGTTCATCTAATGCTATGCTAGATGTCAAAACTAAGGCCTTAATCTGAACCGCAAACACCTTCTTGGTGGTGGAGTGATACAGCATCAACAGGAGGCGGAAGAGTGTAGGAGTCAGGACATAGATTTATTTGGGAGTCAGATAGACTTAAAATTTTGTTTCCACCAATTATAAACAGTGTTAACAATGGGTCAGTTACCTTCCCTGAGCCTCAGTTTTGTCATCTGTAAAAGGGGATAATAATATCTTCCTCTCAAGTGTTGAGAATTAAACAAAATAATACCTCAAGCAAAATACTTATCATGGTACGCAACACAGAGTAAATGTTCCAGAAATTGTACCATTGAGGTGACTGGGAGATATTCAACGTAGGCTGGACCTTTCAGATGACTTAGTGTGGCATGGATTCAGGCAAAACTGTCTTGCCGTTGGCGACTATGCTTTTTTGGGAAGCCAGAAATATCTCCTTTTGCTTGGGATCATAGGAATTTGTGGACTACTGTTTTTACATAAAAAACCAGAGTGTGCTTCAAGTAACTCAAATTCCCTATTAGTTTTCTCAGTATTTTCTTGGAATGAGGATGATTTGTTTCCAGATATACAATTTTTATTTATTTCTGCAGCACAGTTTATTTAAGCATTATTACAATGTAGTTGGGCCACGAACTTGGGAGCCAGACTTCCTGCTTTTGAATACTAGCCCCACTCACTCAGCTTCTCTATACCTCAATTTCTCCATCTCTAAAATGGGGTTAATAATAGCACCTACCTCAAAGGTTGTTATAAGGATCAATTGAATTAATACTTATAAATCTCTTAGAACAGTGTCTAGTGATTATTTCAGAACAGTGATTCCAAATCCTGATTTTGCAGAGTCCTCAAGGGTCATGGCCATGTTTAAAAATTATTTTAAATTTTATTTTATAAAATATTTATTAAATAAAAATTCATTTACTCATTTACTAAGCATTTAATAAACACCTACTAGGATCTTGCACTCTTTGCCTCTTCCTCTCCCACTGAAATGGCCATTAGCTGATACATTATTAGTTTGATGAGAAGTGAAATAACATGAGAGCCACTATAACAGTCTATGTAAAGGTTTGACCTTCTGGCATGGCTTCATTGGGTTATAACTTAACAGGATGTACTGCTAACTGAGAAATTCAATTAAAGCATGGCTAAGCCACTGAACCCAGAGCTTAGAATCAGAAAAACGTTCTAAAAGAGCAGCAAGTAATTGCTGTGTATTTTATAGGCAAAGTTATTGTTTAAAAATGTCATATTTAGTAAATTTGTTAGAGAAACATTTAAGCTAATTGGAAGAGACTATATTTGTAAGATTTTAATTATGCCCTTAAAAAAAACTCTTTAAATTTTCCTCCCACACATGCAATTAAAAGTATATTTTCCCCCAGTTCCAGTCTTATGTGCAAGAGATTTTTGATATTTCATAATATTTCTAAGCTCTCTTCCTGTTATTTTGACCTTGCAGTGAAGATACCTGGCTTTCTTGCAAGAAGCAATTTTCCCTCAACATCCTGGTGTCCTTTGCAGTAGATGGCATTAGGTGTCTTTTCTCTTTTGCTTGAGTTGAACCTCACCTTTCAATTGTTGGTTGTGACTGAGCTAGTTTTTTTTTGTTATTTTGAAGCATTGTATCAGCTACAACATTGGCACTAAGGGATCTCCGTACTTGAGATATACAGGTTTTGTGGGAATTAACTGCCTTGGCTTTTGTCAAACATAAGATAAAGAATGGCCTGGCAATACATCCTTTCTTAAAAGCAAAAAGCAAAATCAAACGAGGTTGCACAGAAATCTTCTCCAGAAGCAGAATTTCATTTTTTTGAGATTTAAATAAATACGTATATCACCAGTATCTCTGTGTTTTGAATGAGTCTGAGGAGAAAAAAGGAAAAATATTTGTTAATGCAATGGTACTGGTGTTACAACATATAATTTTGGTTTTGAAAAGTCCTCAGACAAACATCTTTTGTGTTTTTTAAGTGTCTGACACAATTCAGAGAATACTATGGATAGTACCCAAATCACTGAGTCTTGAGCTTGTTGAGTGTTGCTCATACACGTGTTGGCTTGGTCAAATGGATCCATAACTGTCACCTCAGACTTGGGGCATCTGGTGGGTTGAGGTGAATCCTAAGACCGTATTGATAGAGAGTTCAGAGAATGAGGGAAGTGACAGTCTCACTTGGAGAGCTTGTTGATTTTGGTCATTCCATTTTATGAAGGCCATGGAGAAAGGGGGGCCATTTAGACGAGAGTGGAGGGAATGGTGTACAGATCTGAAAATGTGGCCTTTGAGGATCAGATAAAGGAATGGGAGAAGTTAAGACCTATTGCATTTTGGGGGGGTGTAGTTGGGGAGGTGGTGAATAGCAGAGCATTACCTAATCTGTGAGCCCTGCTCATGGTAGAACTAGAAATGATGGCTAGAAGTTACAGAGAGAGAGAGATTGGGGGGTGGGGAGAGAGAAATCTTGTTGAAAAACATTTATGAGGTTTTCTCTGTTTGCGTGTTTGATCATATAAAACAGTATAATGTTTGATGATCTATAATAAGAGAGCTTGGGCACACTAAAACTGTTCATATTGCCCCACAATGAAATGGGAGATCCTGAAGATTTTTGAATTCCTTGTGGTATTCAAAATCCCTAGAGGTATTTAAGTGCTTGGGGGTGCTCTGGAGGGAATTTTATTACCCTCCCTGTAATTTAGAATCTAAAATTTCAAAATAAATTTTAATAAATTGTCATCATCTCTGTTTATTTATACCAGACATATTGTTAATAATGTTTAAGCGATGACAGGTTTTCAGCAAAGAAAGTGAAATTACTCATAAACACAGTGGTTGTACAGCTTTCTAAAAAAATTTTTAAAGGAATTGTGTTCTTTATTAATTCCAAGTAATGAAAATGGTGGTAGTTCCTTCAAAAAAGAAATAGTAGAGATTCTTACAAGTCTAGCGTTTTCAACGGGTTGCCCTCCTCTTGTTTTATTTTTCTAGCTGTGATGAAGGCTACACTGGGGCACGATGTGAGAGAGTTGACTTGTTTTACCTGAGAGGAGACAGAGGGCAGATTTTGGTGATTTGTTTGATAGCGATTATGGTCATTTTCATCATTTTGGTGGTCAGTATCTGCACATGCTGTCAGTAAGTATTTGTACATTTAATTTTAAGTAAATCTGAGAAAGCGTATCTTGCTCTCTCTTTTCTTTCCTTTCTTCTTTCCTTCCTTCCTTCTTTCCTACCTTTTCTCTTTCCTTTTTGCTTTAATTTAAATAAATCACTTTTTGAGGTTTACCATCATTTATATTGAAGTATTTATAATAAAACACATGATACATGATTTTTGTCATTTTACTGAGCATAATTATTATAATTTAAAATAAAATTTGTATAAATCTCCTAATTTAAAAAAGGAAGGAGGAGGAAAATAGATGAAGATGGTCAAAAGGTAAACTTCTGGTTCTAAGATAAAAGGTCCTGGGTATGTAATGTGCAGCATGGTGACTATAGTCAATAGTACCGTATTGTATATTTGCAAGTTACTGAGAGAGTAGATCTTAAAAGTTCTCAACACAAGAAAGAAAAATTCTGTAACTATGTGAGGTGATGGATGTTAACTAAACTTACTGTGGGGATCATTTTGTAATATATACAAATATCAAACCATGTAATACACCTTAAACTAATACATTGTTATATGTCAATTATATCTCAATTTAAAAAGCCAATTATTTAGTTCTAAAGCCAGTCATATTTTATATGGGTTTGTTAGTAAGCTAATTAAGACTTTCATTTTCTTAAACTATACCATGACAGAAAAACTTTGAAAGATAGAAATAAACAAAAACTTTTTTTTTCTTGGCCACATTAAAATAATGAATTTTATTTACAAAAGATGATTACACTGTTTTTCCTGTCTTTTCATTTTGTACCACAACTTTGGGAGTCAAGAAACACCTTGCTTTTTCTCTGAGACAGAGTGGCTTGGTACAGTTCTTAAGTTAGTTTCTTTTGGAAACTCATCAAACCAAAACTCCCACATAGTATGCTAAAAAGGCATTTTTTTATGTGCTATCTTCTTGTCTTGAGAAGCTAGTCTAGCCTCCTAAACTGCTACATTACTTTTGGGCTATGGAACACACCAGAAGAGGGTGTCTCGTGATTCCTTTCTTCACAATGTTCTTGGTAGAGAAACTTTAGCACAGTTAGCGGGAGTCAAGAACCTTTGATTTTTGTCTCAATTCCGCCATTAAATATATTGGAGACTGTGGACAAATTTCTTAACATCTTTAAACTTTAATTTTATTTTCTGTAAAATGAGAGGATTAAACCAAATAATCTGTAGGATTCTTTTTACAGGAAGGAATTGAAAAGGTATTTTTTAAATTTTACCTACTTTATGGCAAAAAGGAGTGTTTATAATGCAAAGTTTGGGGCACAGCTGGGAAATGGCCTATTTTATTACATTAATTTTGAATTATACTTTAAGAAAACTGGACTGCAGTCCAGAATATTTAATACATTTCTTAAATAATGTATCTAGAAGCTTTGTTAACATATCCAGAGACTACCCTCACTTGCTTGGTTTTCTTATGTCTGTTTCCAATTTGTGCTAATTCTTATTTACCCACTAAATAATGCTTATCAGTCTATCTTGTAAAATGACTAGGCCTGAAAAATTTTCTTGTGCTAACCAAGCCCCATCAACAATCGGGTAACATATTCATTCTATTTAGATAACTCTACTCTATCCATACTGCTGCCTATTGTGGCTATCATTTGAGCCTGGAGAAAGAGTTGAGCTGAGAGAGAACCTAAAATATTTACAAAAAAAAAGGAATCTATGCATTTTTAACACTCTAGAAATAAGATCATAGGCTCTCTTGATGATTAACTTTGTGTTCACTAAATTAATTTTGTTTTGACTAAAATTTTCACTGAAATGAACTAACAGGCCTATACTAACCTCTAATACGTTATTTTCCAAGTCCTCTTCGGAAACGTCGTAAAAGAAAGAAGAAAGAGGAAGAAATGGAAACTCTGGGCAAAGATATAACTCCAATCAATGAAGATATTCAAGAGACTAGTATTGCTTAACAGTAAGTGTGGTAAACTTGGTAGATGGGAAACTACTCAGGTGACATTTACCTGGTGAAATGGGGCTGAACTATGTCTAGTAAATCATTGATTGGAATTTGATTTGTCTAAAAACATCTAAAAATTAATTAACATTTTTTCATAGAATCTGAAGCCCAATAAAAGATTTTCTCTTATCTTTCTTTTGCATGTTATCACAGAGATAGGTAGGGGGAAGAGGACTTTTTTATATACTTTTGCTGATGTAGCAGATCAATCTGCTTTCTAATTCTGCATCGTTGTGGTACTTATTTTGTATTTTTTCTTCCTCATTTTTGGGCACAAGGGAGAGGTATTTTAGTTTAGACATCTTACTCTGAAAGAAAATAACAGCAATGTTTTAATAATAACTCCATTTAGTCAGCATTTACCATATGCCAACCACTGTTCTAACTACTTTAAATGTTAGGATCCCAGCAGGAATCACAAATCCTCTCAGATGATCCAATAAAGAGATTTTGATGAAGAGACGTGGTGGGGGGCAGGGTTGAGGGGACCCACAGGAACATCGAGGCTCCTGTCTTCTAGCAGTGGCAGGAGGCTGTCCCCCTCCTGTGCCTGGAAGGACCGGGGAGTGTTACCTTGGCACTGAGGTTGGCCGCTGGAGATTCTACCAGTCAGGAGCGGACAGAAATAGCCACTGCTGGAACCTAAACAAGCAAGGAGGCAGGAAATGGAGAAAAAATACCTCACATCCCCTTTCCTCCTGCCTCAGACTTTCAGCAGGTGCCTTCCACTAGCCCAACCTAATCAGAACCTGAGGGCAAGGGAGCCCTTGTGATGCAATCTGGAGTGTCAGCACCCTGGAGCACAGAGCAGGGCAGAGAACAGCTCCAAGGGAGCACGTGGAGCATAACTAGCACAGCCAGACAGGGTAGTTTGGGCTGTAATAGCATCAAACCCAACTAAAATGGTTTAAAACAAAGGAAATTATTGGCTCACATGAACCGACAGTCCAGAGGGAAAGTGGTCTTCAAGCTTGGTTGAACCAAAGGCTCCCACATTATTTCTCTCTTTCTGTTCACTGTTCCAAGAGTTGGCTTGGTCCTTGGCTAGTTCCTCTTAGGTGATAGCAGAGGTCGGCAGCAATCGGGGCCACATGCATCCTTGTTCCCATCCAGCAAGAGACAGCAGTGACTTTCCATAGCTCTCCCAGCAGTACGAAGAATCTCCTTTCTCAGAAACTCCCAGCAGCCTCATAGGGTATAGTAAATGCTTATCGAGAAATTATAATGTTCTCCCAACTTATGACCAGGATGACATTAATGAACTTAAAACAAAAATACTGGCTCTAGATTTTTTTTTTAATTGCATAGTACATTTATTTTAAATGGCTTGCTCTTTTTTTCCTTATTCCTACAGGCTATAAAGGTACCTCCAGGCTGGTGGCAAGCTACAAAATGCCTTGCTCATTTGAAAATGGACAGAATGTGTCTCAGGAAAACAGCTAGAAAAATGAATTTTAAATAATGTATTTACTTTTTGTTTGTAACATTAGTTTGTGTTGTTTACTATTGTTTTTATAGCAATAATAATAAGTAATTTTATTATTGCTTAGTAATTGGGAAAAAGCACCCAGTGAAGAAGGGAAATTTTAACAAACTTCCAACTGAGTTTTGTCACCAGGATTATTAGTCAAACAAAAAAGAAAAGTAAGAAGGAGTTTAGATTTTAGGAACTGAATTAATAAGAAAGCTACCATTTATCCAACACTTACCGTGTGCTAAGAGTATGAAATATATTATTTCCTTTAATCCTTTCAGGAACCTATGAGATATCTTTTATGATCCTCATTTCCCTTATATGGAAACAGGCCCAAAGAAGTTAAATAATCTAGTGCAGATTTTCAGAGTAAGGAATTAGTGGAGCTGGAGTTGAAATCAAGATTTACCCAGGTTCAAAGTTTGTGCTCCTAACCATCATTTTTGTTCATCCGAGTTGGTGCAACCCAGCTCACTAATATAACCCAAGACTTTATACAGAACTGTGTCTTGCCATGACTCTGAGGTGCTGGGGCCATTTTCCTGCAGAAACTCCAAACGCAGAGTTCTGAATATATGTTACTGTTACCAACATGCTTTCTGTAACATGGACTTTTTTTATGTTTCTTTGCTCCCTTATAAATTCTCAGTGACATGAATGAATTCTTACATTAGTAAAGCAAACAGATTTACCCTTAGCTAGGGTAATGAATAGGGATGGAAAATAAATACCTGACAGTCTTTAAGCCCTGGGTAAGTGTTTATGCTCACTAAAGTATACATAAGAGCACTGGAAGAGGCTATTTATCCCAGAGTGATGGTCAGCGAGAGCATAGCAGAGCCCACGCAGAGACTGGTTGTGACCATATCCTCATTTTTGTTCTTAAAAACAGTACCTGGGATTGCCCTTGGGTGAATTTTGGTGCAATGAAATCATGACCATAATTTTCTATTATTTAGGATTTGCCAAATACTCCTTGCCAAATACTCTTTAACTCCACAGTACATTTGATAAAGACTCTTTTAAACCTGAAAAGGCAAAATCTACATTTAGCCAATATTCCATAGAATATGGAACTTTCTACATTGACTGGGTGGATCAGTCACAAAAAATGATGGAAGATGTCCCCAAATTGCTGCACTTTGGCTGTTGTGCCTATCAGCCAAGCATCTTCTTTCTCAGAATCTTTGTAAGTTTTACTTTACAGTGTAGATTTCATACACAAAGTGAAGCAGAGAATTCGGAGAAAAGGTGAAGTTGTGTATCACCTTCTATCACATATTGTGTCTTGAGTGAGACTGAGGCTGTGCTTCTATACAACACAGAAATAGCTCAAATATCAATAAGAGCTAAGTCAAACAACTGATAATTTTCTAGATCTACTTTTCCTCCTGACTTAACGCCCGTCCTTAAAATAGGATTATATCCAACAGATCTATGTTATATATGCTTTATTTTCAAAAGCTCGCTTCTGAGCCCATTCATTTCTTTTCTCCCTCTCAGTCTTCTTTGATACTAAGAGCGCTTGAAACAAATGCTTGTTAGAGCACTTAAAAATAAAAAACAATGCTGTAAATGTTTCTTCTTTCCTGAACTGAGGTTGATTGACCAATGGAATCTCTCAAGCCAATTCAGGCTTGGAAATTTTGTTTTGATCCTAAAATGTTGATGGTGTCTCTTGAAATTTGGTAGGTCTGATGTCAAGAAGGAACTTGAAAGATTATCATATCTTTTCAAAATGTATTTTATAATTGTTTTGCATATACTAAATGACATTGTTTATGTAAACGGTCAATATTATCATGTAATAAATAAATTTATTTTTAAAACAAAGCATACATATATTTACTTGGGAATTTTCTGTTGGTACCATAAATTATTGACAGAAATAAATTTGAGCATAATTGCCTTAAAAAACTTTATATTTTATAGGGACTACTACTAATACATTTGAAATAGTCCTTTCTGACCACATGCTTTTCTTAGAAACTAAAGAATTTAGAATTGTGGTGGACACCTAAGGGATTGTCTGCCCAACAGTCTGGCCATATTTTTGAACACCTTCAGCTACATTTGGTTGGTTGAAGGAAGTTGGGTCAACCGGAGTCATTCCCATGGGGACTGAGAACTTGAACTGAAGTTAGTCTTCTTTGGGCTCTTGGGGTATAAAAATATGCCTTTTGAAGCTACTGGCGGTCACGTTTTGCTCCATGTGGACCAGAAAAGCAAAGGAAGCTGGTCAGAGAAGAACAGAGATGACACTCGAGTTTCCTGACAGTGTGAGTCCCTGTTATGTGTGTTCTCAAAGTTAGCCTCATTCTGTTCCTGTCTGCAGGCTCCATGAGACATGTCAGCATCTTTATAATAAGTTTCTCATTTGGCCTAAGCTAGTTCTGGCTGGGTTTCTGTAACTTGGAACCCAGATCCTGACCAACTCTGGTGCATCATGAGATTGTGGACAACAGTTTCTTAAAGCAGAAATGACATTTTGATATCTATGAAACGGATGTCAGATTGATGAAACAGAATATCAAATTATGGTTTTCAAATAGTTCCTTCAATTGTATTAGAGGATCATTTCTAGTAACAATATTGTATTTTCACCATCTGGCCATTCAGGACGATGATTGCAGGGGAGCATGGAGAGGGAGCAGGGAGTTCAGCAAGCATCAGTTGGGCACCTTCTGTATTGTAGGCCCTGCACCACCCACTGTGGCAAATGCTGAGGAGGAATATGACATGGTCCTGCAGGAAGTTTACAGTTTAGAAGAAGAAACAGCTGCTCTCTGATAATTTCAATACCATTTGGTGCTCTGACAGAGGCTCAAGGTATTACGGGATCAGGGGGGAGGATGACTTAGCAAGTTTGGAAGGAATTGGGGAAGGCTCCTGAAGGAAATTACATCTGATCTGATGACTGGCTCTGAGAAATAGAGGTCCCTGCCCCAAATCCTGGGTAAAGCCAGATATTTCTTGGATTCTTGTCAAATTCTACAGAATTTCTTGGAAAGCTCTAACCAGTGGGTGTTGCTACAAGGGAATAAGAGAAGAGAAGGAATCAAAGCTTCATTCCTTGTTCCAGAATGCCCAGGCCTGACGGAGTAGAGTATATGGGCATATGAGCTGGGAGGTGAGATGTTCCTAGTTCCAATGATGTTATATTATTAAATGATGGGCTGAGACAGGGAAGAGTTTTTGATTTCTTTCCTTAAGTGGATTACTTGGGCCTTTCACATTTTCCTCTATATCATTGCCCACGGTGTAGGTAAGTTACATAGAGGGTGGAGTAAAACGTCCTGGGACAAATAGCTTGCTATTTGGATAAGGCTCTGGTTTGTGCAAAATTTGTGAAGGAAATCCTAGGATGTTTTCAGTGCCCATGGCTTTAAGACCAAGCTATTGCCTTCATGAGACCTTCATTTTAGTATATTCTACATAGACTTTATGAGAGCCTAAATATATTGGAGCATTAAATATATTGGGGCATTTGAATGAATGAATAAATGAATGGGGCATTCATTCATTCAAAAATATTTACTAAGTACCGACTAAGTGCCAAGTACCTGAGGTGCTGGGGCCTCATCAGTGAACAAAACAGCTGAAACAATCTGTGACCTCATGGAGTTTATATTATAGTGGATATAATCTTTCATAGCATGGAATTTAAAACAAGGCTTATCCAAGAAGTTATGTTATTCAGAGGATATTGTCATGACTTTTAACCTACACCACTGTCTTGGAGCATAATACTCAAGATGAGCTTTCACAGAAGAACTCAGTATGTGGTAGGATTAGCAGATTTCTCTTGACCACCAAATAATTGACATATTTTAATAGTGACTGTCAAGAGCAAAAACAGTTTAACTATGTTCCTTTGGTGTAAAAATCTTGGTTTTATATATATATTTTTTGCTATGGTTGATGAATATGGGTGCTACATTTGGGCATCTGCTCTTCTTCAAAGAATCCTCTGTGCTTCAAAGCATTTTTCTACACGGGAACCTGTTTCCATGTGATCATCTTTGGCAGCTGAGCATTAACGCTGGAACATAAAGTGCAAAGAGTCTATTCTTGCCTGTTTGCTAATGTTACTGGATCCTGGAAATGTGTATCTTATAATAACATCTAGTTGGCACTTCTGTAAACTCATTCTTCCCTGGGACCTGTCAGCTATTGGTGTTTGAAGTAGTCTGAAATTCTATATCAGGAAACTAAACAAACGATAAAACTCCAAAAACTATATCAGCAATTATTTTCAGGAGAGAAATTATTGGGAATGTTTCTGCTATTGGAAATTTCAAAATGTGGATATCTAGGTATGTTTAATCAACAATTACCATCAGTACTTGTATTCTAAAAGAAATATTTAACCAAAAATGTTTTTTAAAGACTTTTTCCTCCATGTTTTGTTATTCTTACTCAAGTTTAAGTTCCAAAAAATAAATAAATGTGCGACAGAGGTATTTCAAGAGAGGTTTTCTTTTTTTTTCTTCTTCAGTTTATTTAAGAAAAGTCAAACAAACAAAGTTCTTCGCAAACACAGAAATCCTTAATGTCATTTGCTGTGGCAAGTGTAATTATTCTTGTAAGATATGTGCTGAATAATAAAAGATTTTGAAACTCTGTGATCCAAGCTAGATAATTATTTGCTGTGTGTTAGGTTTTAGTAAGAAGTGAGAGAGAACCTTTATCTGACTTACTCTTTAGAACTATTTTTGAAATTTTAATCTTAATAAACCTGTTTCTAGCATATTCTTTTTTAACACCCTAGGAACATTTGTTTACTCAATGAACCAGAACTAGCAATTCTAAAAATAATCATTTACACAGTGTTTTTGTTTGTTTGGTTGGTTTTGTTTGTTTTATTCCTAAAGTAAAGATAATCTAGTCTTGGGTACTGTACTGCCCCCTCTCTGCCTCCTAACTCCATTACACTGAAGTATCTGCACTCGTAAGCAAACTAGTGCTCCTGATCATTCTATAAATGACATAGAGATAGGGGAAAACTTGCTTCTGGAACTATTATAATGCAAAAGCTACAAGCATAGGATCTTTATTCAGACAGATCTTGGCTTCAATTCCAGGTCTGTCACTTACTGTGAGGCCCTGGGCAAGTCACTTCAACCTGCTAATGTTCTCACCACCAAGGGGAAAATGAATAATAAATAGGGTGAGTCAAGAGGACTAGATGAGATAATGCCAGCAAAATGCTTAGCCCAGTACTTCGGATTATTTTAAGCACTCTCTAGATAAGGGTTCAATTAATGTTAGTTATTATTAGTAAGATCAATAACAGTGATGATGATGATGATAATGATGTTCTTTAATCACTCTTATGGAAAACAAGAAATTCTTTGCTGAAGCTGAGTCACTGCACTGACACAGGGAAAGTACTCTGTATTTTTAAGGATTCATGATCCCTGTAGAAAGGAATGTCTTTCTACTCTTGTCGGAACAAGCCATGTTTAGGTGAAGAATTCCAACTCAGCGACTGGCCCTATGAAATTGCCTTATTTCTCTCCCTATGTTCCTCCTCTCTCCCTTCACTACTCTCTCCTCATAAGTACCCAAGGAGAAAAATTAAGGAAGAATTATTACAATGCTGTTGAAAATAGGTAGAGGACTAATACTTTTTAAATTGTGCTGAGTTAATTTAGCTATTTTTGGAAGTGCAGTTGGACTTTATTACTCATACACACAGTGTCATTGGAGGTGTTACAAATGGCTTGGGCCAGGGACTGGGAATAACCCCTCATGTTTGTCATTCACAATGTACCTGCATGGTGACAATTATTATACCCATTTTCTTGATGAGAAACCTAAGGCTCAGGAAGCTTGAGTACCCTGCCAAATCTTATCACTAGTAAATTATTGTCATCTGCCTCTTAACTTTGGTGTCTCAGACTTTGAAATAAAAGTGCATGAGAATTATCTACCTGCCAAATGGAAAGAAACAGAAATGTGTTGTTCTGGACTGCCAGTTGGTTAAATAAATGGTTACTAAGACTATGTGGTTGACAAAATTTGAGACATTTTAAAAGGTGAAAAACTGAACAGAAATAAGATAAGATTCTGTAGCAAACAGCTGATTAGTTTTTTTTGTTTGTTTTTAAAAATCAAACTTTCAGCCGGGTTTAACAGGCTTAGCTATTTTTTTCTTAAGTTAAAATATTTGAAAATAGGAGAAAAGGACATTGAATATATGAGACAAGCGCATATAGATTGAACAAGACGGCATGCTCACTAACTTAAGGTATGCTTATTATGCTCTTATTAGAGAGCATTTAATTTGGTGAGACTAAAACAATTTTTCCAACCCCAAAGGATATGAAGAGGTAAATAGTTTGGAAAGTATTTGGCCGCTCCTGAAGCTTTTACAAATAGTAAAGTTTTATACAAATTGACGTAATTTAAAAAATACTTTTCCAATAACCAAAATCAACTCCACGTTGCTCAAGTCTCTTGAGTTCAATGCAAATTCATTCATTTAAACCCTACCAATCTAGAATTTGTCACCGTTCAAGCTGGAATGATACTTTCATGATAATTAGGAAATAGTGTTTTTTAAAAATCATAGGGGAGATATTAATGTTATAAACCTTTCCAATACGTTGAAAATTACACTTCAACATCTTTTCTTTTTTCATAGCAGTATCATCACCTCATGTGACTTCAGTTACTTGTTTAAAATCAAACTCATAATTTTTGTAAACTACCTTCAGATTCCAATTCAACTGATTAAATATTACTGAAAGCTGACAATAGGCTCACACAAAAAAGTGTTCTAAGTCCAGGGAGGGTAGAGAGGAGACCAAGAGACAGTGTATTTTTTCAAGTAGGAGAAAAGATGTGCACAAATAGCTGTAATAAAAAGCCAAATAAGTTCATTCATTCATCCAATGAATATTCAGCATTTCCTATATTCATTGCATAGTGCCAAGTGCTCAGGAAACAGGATGAGCTAGACTTGGTCCATGTCCCCAAGAATTTTGTTCTCTAGCAGAGAAGTGGAGAGTTTTACATGCACAAATAATCCCTTGCTAGCATGGACTAGGGATTGAAGGGATTAGGGAAGACTTCTCAGAAGAGGTGGCAACTATCTAGGCCTGAAAGAATGAGTGGGATGTGAGAGGTAAGTAGAGATGAGAAGACATTCCTCTAGGGACGCTTAAGCTGAGATCAAACTGACCCTTTTCCTGCTGGATCATTGTCTGTGTGGAGATGCTCCAAGTAACCTCAATAGCCCACCTTGAAGGGATGGACGGTCAGCCTATGACCAGGAGATAAGGAATACTCACTCTCTTCCTGTTCCAGATGCTGCCTGGCCTACTTTTCCTTAAAGCAAATCTGTGCTGGACACCTCTATAGTGTACCAATTTCAGCTCTAAAGAGATTTCACTGTTCAAGTTAAGAACAAGGAGGGAGGAATTTGGACCCAATCAAGGTCATCCCAGGCCTTCAGAGGGACTCCCAGTCCCTACCTCTCTTCCTCTCTACTTCCCCCTCACAGTATTCTCCTTTCAGGTACCCCCCTCCCCTCCCTGTTCCCTGCAAGCCAGTTCCTCTTTCCCAATCAAATCTCAGTCTCCTCAGGTCCTTCTGGTGTCTCACAAGTTAAGGAGCCTTAATCATCGAATGCCTGTATCTTTTCACAAGAAGGATTCGGTTTTGTCTGGTGGGTCTGCTGACTTCTTTCCTATCCCCTCCCGAGGCAAGGTGGAGAAATATGGAGGGCTTCTGTGACTCCCCTATTAAGTATCTAATCAAGCAAACCATTCTCCATACCCCTCCAAAAGAAATCCGTGTCCCTTTATTAGTGAATTTTTTACTCTGTTTCTTGAAAACAAATACCTCGGCATTATTATGCTAGGCAAGCATTTCTGCCTCCCACCCCCATCCCCTGAGTTCCATCACAAAGCTTTCTCTCTTGAATAAAGAGCAGCTTAGGAAAGAGGAGGAGGAGGTCCTGAGTTTACCTCCCTATAGAGCTTTAGATAAGGTCCATGCCCCAGGACAGAAGCAGAGCCGGACCTTTTCCATTAGTAAGAGATCTATAAGATGGATGAGAGATCAATAAGTGAGAGAGTAGGGGGAAGAATTCCACTTGAAGACAGCAACCATTACAAACAAGGTTACGTGGGTTTGTAAATATGGGACACATTTGGAGAAAGCTGCATGGAACAATGTTGAGAGATAAGAGAAAGACACCCAGTCAAATTTGAATTTCAGATAAACAAAAAGTAACATTTTTGTATAAATATATTCCAAAAATTCCTGTTCAACTGGGCAGTCTGTATTTTTATTTGCTAAATCTGACAACCCTAGTATGGAAGAGTGGAGCCTGGGGTGTTTGGGAAATATACTTGAAGACGAGGCTGTCAGGTAGGGACAGGGCAAGATCATAGTACCTGATACATCATGCTGAGAATTCTTGGACTTTACTGGGTGGAAAAGACAAAACATTTTGAGCAGGCAAGTGAAATGATGAGATATATCTTTTAGGAAGATAATCCTGCAGACATTGAGAAGAGTAAATTGGAAATCTGAGAGAAGAAAGGCAGGAGCTGGAATTGGGAGGTATAAATATAAAGGCTGTGATATACTCTGGACATTTTCATGCAAGAATCAACATGATTTTGTGATCTGTTGAATTTGAGGATGTGAAAGAGAGCAGGGTTAGAGAAGACTGATAGCTCCAGACCCATGACCACGCCATTCTTGGTGTGATTAATTGAGATATGGATTGGAGGAGGAGGAGCAGGCTAGAGGGGGACGCTTGAGTGAGGTAGTAGAGATAACGACTTTGGCTTAAAAAAAATGAGATTTGAGGACTCTGGGAACATTTTTGTAGAGGATCCAGCAAGCAATTGGGAATGTAGACTTGGAGTTTGAAAAAAGTCCAGGTCAAGGAAAAGATGAGCCTTGAGCAAGGAAAAGACATAATGAAATAACAGCTTCAAGAAGAATCTTCCAAGACTACTGGAGATGGACTAAAAGGCACGGATGCTGAGGTCACGAGGAGAAGCCTGTATCTTGATTTGCAGTATCTTGATGTGCAATAATAATGTAATAGTGGAAATGGAGAAATAAGAGATAAAACCTAGATCCACTTCAAAAGAAAGAAAATAGTAGGATTTGACATTAGATACAGTTGGGAATAAATGAGAAAGGAAGAGACAGAGGTACCTTTGATTCTGTCAGCAAGGGGAAGTGGGACATAGAGATGTCATGTTCACGAGAACAAGACCAAAGTGAGATGGGAGCTGACCTTAGTGAGAGAAGATAGGTCTCACTGTACGTTCGCTGAGTTTCAGGTTGCCTATAGAACATCTAAGTTAAGATGTCTTGCTAGTTGTTGCAATATATAAATTACACACAAGGGTTGAAAATACAGATTTTGCAAAAAGGGGGAACCATAACAAATGAATGGCATTTCTGAAGGTATGAATATAGAGGAGTCTTAATCTTCAGAGGTGCTGTGAACTACTTGAAAAATGCAAATTTGCGTGGGTGTGTTTCAGTAAAAAAATGCAACTCACACTCTAAACTGGTTGTGCAGAAAAAAATCTAATAAACTAATTTAGTCCATTACTAATTAGTTTTTCTCTCCTGAGTGCTCATATGCTAGTAAGTGGGAAAACAAACTAATTAAAGATTCAATCTGGTTTGAACTTAGCCCAACTGAGTAATGTAAAAGGTCCCTTCCAGAAATCCCCTGAATCTCTTGCAATACAAAGTTCAGGCTCCATCTGCTCCTGTTTCTCTCACTAAGGTGGTGTGCAGGGGATGACAAAAGGGGCTTAGGTCTCGTGTGGGTCCTTGGATTGTCCTGGCAGGCATCCACTGTTATCCAGGGGCACGTCCCCTGACCTGACTGCTGTGTGTTCTGCTGGCCTTGGATGCTGAATTCTGAGGCAGGTGACCTCTTGGTCCTGCCTGTTGGCCTAGGCGTGATCCCAGGGAGCAGTGACCTCCTGTCCTTGCTGACTCATATCTTCTCCTCATATCTTATTGGCTTCTATCACCTCATCCTCCACCGGCCTCTGACCCAATGGTCCATCACAGCCTCCATGGTGTTATCTCACTCTGCTGTGGCAGGCCACTGATAGGGTGTCTAGTTCTCAACTCAGCATCCAGACCACAAAGAAACAGATGCATGCAGGAGAACTGAGCTTCCTAGTTGGCAGTAGCTGACTATAATGGCCAGGGAAGCCTAGGGCAGAGTTGTGTACTCAGTGAGGCAAAAGGAGAAAATTAAAATTTAATATTAATTTTAACCCCCCCAATACATACTTATGTGCATTTTCCTGGGTTGAGGGTCTTTAGTTTTATCAGACCCTCAAAGTGATTTGTTATGCCTTCAAGTATGAAGAACCTCCAGAGAGATAAATGCAGAAAAGTTTGGGTAAAGCCCTGAAGGGAGCACCCAACTGAGAAGAAAGAGGGGCCGTCATGGAACAGAAGGAAAGGCCAGAGATGGGAAGAGAACAAGGAAAGTACAACGTAAGGAAAACCACAGGAAAAGAGGAAGGAAATAAGCAGGAGTGAGTGACCTATGGTGGCATATGCCACAAGCATGAAACTGAGAAAAAGTCAGAATTTCAACGAGTCAGAAGCAATGATCTATTCTGATAATACATAAAGTTTTAGTTTTCCACCCATTTGCAAATGGCCCACTTGGAGTAAAACTTGTAGGAGTCAGCTCTTAGTACATGACAAAGTATAGGCACAAGTATGTACTTGTTACACTGGTTTAACTTAGAGAATCCAGGAGGAGAAGCAGGGTTCAGGCATTAGTGGTGATGATGGCTGTGGTGGGACAGGGTGGTGAAAATGATTTAAGATTTGGAAGATGTTGGGGCTGGCCTCATGGCGTAGCGGTTAAGTGCGTGCGTTCCTTTGCTGGCGGCCCGGGTTTGGATCCCGGGCGCGCACCGATGCACTGCTTGTCAGGCCATGCTGTGGCAGCGTCCCATATAAAGTAGAGGAAGATGGGCACAGATGTTAGCCCAGGGCCAGTCTTCCCCAGCAAAAAAGGGGAGGATTGGCGTGGATGTTAGCTCAGGGCTGATCTTCCTCACAAAAAAAAAAAAAAAAATATTTGGAAGATGTTTTGTAAGCGCTAAGATCTTTTCTAAATACTTGGCCGAGAAGCCTAGGTAGGGACATCTGACCAGTCAAGGTGACTGAGTATGTAAGTTTAACACAAGCTTGTCGTTATCTAAGTCTCTGATTTAACTGGTTGAACTGGAACCTTTCTGCATATTTATATTATGTCAAATGATGTGATATGTGGCAGTCCTCATGGAGTCAACAAAAGAAGAAAATCGGTAGCAAGAATTTGTCAGTGTTTCCCCAGCATTGTCTAAGCTCAGGCTTATGGCCTCGCCAGGGCACTCTACCTGTGTGTGCTGAATTTTGGGCCATGATCTTAACATTACCACCTCCTTTTCTCCATTCCCCTCTGCACTGCAGGGCAGAGACCAGGAACTCTATTTTCTAGAATCCTTTTCCTCTTCTAGTTCTAGATGAGAATCTTCCAATCCACACAAAATTTGGAAGGTGGAAGAAAGGAGAAGTTGTTATTCACCAGCGGCAGTTGTGAGCTGATGTCCCAACAGATGACAGACAAAAGGTTTGCAGGGGTCTCCAGGTGCGTTCCTGAGATTCATGTGCTTCTGGCTGTAGCTTTCCTAACCCTTGATTCCCCAGCTCTTCCAAGGATTGTGCAGGCCTCCAGTTTCCTGCAGGAGAACTCTTCCACATGGAAACCTAGGGAGGTTCTTCTTCCCTGATGGAAACCAGAATGAGGTGTTGGGGCAGTGGTGACCCTCAAAAATATCAACTTCCTTTGCTTTAATTATTAATATTATTTTCTACGTATATTGATGCCAAGAAGGGGATACCCTACTGTCTTCTTGTCCCTTCACCTAGAAGTAGACTTTGAGATGAGTATGTGGGAGCAACTGTTTATTTGGGAACTGGTTCCAGGATATACAAGTGAAGAAGTGAGGAAAATGAGGCAAAAAAGCAGGAGAAGCTCCAGAAGAGTCTGTCGGTGAGAGAATTACCGCTATGGACGACTGAGCTTAATCCCACGTGGGTCCATGTGAGGAAGCACAGAGAATGCCCGTCAGAGGTGTGCCACCAACGCTTGTGTCAGGATGGAGTGTTGTCCACAGACACCTGCCCCTCTTGGTTGAGGGTTACCTCTAGGGATGGTGTTAGATCCTGTGTTCTTTAGGGCTGTCCTGCTCACAGGTGAGAAATCCCCCTCTATGTTGGAGAAAGCCCTTAAGCAGAGAAGCAGAGAATTGGAGGCACGTGAGGTGGGAATGTAGAAGTTCTAGATCTGTGGAACTGATGTCCAGGTGGTGGTGGTGGCATTGGTGCATGGCTTCCCTGCAAGTCTGCCAGCCTTTCTTCTGCTTCACTGCAGTGACAGAGGCAGAAGTCATAGTGTAGAAGGATGAGAGAGGTGGAGAGAGGAGTGGATTAGACAAAATGCCCTAGGTTATGAAGGCAAGCAATGAAAATGGCTACAGTTTAGCTGGGGTTGTCAGGGAAAATCCAAACACCACACTTGTGTTTATTCCCTTCCTCCTTCCCTCCCACCCTCCCTCTCATCTTCTCTCTTTCCTCTTCCTCCTCTTCTCCTTCTTATAATTGATTTTAATTTAATCCATCTCTCAGATAATGTCTACCACAAAGTTTATTAAATTAACTCAGTTATTTTTAATGATTTTAGGCTAAAATTCCCACAAAATAAAACAAGATTCCTGTTGCTAAATGACCTCTCTCCTGGGCCGGCCCCGTGGCTTAGCGGTTAAGTGCGGGCTTGCGGTTAAGTGCGTGCCCTCCGTTACTGGCGGCCCGGGTTCAGATCCCGGGCACGCACCGACACACGGCTTCTCCAGCCATGCTGAGGCCGCGTCCCACATACAGCAACTAGAGGGATGTGCAACTATGACATACAACTATCTACTGGGGCTTTGGGGAAAGAAAAGGAGGAGGATTGGCAATAGATGTTAGCTCAGAGCCTGTCTTTCTCAGCAAAAAGAGGAGGATTAGCACAGATGTTAGCTCAGGGCTGATCTCCCTCACAAAAAAATAAAAAATAAATGACCTCTCTCCAGACTGCCTTTTCCCCCCTAAGCTGAGCAAAAGCAATCACCTGCCTTCAGCAAATGCACACAGAAGTGCCCAATAAATACAGGTTGCCATGAGAACCAAACCAAAAGAGAATAGAAAGATAAGGCTGAATATTAAGGATTTGTTTGGACTTAGTGACTGTTTTTTCAGGTCTGAAATTCTTTGGTCTAGGAAAATGCGAACCACAATTCCCTTTCAGAGATATACAGGGCAATTCTAAAGCCATCCCTAGCCCTGAGTTTCTGTGCATTTTAGTAATTTCTCACCAGCCCCTCCTCCGTCTCTTTTTCTCTCTTCCAGGAGCTCACAAAAGAGCAATTGCAAATGACCTGGTGGCAGCATGCGTTGGTGGGAGTGGTGTGGTGGACAGGACAAGGTATTTGGAGTCTGACAGACCTGGGTGAGCATCTCAGCTCTGTGGTGATATTTTCCGATCAACATTTGACGCTGGAGAATCTTATTACATAAAGGTCTCTTGACAATTTATTTTGTAGGGCGAAAAGCTCTCATTTTGTCTTTACAAGATGAAGAGTGCTTCAAGGACCAGTGCATTTTTCTCTGCACATCTTATTGCTCATGTTCAAATCTGAGACTTACTTCCTGTTAATAAGTATAATTTGCTTAGTGCTATAGTTAAAATACTCTGACACAAATAATTCAGAGTGGCAAGAATTCCCATCTATTTCTCCAACAACTCAGAAACTTTTCAAGAAATTCATCTTCACTGATATGGAAAGGATTAAGGGACATTATTACCAATGGTAGTATTATTATGTCAATTAACCAAGGATTGTTCCCTGCGGTTCCAAAAGGCAGTTTTTACTGGAGCTTAGGGAGGCCCCTGGGTGAGCTGGAATCAGAAATTGCATGTTTGAGTTTCAGATCATAGAATTTGTTAGTGAGCTTGGGCAGGGACCTACACTTTTTGAATCTCAATTTCCTTAAAAGCCATAGAATAATTTCCAAATTCCTAACTGGACTATTGTGAGGTTTCTTTATTCCTAATAGCAGCTAATATTCATGCAGCACATATCATGTGCCAACAATTGTCTAATGCTGCACATAAGAACTCATAGAATCTTCCCAACAGCCCTATGAACAGGTATTTAGTGTTATCCTGAAGAGGAAGCTGAAGGTCTCGAGGTGAATGTCCTGCCCAAGATCACACAGCTAGTTAAGTGGCAAACCCAGGATCCAAACTCAGGAAGTCTGGCTCCAGGCTGTTACCATCGCTAGAAAACATTTACTGAGTACTTACTAATGTCCTAGATACTGCATTAAGCAATTTACAAATAAAATTGCATTCGTCTCTCATAAGAACTCTATGGTACAGGTACCACTCCCTTTGTGCAGAGAAGAAAATGGGTTCAGAGTCTGAGCTCAAGAAACTTGCCCATGGTCCTACAGTTCATAGGCAGAAAATATTCCTTTTGCTTCTAATATTCTCCTTCCACTCCCACCCTCTCCTTTGTCCGGCTAAATTCTCATCGTTCTTCAAGTTTCAATTAAACGTTGTTTCCTCTAGAAATCTTCCCTGAAACTCTATACTAGGCAAATTTTGGCTAAAATGGACAGAGACAGTTCAAAATAAAAAAATTCTCTGGGTTCCAAATTTTTATAAGTAGGAAGGAAGCAATCTAAGAAAGCTACTTAGTTGCAAACGTGTAATTTCATACAGAAAATGAAGGACATCTCAGATGGTGGACGCAAGAGTGTAGAGAGAGGAACCAAGAGATGAAATAAACAATAGACAAGGTAATCACTCTGAGGAGCAGAACTGCATTCTCATCAGAGATCATTCCTTTTCCCCATACGAGGGAAATCTGACAATATTTACTCAGCTGGATTTCAGAATTCCTATGGAAAAGCAACTGCTGTGTTGTCCTGTTTCTTCCCTTTTTGAATGAGAGTCTCTGTTATGGTTATGCTGTTCTTGTTTCTTCATTGCATGTTAGGTGTGTGAAGAGTAGATATCTTCTTGTAAGTTTGGAGGTCTCTGGATGAAGAAGAGGCATACCCAAGATGTCTCATTCCAGGATTCCATCCGTATTTGAATAAGATACAAATTGCAAAATATTAGATCTTGAGACTGACACCATATTGGATCAGACTTTGGGAACAATCATGGAGAGGTCAGTGTATTTTGCATTGGGAGGAATAGAAATCATTATACCCAGAGAGTGGACTGTGGTAGACTGAAACAAATTGGCCACAATACTTAGCAGTTCCTCCTATCAAGAGGTGGAATCTATTTCTCCACCCATAAAATTAGACTTACCTATGCGATTTGCTTTGGCCAGTGAGGCACTAGAAACCATGATATAAGCAGAGGCTTGGAAAGTTCCTGTGCATTGGAGTTTGCTCTTTCTTTGATCTGGGAATCCTCCATGTGAGAAAGCCTAGACTAACTTCCTGTAGGATAAAATTTGACGTGAAGAAAGTCCCCATTAAGCTCCAATAACCCAGAGAGTCATGTGCTAAATGAAGTGGGTTTTGTCTTAAACCATTAAGTTTTTTTTTTTTTTTTTTCCCCCAAAGCCCCAGTAGATAGTTGTATGTCATAGTTGCACATCCTTCTAGTTGCTGTATGTGGGACACGGCCTCAGCATGGCCAGAGAAGTAGTGCCTCGGTGCGCGCCTGGGATCCGAACCCCGGGCCGCCAGCAGCGGAGTGCGCGCACTTAACCACTAAGCCACGGGGCTGGCCCTTAAACCATTAAGTTTTGAGGTGGTTTGTTATGTAGCAAATCTCACTGATATGGGTTGGATTTGCACAGATAGACAGCAGGTAGATAAGAGGGAGTTCTATTTCTATCTTCCAATAATATAGCATGAAGTGAGGGCCATTTATTAAGGTAATACAGGAAATCTATGGGCTAGAGAAGCTTCTCTCTTCACCTTCTGGATTTAACTAACACACACATACAAACAGCCGCACAAATCCAGAAGGTACAGAGATTTCTGTCTGCAATAATCAGGCCTTCCAGTGGGGATTATGCTGTGGGATGATGCATTTACAAGAAAGCTAAGATACCAAACCAACTGATGATCACAGCCATGAGATAGTTGAGAGACAAACATTGACAGTGTGCTGAATGAAGCAATAAGAAGCAGTTTCATTCATTTGTTCAATATTGACTTAGGTGTCTACTGTGTGCCATATCAAGGCAAAGGAAAAGAATATGTGATTCCATCAGGGTATTGTCATTGCAACTTAGAAATTTGCTTTCTAGGGCATTTGCTGTACTTGGAAACTCTAATTAAAAGGCTCAATAATTAGGAAAGCAATAAAATTGAAATAAAGTATTATCTAGGCAGTAATTTCACAGTAAATTTGGTTTAATAAAAATTTCACATGAATCATTTTTTAATTGACACTCAAACACTGTGAACTCTTTAGCACACAGACATCAGGGAAATAAATGTTATGCCTTGCTAATTTTAAATGCACTTGCTATATGGTGTCCAATATGAAGGAAATGCTTCTATCTGATTTTTGCAATTTATTATCCTTTCCTGTTTTTCAGGTTGAGGAGGTATTACAGTTGTTCATAACATTTTTTTTTCCTTCAGGTGTAGAGTTTTTAGTTTATTCCTATTGAAAGAACTCTTTAAGAATTAGGCAAAATTAATTAAATTATTCTTAAAATTTCTTCACATTTAGAGTCTGATTCATTTAACCCACTTTTTAAAATGAACTTTATTTTTTACAATAGTTTTAGATTTACAGAGAAATTGTGATGATAGTATAGAGAATTCTCATTTATCCCCACACTCAATTTCTCCTATTATTAACATCTGATATTAGTGTGGTATAATTGTTCTAACTAATGAACAAATATTAATATATTATTATTGACTAAAACCCAAATTTTATTCATATTTTCTTAGCTTTTGCTTAATGTCCCTTTTTTTTTGGTTCTAGTTTCCCGTTCCGGATATCACATTACAATTTCTCATCGTGTTTCCTTAGGCTCCTCTTGGCTGTTACAGTCTCTCAGTCTTTGTTTTTGATGACCTGGGAAGTTTTGAAGAGTACAGTATTTTGTAGAACGTCCCTCAGTTGCGATATGTCTGATGTTTTTCTCATGATTAGGCTGGATCATGGGTTGTCAGAAGGAAAACCACAGAGGCAAAGGGCCATTTCCATCACGTCATATCAAGGGTACATACTATCAACGTGATTTATCACTGCTGATGTTGGTCTCAATCATCAGGCTGAGGTAGTGTTTGCCAGGTTTCTTCAAGGTAAAGTTACTCCTCTTTTCACCTTTTCCACGATGTATGCTTTGGAAGGAAGTCACCATGGGTATCCCACACGTAAGGGGTGGGGATTTATGCTCCACCAACTTGAGGTGGAGTATTTACATAAATTATTTGAAATTCTTCTACATGGCATATTTGTCTATTCTCTCCCCATTTATTATTTAATCACTTACTTATATTACTTTATATATATTTGTATATTATAATATATATTAGTTAACATATAAATGTTTTTATAGATTTTATTTATCTAATTATATATTTATATATTGTATTATATCCCCAAAATTCATATGCTGAAGCCCTAACCCCCAATAAGACTGTGTTTGCAACTAGGTATAGAAAGATGCAAACTTGCAAAGTGAAGGGGGAGGACAAGGCAGGAGTATTCCTGGGGAAACCCTTGTTTAACTAACTTTAGGCAATATCATGATATGTTATTTATATTATCATTTACTTATTTATATAAATCTCATTTTAACCTGGCGCATTCCCTCTCTGTCCCTGTCCCTATACCTGCCTTTGCCTCTCTCTCTCTCTCTCTTTCCTTCCCTCTCTGTTTCTCTCTCTCTCTTTCTCTTTCCATTTCTTTTATTCATTATGATCTAAAAATAGGAAAGGATATATGATATCAAATTTTGCTATTTGAAGGCAAATTAATTCTCCTTGGAGCCTAGCCAGTGGTTCTCAAATGTTAGTGTGCAAAAGAATGACCTAGAGAACCTGTTAAAATGACAGATTCTTCCTCTACTGTGGACTGAATTGTGAGCCCCAAAATTCATGTGCTGAAGCCCTAACCCCCAATGAGACTGTGTTTGCAGACAGAGCTTTTAGGAAGTCATTAAGGTTAAATGAAACCATAAGGATGGGATCCTAATTCAATAGGATTTATGGTTTTATAAGAAGAGGAAGAGAGAGAGAGATCACTCTCTATATGCAAGCATCTAGGAAAGGCATTGTGAGGACCCCGTGAGAAGGCAGCCGTCTGCTAGCCAGGAAGAGAGCTCTCACAGGAGACGGAATTGGCCGGCACCTTGATCTTGGACTTCCCAGCCTCCAGAACTATGAGAAAGTAAATTTCTATTGTTGAAGTCACCCAGTTTGTGGTATTTGGTTACGGCAGCCTGAGCTAAGACATTCTCTGTGCACTACACACCCTCCTCCCAGCCAACATTTTGATTTCTTAGCTAAACGAAGGGGCATGTTAGGATTCTGCATGCTAACAAGCTCCTCCGGGGATACTAATGGAGTTCTTTGAGAGCTTTCCTTTGAAAAGCAGTGAGCCTAATTGTGGAGGAAGAGCATGTCAGACTCTTTCCTGAGGGCAGGTAGCTGTTCTGATGCACACTTTTTTTTCTTGTGGCTTGTTATGCTATTTGGACATATATACCTACCGTTTTTGATAAAAGGGGTATAGATTTCAGGATTTTCCAACACAAAAACTACTGTACCATTGAAAAAAGAACCTAGTATATTCAAGATTTATGCTCAGAGTTAGGTTTTACATTTTAACATTTGAGTGCATACAAGATCCCGCTTTTTTTCCTACACATTATGGAGTGTTTAGGACATAACATGTTTGGGCTGGAAGGGAACTGGGAGATCATCAGCTCTGGTCTTCTTTTCTCTTAATGTACAGAAAAGAAACCAGGAGTCCATAGAGGATTGGGTTTTCCAAATTCACGTGCTTATTGCTGGTGGAGCTAGGTCAAAAAAAGATTTTCATAACTGGGGATGATTGTTCCATCAAGACAGACACAATTTAACATAATTGACTTAATTAGGTTATTGTGAAATGGAAAATTTTGGATTATTCTTTCTGTTTTCATATTTTTACATAAAGGTACAATTTTACCTGGGTTTTAGGATTATAGCTTTTTTCAGTTATAAAAGTAGATAGTGTAAAATATCAATGTTTCTCATTTGAAGTTCTGTGTTTAAGCTATTTTTAAATTGACTGTTAAAACTGGCACATAGCTCTTGGCTTGGCCAAGCTTAATCTGAGTATATTCAGCAAAATCAGCTTCTACTATGATACAGGCAGCTAGGTATAGAAAGATGCAAACTTGGAAAGTGAAGGGGGAGGGCAAGGCCTCATGCCAGGGGTATTCCTGGGGAAACGCTTGTTTAACTAACTTTAGGCAATACTGTGATGACACATACCAAGACACAATTCATATCCTTTTTAGGATGCTTCATAAAATGCAACTAGTTGGCAGAAGAAAGACCTTGGCTGAATGTTTCACACGGCTAAAGGTGACACTAATTCTGGATGTGCCTGGAGCGGAGAGGTAGCACTTTTGTGGTTGTTTCAAGAACTCGGGACTAGATTTGAGTCTTAGCTTTACCCCCTACTAGGGGTGTGACCTTTACTTCTCTTGTCCTCAGTTTCCTTATCTGTAAATTGGGGGGACTGGTTTCAGTATATTAATAACTCTCCCCGATTTAAAGGTGCCATGATTATGGATTTGTCTTTTCTGGACCATCGCTAACAAATATCTCAAAAAGCGAATTCATTTAACCTTTTTTTTGGTTTCTTTCCATTCTGGAACTTCGACTTGTCTTTTGGAATACTCAGTTATTAGAACTGGGGGAGAATTTCAGGCCATTCACATTCTAACTGTTATTTTATGATCTACTGGAGAGCATTTCATGAGTGAAGTGCTCAGGCCTGCAAAGCTGGCATCTTTAAGCTGGAAAAGAGATGGTATCTCATGTCACGGCCATGTACCAGAGGGCTGTGTGTGTGTGTGGGGAAGGATCTTTGAATAGGATTTGGAAGCAGATCCTTTATATATCTATTTCTCTCTTTGGCTTTCTATATATATCTATGTCAATTTTTATATGTTCTATATATTTCTATATATCTGTATCTATGTAGAGAGATCTATATCTCTCTCCAGAGATATAGATAAATATATATTTTATATATGCGAATATAAATATATATTTATAGATCATTATTACTAATACATTTAATAGTGTATATATTAAATATAAACATTTATTTCTCCTCTTAGGACAGATGTGTCTGTCTATCTATGTATCTATGTATCTATCTATCTATCTATCTATCTATCTATCTATCTATCTATCTATCATCTATCCATCTGTCTATCTACATCCCAGGAGGAGAAAAGTATAGATGAGACTGATGGGAATGCCCCCCTCCAGAATGTGTCACACTAGGGCAGGTGGGCAGGAATCTTCTCTACCTTTGTGTTGTGGCGACATGATTAACTCATAAATATGCCTAACTTTTCCTTCCCTCCTGCCTGTCTCTCCTGCCTTCCGAGGAGGTTCCTGCCTAGCTAAGCTGGTTGTTTGGGCTTTTATGATGAAGAATCCAGAGGACTTGGAGCAGGAGAAGGGGGATGAGATAGGATTGAGACAGGGAAGGAGTTTTCCAGGGAGCCTGGGTAAAAGAAGCACAGCAGACAGGGCATGAGAGAAGGGGCTGAGAGAAAAGGGGAGTACTAAGAAACACTGTCAGGGTTCCTGTATCCCCTTCCTGTGATTGGAGAAGTCCAATTACTTCAGAACTCCTTTTTGCTTCCGGATTCTATTTTGGGTGGCACTGCTGCTTGGTGACTGAACCACATGATCAGTGGCTCAATAAGTGTCACAATAGTTTCCACTCTGCGAGGAGAAACAAAGAGCCTGCTGGGGAAAGTACTAAGCAGCACTTTGAACTTCATCATTTTGCTCCTGCAAGTTAGCATTAAGGCTCTTGATATGACGTTTAACAGACAGGGGGCAGTACTCCAGAGGCACAGACCAGAAACCCCACGAGGACGGGGACTGTCTCTGTGCCTGCTATGTAGAAGGCTCAATAGACATCTCTTTGGAATGAATGTGTTGAATAAATAGGAGAGTCTGTGCAGGCAGAATCTGTTTTTTAGGTCGTTGATTCATACTTAGTGAGAGGAGTTAATATAGGGAATTTTCTTTGGATCAGTCCTGGGGAAATGTATTCTAAATTTCTTGAGAAGGAGAAGCAGTAAGATATGTAAGGAGTTGGACTTGAGAAAAATATTGAAACTATGTGGGAAAATAGAGGTGCTGGTCATGGAGGTGGCTTCCTTGTAATTTACTCATCTGTAGCTTGTGACATGCTGAACAGAGTATGAGAAATGGAAGGGACTTCACCTGTGGGGTCATTGAGCTCATCTGTAAAAAGGAAATAAGACTGTCTCTCCTGCAGCGTTGTTGTAAGGACTAGATGGATGCTGATGGAGAGAATTGATGGGGCCAGGCATCGTAGAATGTTAAAGCAATACATTTTATTATTATAGCTACTATTAACCATTCCCGTTTTTCAATTCTTCTTAAACAAACAATACCCCCTCCCACCAATCCTACTTCTTTCTAGCAAAATCTTATGTGAGTTAATGTATGCAACAGATAAAAGCTGGAGGATGGGGACCCCAGGCTGCCCCTAAGGCCTGTGCTCAGACCCCTCCAAACTCCTTCGAGAGCAGCATGGAAACCACCCACCTGGTCCAAGGCCTCATGTACAGCTGTGGGGACCAAGTGCCAGATGCAGTCAGGGTTTACCAACTGAGAAACCCAGTTGTCTCAAAGCATCTCTCTTAAGCCAGTGAAATTGGTTTTTCTCAGAGCAGGGTAAAAAAACATTGTTACAAGATTGAGATTTCTTTGATCCCAAGAAAAATGCTTAAACTTTTTTTTCTTTTTTCTTACTTCGCTTGGCTGTTTCTTTTCTCACTCTGCCCTCCTTCCTTTAGTAATTAGTTTTGGAAGGAAATAACTCACATAGTGAAAATGATCTAGAAACTCAGATTTAAAAAAAAAAAATCTAGCCAACGTGGATATGTGTGATTCACAGTTGCTTTAAACCCACAGAAATTTGTTTGTGCAAATTAATAACAACTTTTAATAAACAAACTCTACTGTCCACTGCTAAAAATATTCCAGTCGGGCTTTAGTTGAAAGGAAAGATATGATAGGAATCTGTCCCCATGGCAACAGCACTTTTAGGAGTAGTTTATGCTACGACAGTGGTCTGTGACAGCTTTTGAAGATGTTTGGGGATTTGTGTTTCACAACTGCCAAGGTAGGTGAGAGGGGAGAAATAAAAATGAGGCAAAGCTGAATACGTGGATTTTGAATTATCAGCTGGGTGAGCCTTACCTTAATTATATCCAGAGGTGAACCTAATGGTGCTTGTGATGGTAACACTGAAACTCTTTAGAAAGGTAAATTACTTTTCTCCATATGCAAGCTCAAACCTTGTGGATTTGTCTCTATCTGAACAGGAGACCACATGCGAGTGCTTGACAAGAATAATAAAGATTTATAGTTATTTAGAATTCATCTTGAGTCAAAACAAGGTTCCTTGGGCCATCTTGCAAGTCAAAGGGAGACTAAGAATTGAATTAGCCTTGGTTAAAAAGATGTTGCTGTATAAAAAGCAGGTTTTATTAGAAACTCTCTTTCAGCACTGGCTCACTCAGTTTCACCACAATGGAGACCTTAATAAGCCATGCGATAAGGTGCCCTTCGTAGCCCTAATGATTTTGGAGAGGACTAATCAGAGGAAAGAGGAGAACTCACTTTGTGCAGCCAGGCTCTTAGCCAGCGAATCTTGGACCATGTCTGGGACTCAGTCAATGCAAAGCAGGAGACTTGGATGATAAGAAAGCACCAAAGCAGAGAAACTGGGGCTCAGGATCCCATTTTAGAATATAAACACATATTGAATGTAATTCAAGGTACCCCCTTTATTCCTGTTGTTGTCTGATTTTGAAGGGGAGTATTGCTCATTGTCGAAAATTTCAAGATGTGCAAAAAACCGTAAGACAGGGAAAAATCATCCATTATCACCAGCCAGAGGTGATGTCAAACTGATTTTGACATTTTTCTGATGCACTGGAGTCAGACTTTCAGCAGAGTAAGGTATGTTTAAAGATCAGGCTGCTAGCCTCTCTCTGTTGACAGACGAGGACAGTGTTCAGGCAGGTGAGTCTGTGCTGAGCCCACACAGCCGAGTGCACCCAAGTTCATAGACTGCTCATCCAGGACTCCCTACCCAACAGCACTCTGCCTCTCATGTTCAATTATTTTGTCTTTCAATCATTTCAGGGAAATCATTAAATCTTTCAATCCCGAAGATTTCTCCGAGAGCAACAGCTTGCAGAAAGCAAACACACGTTCTGAGTTACAGACTAAGCCCGAAGTGTTCTAAGTGTGATTACCTAAATGCATTTTATAACTTAGACGGAGTCTTTAGAAAAATTCTAACTAATAGTAAAGCTGGGCAAAAAAAGTTATTCTCATCAAAAGTACATTTATTTTTTCTCTAGCCTTGCACGTTATCTCCCTATTTTGGTATTTGAGAGGGAGGAAGGGAGTTAAACAGTAAATTAGCCTTTAATCTCTACCCTGGGAGATGCCACTGGAGCATTCCTGAGTACTAGGGAGCATCTCAGGACCCACAAATCCAGGAACATTTCAGATGCTCACAATCCCAGGCACTCTTATTTTTGGAGGCTCCATTCGTCACCATATCAAATATATTAAAACACACCCACTTTACATATTACACATTATTTTGAGCTGTAAAACTTATGAAGGACTTTTATAAAGTTGAACACTTATGCTATAAATTTTAGTATTGTTTATATGAGAGTTGAGGTGCAGATGACAAGTTGGCATATGTACTAGTTTCCTAGAGCTGCCATAACTACCTGGGTGGCTTAAAACGATAGAAGTGTATTCTTTCACAGCTGTGGCAGCCAGAAGTCCCGAAGCTGTTTCACTGGGTTAAAATAAAGGTACTAGCAGGGTCATGCTCCCTCTGGAGGCCCTGAGGGAGAATCCGTTCCTTACTTCTCCTGACTTCTGGAGGCTGCCAGCATTCCTCAGCTTGTGGCTGCATTACTCCAATCTTTGCCTCCTTTCTCACACTGTGCTCTTCTCTGGGTGTATAATCTCCTTCCCTCTCTCTCTTATAAGGACACTTGTGATGGCACTGAAGGCCTACCCAGATAATCCAGGATGATCTCCATCTCTCAAAATCTTTAACTTACTCTTATCTGCAAAGATCCTTTTTCCTAATAAGGTAACCTTTATGGGATTCTAGAGATTAGGATCTGATTGTCTGTGGAGCCATATTTCAGCCCACTGCATATAATACTACATTTTGTAGTTATTTAACTAAACTTTTTAAACTATTTTGATTTAGTAAGATTTTTATTTTTGTGTGTTGCTACCAGTATATTTTTTCTAGTCTCAAACCCTCTTGTGGGCCCTTCAGAAGCTTCTAGCTCTGGGCACGTTGCTCATGCTGGATAAAAGGCCAGAAGAGAGATTTCCTCCCCGTCTGTAGCCAGGTTGGTGGACAGAACTCCTCTCGTTGCAACTGAAACGGGAGCAAGCATTTTTCTGAAAGGCGTTTTGCTAGGAAGCACTGGCAAAGGAGAAGATTCCTTTCTACAGGGTCCTTGGACGTCATGTTTCTGTGGCAGCAATAGGAGAACTACAGAGAGGGAAGCACTTGATGTCAACTAAAGTCCAGACAGAGAACTACTATACTTTAAACCCCAGACACTGAGCAATTGGCTGCATTCGCCAGCTCTCAGGGACTGTGCTAGGCCCTTTTCAAGAATTAGGTCTAATATTTGCAACATTTCTTCAAATGAGGTATAATCCTCACTTTATAGATGAGGAAATCAGGTTCAGAGAGGCTAAGTAAGTGGCCCAAAGTCACTCAGCAAGTGCGTAGCAGAGTCAGAATTTGAACCCAGATTGCTCTAGCTGCGAAATTCCAGTTCTTTTCTGTGTACTGTGCTGTATTATGTCAGAAACAAGGAGAAGAGCACATAAAACATATGACAAAGAAGTAAAAAATGTAGCCTAAAGGACAAGAGGATTTGAACCAGGACAGAAACTTGACCTCTGTCCCTCCAAATTAGTTTTCTTTTCTATCCTGGCATGATGGGAACAATAGTTAACACCATTACTTCAACTACCTGTGTGTGTGTGGGTATTGCTGTTTGGTAAACTGGATATAATTGATTTCATAGTATGAGTTCTAATCTTTTCAACTAAACTTTTTTTGTGGTCTTTAGTCTGTGAGTGTCTTGAATTAAAAGAACTTCCTCAGATAGCATTCATACCCAAAATTAATGGATTCAATGAATAGTAACAGTCATTAGCAGTGTGCTCAGAATGGATGGATCAGGGAACTCATATCCCTTACAGAAGTATTTCCAAAATGTTAGTGCTTTGTTGAATAATTCTACTTCTGTCTGTGGGATTGTGTCTAAAATTGTTTATTCAATATTCCTTTAATGTTTGCATTTTTAATTTATGTTTATTTTAAAGGGCAACTCTATCACATAATTGGAAAATCAGTATCACCTACTAGAAGTGGAAGGTAAATACATGCTAACACAATGAAAAGGAAAGAATATTTCTAAATTCTAGCTAGACAGTGTTGGCTGCCCAAGAAGCAGGCCTTGGGCTTGCCCTGTTGTTATTAGAAAGGGAGACCAGCAAGTGTCAGAGAGGTAGTAAGTGCACATTGGCCCTAACCCCAGACCTCCTCCTTTACAAAATCTGAGGATTGAATGGGACCTGAAAAGGGAGTAACTTTCTCACCATATGATTCAATGTGATTATGGGTATGTGAACCACCTGAGCACATCTTCCTACCTCCCCGTGACTTCCCTCCCTTCTTGTGGTCTAAGGCCTGACATTGAGATTTCATGCTATGTGCTGCTTTGACATCTGAAACTGGGAGGGCCTTGAATGGGCTGACCACAAGCTCCCCTCCCCCACTCTACTCTATGGATAAAGTCCTCTGGCCAAACAACCCTCCGTATCACAGTGATCAGGCACAGCAGCTGCTTATCCTTCAGTAGTAGGCTTCGGTTCCCTTCCTGCCTGTAGGATTATGTAAACAAGCCAATCACATCCTTTCCTAGGAACCAGGGGTCGTCTCCCCCTCTTGCTACTACAAAGCCTGCCTCTCACAACCCTGGCTTGTTCATTCTGTTCCCAAGCGAAACTCTCCAGAGTGGCATGTGGTTTTCTCCTCCCCTAGGTTGTGAGAATATGACTAATAAACAGCTGTGATTTCATCTATCCAGTGTCAGGTGTCGTGTGTTTGACCAGCCCCATAATCCTGGGAAGGGATTCCCTCACCGGTGGAGTGAAGAGGAGGTGTCAAAACACTCCTCACTTTGAGAAATACTACCATCCTATAGAATGGTACCCAAATAGATTCTCTTTCTATTTATAGGAGCCCACTCATTCCTTAAGAAATCACCAGACCATCACAGACAAGACGGAAATGCTGCAGGCGTCTTGCAGGTAGCAAATCTGTGAAATGAGGGAAACTTCCTTTTATCTCCATAAGAGTCTTCATTTAAACTTATGAAGAGGAGAGTGGGCTTGGTTTGACACACAACTGATAGGTTCTTATCTACAAAGTCTGATGTGGGGAAATTTTTACTTCAAATTCTCTTCCCTGATGGTCCTGCCAAGGCAGCTTTAACTTCTGTGATCACACTGCTTAGCATTCAAAGCTCTTATTTTCCAAAGGTAGCAGATAAAATGCTGAAAGTTGTGCAATGTGGTGGTTAAGAGCACAGGATCTAGAAGCTCGGGAATCAGACTGCCTGGGTTCAATTACTAACCACTTATTTACCGTGTGAGTTTAGGTACATTGCTAACCTCTCTGAGCCTCGGTTTCTTTACTAACAGTACCTTCTTCATGGGACTGCAACGAATCTTTACATGTAAAGAATTTAGTATAGTGCCTGTTACATAGTATAGTAAGTGTTTAATAAATGTTAGCTGCTATTATTAGAGATGAAGCAATCCACTACACTTTTAACATCTGGCCTATATTGACTTTTTAAAAGTCATCCAGATGGTGGGCACTTGAGGAACAAGGACACTGGACACACATATTTTTTTTTTTTTTTTGGTGAGGAAGATCAGCCCTGAGCTAACATCCATGCCAATCCTCCTCTTTTTGTTGAGGAAGACTGGCCCTGAGCTAACATTCCTGCCAATCTTCCTCCACTTTATGTGAGACGCCGCCACAGCATGGCCTGACAAGCAGTGCGTGAGTGCGCACCCAGGATCCAAACCCGGGCCGCCAGCAGCAGAGTGTGGGCACTTATCCACTACGCCATGGGGCCGCCCCCCAAGGACACACATATTTTGATGGGAATATGGACATGGGGCACCATCCAAAGCTGATGGGGCTGGTCTTGGGAGGTTTGTAGCAGCATGGAGGCTCTGGGTACTCGGTAAGGGAAGAAGGAATATGAAACAGGCAGGAAAGAGGAGCAGAAATAAGCTTCACTGTTGTTATTTTTGTGGAGGGTGGCTCCTCATTCCACATGTTGGTGCTCAAGACATGCTGGTGGTTGGCGCTTTGAGAGGTTGACAGGACCTTGTGTTCTCTTCCTTCCCCTATCGTGTCCTCCATTACTTTGTAGTTCCTTCTGTATATGTCTTTTTCTACTAATTTTTAAGCTCCTTGAGGGCAAGAACTATGCTTTTTCATCTTTTTTTATTCCCTACTGAGTGCAGCACAGTGGTACAAAGAATGGAGACATTAAACACATGTTGAATTAGTTGCTTTGGGTGTTAGTAGGGACATAAACTGAATTGCTGTCATAAAGAAACTCAAAAATACAGTGGCTCAAACAAATTAGAGGTTTATTTATTTATTTATTTTTTGCTGAGGAAGATTGGCCCTGAGCTAACATCTGTGCCAATCTTCCTCTATTTTTTATGTGGGTCACTACCATAGCATGGCTGCTGACGAGTGGTGTAGGGGTGCCCAGGAACCAAACCCGGGTGGCCAAAGTGGAGCGCACCGAACTTAACCACTAGGCCACTGGGCCAGCCCCTAGAAGTTTGTTTTTCTCTCCTGTAACTACTCAGAAGTAGGTGGCTTTGCTCCATGATATCATTCAAGGAGCCAAGATCCTTTATCTTGCAGCTTTAGTAGCTCCTAGGAATTTGTCTTCATCTGCACGGTCAAAGTTGTTCAGTTCAAAGGAAGAGGAAAAGGGCAGTGGAGGGCATGCAGCTTCCTTTGAGGAATAATATCCACTCATACCCCATTTGGTCAACACTTAGCTACAAGATTGCACCTAGAGGGGAGAAATAGTCTATAGATGGGCAGCCATTTGTTCAGCTAATACTCAGGAAGAAAAAGGAAGAAGGGGGGATGATACTGGGAGGCAATTAGCAGTCTTTGCACATTTTGTTAATTCTAGAATGTTTACTCAATACCTGCTCTGTGTGCTTGAGTGCTTCCTAAGAATGGAGATTGGGTGAGGAGGGAGAGGATAAGAATCTTGGCTCCAATCTCCTCCTATCGTGGGGACACTTTGTGTGCCTAGCCCTTTGAACCAGACCATCTGTGACCAATGCCTCATTTTCCTAGGAAGCCACATGTCTTTGGGAGATTTTTGGTTTGAGGCCAAATGGCTTGTGTTCACTATATCTTGAAAGAATTTTTTCTATGGAAGAAAAATGTAAAGGGAAGGGGGGCTGGAATTGCATGTAAAGCATGGTATGTTCTTTTAAAACTAAATGTGCGTGTTTTAGTTTCTGATGCAATTCTACCAAATATAGAAAGCATTTCAGAATTCTCTGAGAGCAATCCTAGCTTGGAATGTAAATGTCAACTTGAGAAATCATTTACAGCACCAATAGACGGACACATGAATGCAAACGAGGCTTTCTAATTCAGGAGTTTTCCATTTTTGAGTCATGAAAACATTGCAATTAAACAATTTTGAGGGATGATTCAAGCGATAAAACGTCTTCTAAGCGAATGTTCAAAATAAATGGCACTAAAATCAATAGTCCATGTCTGTGGACAATCTGTGACTGTTCAGACAGGCAGTTGGAGGTCTTAGAGTCGGAATAACTTCTCTTTTCTTTTCTTTCTTCCTTCTTACATAGGTCATGGCAAGTCAAGTGTAATGCAGTCTACCTATATGTTGCCATGAGGACTTCATTTGCTCTTTTCTTAGCTCTTTAATCACACTTGGGAATAATTGTCTTAATATAGTCTTTAAATGGGAGTGTAATTTTTGAGTTGGCAGAACAGGAAAAAACTGGTTTCCAAAGTAATAGTCTCATAAAACTTTATCATATGAAAAAAAATCAGGTAATATCACACACACACACACACACACACACACACACACACACACAGCACTAAACCAGCTTTAAAAATACCCCTAAGAATAGGGGTATGAGATAGGCAGGAAGCTAGATATGAGCTGGGAGCAAGGTCACTCCGCCAGGTGCAGTGTCCTCATTACTGGGCAGCAGCTCTCCAGACGTGCAACACTCCCCCTGACCCTGACCGAGAGTAGCCCCAAGCCTCATTATACCCTCATTTGCACTGCAGTTTTGACCCCTCTTGCCGGGGATCACCGCCATAGGCACCGGAGATGCCTATGTAAGGAAAAATCTCCCCCTCCCGATGTGGGGCTGGAGACAATGCCCCGATTGGTCCACCTTCCAAGACCCTCACCTGCCCCCAGGACCCCATCTTCCATAGCCACCGACCACCACAACTTCAGGGCAGTTGCTCACCTGGAAGCTGCCCACCCATCCTCTTGGGGGTATACTTTCTCTTCGCTAATAAGTCCTCCTTTGTCAAAACTTCCGCTGTGTGTCCACTCTCGAATTCCTTTGTGTCTATGGACCAAGAACCTGGGACCTCACTGCACCCATCTGACTGGCACCAGTGACAGGTATGCTTCAGCTGAATCTCTTCTATTTGCATTAGAGGGTGGGGTGCTTGAACTGGAGTACTTCTATTCACGATGATATGGTTTCTCCATGAATGTACAACAAGAATAGGCACTGAGGGGTGTGATGGTTAACTATAGGTGTCAATGTGAGTGGGCCACAGAGTGCCCAGATTAAACATTGTTTCTGGATGTGTCTGTGAAGGTGTTTCCAGATGAGATTAGTATTTGAACTGGTGAACTCAGTAAAGTAGATTGTCCGCCCCAATGTGGGTGGGCATTATCCAATCCTCTGAGGGCCTGAATAGAACAAAAGGTGGAAGAAGGAGAAATTTTCTCCTTCTTTCCTGCCTCATAGCTTGAGCTGGGACATCTCATCTCATCTTCTCCTGTCCTTGGACTGGGATTTACATCATTGGCTTCCCTGGTTCTCAGGCCTTCAGACTCAGACTGGATTACACCACTGGCTTTCTTGGGTCTTCAGTTTACAGATGGCAGATTGTGGGACTTCTTTACCTCCATAATTGTGTTAGCCAATTTCTCATAATAAATCTCCTTGTATATGCATTGATTCTGTTTCTCTGGAGAACCCTGATGAATACAAGGGGATTGTGGGGTTTTCACAAACTCTGAAGCCCATCACTGAGCTTACAGAGTACCCTCAGGAAGCTGTCCCCCTTGGTAAGCACTGCTGTATTGCCACTAAGCGGTCTTTCCCCTCTGAGGGCAGTCTTTGATGGGTTACTCTGGAGGAGCTGTTTGTCCAGATCTTAGCATGGGTGCTTCACATCACTGAAGTTTCAGCTCTTCTTGGAGAAGCTTTCTTTGATTACCCTTACCTAAAGTCACTCTTTACCTTACCTCCGATTACTCTATGACATCATCATTAATTGTCTTCTCTGTCTCTGCTCCCACTAGACTGTGAACTCCGTGACAGAGGGACTGAATCTATAGGTCACAGCTATGTCTCCTGTGTCTAGAACAGTTCCTGGCACTTACCAGGTACACTGTAACTGTCAGCTGAATAAACGAATGATCCTTGATTAGGATTTATACCTTGACTCTGTGATTTATATCTCATTAAGTCTTCAAAATAGGAAGTGTAATTTTTGTAAATAGTAAATTTATTGTTTAGGAGGTTCAGATAATAAAGCAGAGGCACAGAGAGTTTAGTTAATGTTCCATGGTCACATAGCTAAAATTTACGAAGCTGGAATCACAGTCCATATCGTCCCCAGTCTCCGAACTGTTCTCTCTCAATTCCTCCAAGCTGCCTACCAATCTGATGAGAACCCAGTGACGTAAGGTACGTGAAATGCCTTGGAAAATATAAAGGATTATGCAGTAGTAATCTTGACTCCTTTTTTTTGAGTATACAATATTTTCATTGGTGAAAATGGTCATTAAATAACAGTGTTTCCACTCTCCAAGTAGAATTACAGATGCAGTCAGGGTGCTCATTAGAAAGAATGATATTGAGGGCATGCCTTTCCACAGCAATCTAGCTTAGAGGAAAGAGTGAAGAGTGAAATTTAGTATATTTGTTTCCTTTATTATCTTTTTAAAAAATACATATTTTATGTTTCAAAATCATCATAAATTTGCAGAGAAGTTGCAAAGAAAAAACATGCAAAGAAAAAAGAGAACTTTTTGAGAGGAAGTTTCCAAACTGATGTCGCATCATCCCCAAACATGTTAGTGCATAGTTTCTACAAAGAAGGACATTTCCTACATAACCACAATACAACTATCGGAATGAGGAAATTGATATTCATACATTATTTTTATCTAATTCTCAGATCCCATTCAAGTTTCTAAAGTCCCTCATAGCAAAATTACTTGATAATTGATATTTTTATTTCTTTTTACATCTGCCAAAAAACCTAGAAAAGCAATCATCATCCAAATAAATTAGAAATAATTACGATTTTTTGTGGCAAATTGGTTTTGACCTCATTTCAACTTTACGCAGTCACTTAAATCACATGTAGAAGGAATAGTATTCTGGTGGTTTTAATATTCTTTAATTTATTTCTTAATTTTTTTTTATTATTTTGACAGAACTGAAAGAGCCCATACTCACTAGGAGTTTGTCCAATTGGAACTCATGTAAGGACTTGCTTCAGATTATCCTTAAACTGAAGAGTTTCTATCATCTCCTCAGAACTCTTCTGCTGATGCCATAAAATAGTCTGAGCTGGTGTTTCTCATTTCTCAGGAGAAACCTAAAGATCCCCCAGGCCCTACCCCTTACTCCCTCATGTGTCCAGCTCCCCAGCTGGTCATGTGCTCAGTCAGCAGGTTTTCAAGCAAACAGAGTATTTCACTGAACTGTGAGGCAAACTTAGAACAGTCCTGCTCTCCGGGTGGGTAAATGGCAGGAATGCATCTCTATTACTTAATACAATGCCCAAGAGCTTAACGCATTTCCACCAATTCCACACAAGTCAACAGGATTCTACTGGGGAAAAAAGTATTCTGTTTTCTGATTACACAAATAATATATAGTAGTTGTAATTTATCTAGAGAGTTTGGAAAAGGAAAATAAGTAGCTAGCTAGATAGATAAATTATTCGCTAGACATAACCTTAATGAACAGAAATGCTCTTTGTTTATAACCTGTTTTTTTCAGTTAGGGATATCATTAACTATTTCCTATATTATTGATATTTTATACAACAGAATTTACCAAAGTTTATTCGAGTAAAACTAGTGCATTGAGATGGACAATGAAATGGAGTCCTGTGTTTAAGTTTGGTAAAAACAGTATGTTATACCTCCTTAAATAAAGTAAGCTATTTAATCTGGTTTAACCTGGTGTTTCCCAAACCATTTCATCACAGGACTTTTTTAAATTAAAATCTATTAGCACACTTTGAGAAATACTCTTCTTTCTACAACATGTGCTTTATGGATAGAGCATTTCATAACGTTATATCAGTTGGGAATTAATTCAGACCCAAATGGCAGAAAATTCAATCACAGTAGTTTCACCAGGTAAGTTTATTTTTCTCATATAACAAAAAGTGTGGATCTGGAGCAGCTGCTCAATGAAGTCGTAGGAGTTCCTTCTATCTTCCTGTTCCACCATTCTTCAACATCATCTTCATTGTTGTAAAATGGCTGCCACACCTCCAGGTATTGTACACCTAGTCTAGACAAGAAGAGAAAAATAGTCAGTGAAAAAGAAGGAAGGGCTAAAGAGAATGGCAGCCAAGCCTGTTCCTTACAAACCAATCATGTTTCCTAGAAGTCTCACGAGTAACATCCACTTGCACCTCACTGGCCAGCTCTGGGTCACTCAGTCACTCCAGTCTGCAAACATGTCTGAGAAGGTGAGTATTTTAGCTTTTCAGCCTCAGTGGTAGAGGTCAATGGGAAGGCATGGTGAATAGTGTATGGCTAGATGATCCACAATATTTGCCTCTACTCATTCCTTTGGCTGCCCAGCATCCACAGAGGCCCTTCTTCCTCAGCATTGAACACATTCTCCTCTTTCCCAATGGAAACCACACCAGCGTCTCATCTAGTTAGCGCATCCAGCTTGACGTTCAGGACCCTTGTGTCTCTCCAAGTCTGAATGCAGCTCATGCTTTAGTGACTCATAAACCAAAAGATAAATGATCTATCTTCAACATACACAACTTACAAAGATGGAGAAAGAATTTTCACATAGAAAGAGCCATAAACAAAGAGCCATCTCTGGTTCACAGAAAATACACATCCTGCTGGTGAAGAATTGCAAAGACTACCTGACCTGCAAGGGACTACACTTTTTGCTTAACCAACTGGCAGCCCCTAGTTCTTCCCCAGCAAGGATTCTCATTATTCATTATTCTCCAGGAGCATGGGAAAGATGCCCTTTTTGGAGTCTGCACATCTTTTTGACCCCCTCCCAGTGGTACAAGTTAAGGGACCCTGATCTCGCTGTGTGTGTTAAACACCCACAAGGCCTGTCAGCCAGGCCTGGGGGCCTCAGCCACCACAGTTTCTTAAACATTTAGTAGCCTTCTTGTCTGTTTTCTCCAAGTTAGTTCCATGTGTGAAAAATCACAGCCAAAGAGCTTGCTTCTAGTGGTAGACCTCTGTGGTCTGTCCATCCGCCTCTCCCTTAGGTAATATAGCTTTTGCCTTAAGACAAGGGGGAAAATACTTCTCCTGGCAGGCCTGATATCTTCCATGTGTCTCTGCAGATCCACTCTGTCTCCTCAACTCTTAAATGAGTAAATATTTCCCTCGCCCAAGCCCACCCTCCTCCCTTTTACCCCATATCTACCCCACATCCTGGACCTACCTTGGCTAAAATATCCCCTTACTTTTTCTACAAATTTTATTCTCTGCTCTCATGACTGGACATGCACATGTCCAGTCAATAATAATAGCAAACACAGCCAGTTTATTAATTGGGCTGGAGAGTCAGTGGGCTCACAAACAGAAAACGTTTTTCACTTTCTCCCACTGCTTCCTTCAGACGTTCTGTTTTCCATTTCTCCTTTCCATGCTTTAGCTGTCATTTTAGGCAGCTCCTACATATTTTCAGTTGGCTTCAGCTTTTAAAAAATGGCTATTTTTGGTGACTCTGAGTTTTAGGCCTTAAAAAATGCAGTACAATCAAAATTGCAATCTCATATCCAATTAAAAACTTTCCCCCTCCCTAGTACTTACTGACCGTTGGTTTGGGGGTTTCTGTGGGAAGGGGGACACAGTCTGTTTCTTCACTCTTTATTCCATATACTTTCCTGCTTCTGTCTTCTTCGGGGTTAGGACAGAGGAAGGAGGAATTAAAGGATGAGGTACAGAGTGGTATCTGCCTGGAGCCGTAGCGATAGGATTGCTGGTGTTTTCTGTCACTCCCTGATGCAGATAACGTGACTGTCTAGATTTACCCCCAACCCTCTGGTATACCTCACCCATTCTAGTGCTGGCACTTCTGGGGTACACGTACAGCAGCTCATGCTCAACTATCTTCCGTGCCATCATTTGACCCATGGGAAATTCATGCATCCGACATCACTAAATGGTGGGAATGTAATTTACCCAACTGCTGACCCCTCTCTTTTTGCTCTCCTCTCTCTAATACACCACCACTTGTTCTGCCTTACAGCATTCTCCACGTGGAAAACAGCCATCAACCTCTGTGTCCTTGTAGTCCCTTAATTCTGGGGTATCCACGTCATTCTTCCCCAATTAACTCTCTCGGCATGTTTTTCTCCTTTCTTATGAAAGCACCCAGACTTGCATTTCTGTAGTTTGGTGAATGGGGTGTGAGGTGCCCATCTCCCTTTCCATCTCTAATGGTGGTTCTAGAATTCTTCCCTTACATGGTTTAGGCAGAGGGAAGAAGACCCCCCACCTCCCCGCTTTACCTCTCTGAATTCCTTTCTCGGCAGCCCTCTTTTTGAAGGCTAAGTTTGCTCTAATAGATGGAGTGATGGTCTCAGCACTGGATTTGCTCTCTTCGAATAATTTGCGTGGAAGTTGTAAAGAGCAGATATCTTCAGAGAGTGTAGGAACTAATCACTAGTCTCCTTAGCTACAAGGATTTAGTTAAAAAATGCCAAGATACCTTGGCAAGATACCAAGAAAGCACTTGAACACCCAGCTAACTAATATTTATTGAGTGCTTACAATAAGCCAGGCATTGAACTAAGGTATTACATGGATTCTTTCATTTATTTCTCACAACTCTGTGAAGTAGGTACTAGTACTATTCCATTGTCCAGACGAGAAAATTGAGGCTTAGTTGAAGTTCTCACCCAAAGTCTCATGGCTACCATGTCTGAGCTGAAATTCAAAGCTCCGCAGTCTGACCCCAGAGCCAAGACCGTTAGCCACTACGATATCTTGTCTCCTCATCTATTTAAGCCCTCTGCCTCCATTGGAGTTTCTCTATTAGGTCAAGTGATACTCTCATCTCTTTAAGAAAACCTGGGACAATCAACCTTGTAGATCAGGGGTTGGCAAACTATGCAGCTTGTTTTTATAAAGAAAGTATAATTGGAACACAGACGTGTCCATCTGTCTATGGCTGCTTTCACACTATAGCTGCAGGGCTGGGTAGGCAGCAGAGGCAATATGGCCTGCAAGGCAAAAATGTTGCCTATCTGGCTCTTTACAGGAAAAGCTTGCTGACCTCTGCTCTCAATGATTCGGGAAGTTGGCTCCAACTCTGCAAGTTACATTATCTGTTGTGTTACGTCGGGTGGTGGCCCTCAGCTATCCCGGGTCTTTGCTGCTCCCTGGGGTCACAGTGAATATTAGCTGTGTAAACCTAGAAATTCCTCATTTGACTTGAGCAGTGATTCTCAGACTTTTAACAGAGTGCTAAGCTGAGAGTTGGGTTTTATTGAACCATATGAAATTGCCAAATCTGACTACTTTTGACCTACAAAAATGGCAATTCCATATGTTTCAACCAAAATATTATATAGTTTGTAGGTAAAATAGACTTGGGGTTTGAATTTTGCATCCTTCGCTTAACAGATACATGACTTTGGAAGATTTATTTAACTCTCCCAAATCTCTATCTTCTTACTATAAAATGGAGGATAGTAACATCTCCCTTTCAGAATCGCTATGAGAATTACATGTATTGTATGAAGCACCTAGAACAGTTTCTGTTGGAAATAAGTTCTTAATAACTGAAAGCTATTTTTGTTATTGCTCTTATTGTCATAATAAGAAGCAACAAAGTACAGATCAGAGAACCCTCCTCATGAGACTGTATGAGGCCTGGCCTCACTGGGGCAATCTACCTGCTTTTGTATACACAGATTTCCCTCGGAGTCTCCTTACCACGTATCCTCATAGAGAGATCCCACCTCTTCCCACCATTTGAAGCTCAGCTTCTGCCCTGAAATACAGGATGTTGAAAATCAGTTTTAGAATTGACGGATTAGGTCATGATATCTCACCCCAACATGATGTCTTTGCTGTTTCATATTTCACAAAAGAAGGTTGGGCCTCTTTTCCGTAAATGCTCCTCCCTGTTTCACCAAAGACTGGGGCACACATTAATTGTCACTCCGTTTACTCGCACCCACAAGCAAGAACTGGCAAACTAGTAACAGCTAGTAATACATCCCAGCTCCTTCAGTCTAGGGGAGCTGTGTTCCAGGTGAAATCTACATTGATATGTCTTGGCTAGAGTGGCTGTAGTGGATACTTGTGGAGGGGAAGGGTGCTTTCTAAATAGACAGAGGGAGAGGGAATCCAGAACTTAGAATTCATGTGCTAGCTAAGTGCGGCAGAAGTGAAACATGTTCGTCTAAAAGTTCTAGGCTTCGAAATACTTGGAGAGAAAATTACGTTATTTAGAAAAATATGTTTTAACATTTTCAGGTTATTAAAGTTGATCTCTCTTGGTTCTTCATAAGAAGAACAGCACGAATTGAAGTGTGGGGGGCTGGCAGCTACGGGAGGGAGACAATGTCAGCGCAACATGGAAAAGGACAAGGAGCTAATGAAGCTTAGGTTTCAAGGCACCTCATTTGCCCTGTATCGAATTTTATATTTATAATTTTGTCATGCTTGTCCTAAAAAGGGCACTTTAAATAGAATAGACTTCAGGTCCCCTATGACTTAGTTCTTCCCCAGGAAGCAGTGAGATATGAAGGAGAAGGAGGAGGAGGAGGAAGATGATGATGAGGAGGAATTGTTGTTCCTAGTGGCAGGAATGCAGAAGAAAATTTTAAGAACCAGGGGCGTTAACGTGAATTTTAGGCTGATTCCCTTGCTGCACTGAGATGTAGGTTCCTCTGTACTAGCCCTTTTGATGGCAAGAAACCAGGGAAATGTCTACTTGTGAGTAGACACACTGAGGGAAAGGGCCAGTGTGAACAGGAGATGGGATGCTGACAGGGATCAATAATTCAGCGGCACAAAAGGTGGCTAGGAAAAATTGAAGTTCCCTTCTCCTTCGAACTTTTGGAGACAACGGATTTTCCCCAGTGTGTGATATGAGGATTCTTGCTTCCTTTGTTTATGTCTTAAACCAGAAGATGACTCCTGCAGGGTGGAGTACTTTGTGGCAGTCTGCATGCCTGATACTTTGGATTCATCTTCAAGTACAATATAGGAGTGATGATTAAGGTCCACATTTGGTTTAATCAGAGTAGTAGTCCTGGGAGAAAGGGTATGTTTGGATCGGCTGAGCCACAATGAATTGAGGACATTTACGGTGTTAGTCTCTTAGCTTGGGGAGGTAACTAGCTCTAGTAGATGTGAATTAACAGACGATAAACTGAATATGAAATATGAGGACAATTCAGGCAGGAAATAGAGTCCCTGAAGTTTTCTGCAAAAGAAACTGATGCTTAAAGGAACGCTTTACCTGACACCCCCTCTCCAAGTCTGTCCCTGAAGAATTACTTATGCCTTCTGCTCTTTAATTACATTGGGTACAAATGCCTATTATTGCAAGTTGTTTATATGTAAGTCCTCTGTTCTAGAGCAGGAAAGAAGAGTATAGATAGCTACTGAAAGAGGGCATTGCATGTGGTAAGCATTTGATATTGAAAGAGTAGATGACTAGTGGTTTGTCCACTGTGGGTCTTTGGAGCTCCTAGATCCTCAATTTCTGAGAAGCTCCTTTGAGTGTTCCTCACTATATGTAAATGAGTGCCTAAAAAAGCAATTGTTTCACTTGGTGAGCTGAGAGCTCTGAAGGTAAAATGCTTCTGAAATTGCCCACAAATTTTCTTCTGTTTTTGACGAAGAGGTGCTACAGAGATTCCTTTTAAAGTACTCATATTTCACAAGCATTTGCAGATTTTGAATTGTTTTAAATTGTTGGTGAAATCTTTTCTCTGTAGAAAATCTTTGTCTGGGCTGATTTCCAAGCCTCCTTCCTGTCCCCTCGGCTCCCTGGAGTTCTGCCTTCTCTGGTCAGACGTTTCCCTGGGGGATTGCAGGTTTGCTGGCATTCCTCTGAGGACAGAGATGGATGGGATGTGTGAGTTTGTTGATGTTCACTTGGTATTTTTAGTCCATGGTTACAAAAGTAGAGACAGCAGCAGGTTGGCTTTTATTGAACATAAAACTTCACATCTCTCCCGCAAAAGTCCCTTTCTTCAGGAGAATCCATTTTTAACTGATTGTCCCTGGCTGTCACACCCTGGTCCTGTCGCCAGGACTGCTGCCTGAATCCTGAGCCTCACGGTTGCCAGGAACCTCCCTACTCCTTAAAAGATTTGGTGTGTAGTCTGCCATAAGAATCAGCCTTAAAGACTATAATTATAAATAATTTAGTTAAACGTGTTTCTAAAGGATATGGATTTTTGTCCATCTTAGGAAGCACCTGCTAGAGGACTTCTTAGCAATGGTTGTTCCCTGGTAGGCTCAGAGAGTAGTGTAGAAAGACCACTAGTTTCCAGCTTTCAAATCCATCCCCACCCTGACCCAAATAACACTATGGTCTAAAATTGATTTAAAGTTTCCTTACTTAAAATAAAGTAAAAATGGATATAGTTAGATGGTATACATCTCTTTTCTGTGTCTAAATGAAGAAAAAGGTATACATGTGTATGTGAATGTGTGTACTTTTGTGTGTATATGTACACACACATATAGCATAGATATGTATATATAGCATACATAGGTATATCTCCAGTTCCACCTGGACACTTATGCTGGGCCTTCATTCCCACGTTTCCCCTGCTCATTTAGGTATCAAGGGCCCCACCCTTTGTTTTGCTTCATGTGTCATGTGCCATTGGGAAAAGGGTGGTGATATCCACACAGGGCAGTTTGGATAGCCTTCAGCAAAGTCTTGGGGATGTAAGTGCATGTCTCACTAGACGGTTCACAGGCATTGTGCAGGCAACTGACCAGAAGAGGCCCGTACCCCAGGGCAAGGAGACAACAGCTGATGTGACTCATCTCCTCCAAAGGACCAAAGATCTCTAGGTGGTTGGTCTCCACTGGCCTCATTGGCTGGAGAGGCCAGCAGAGCAGGCTCCTGATGCTGCCTCTGCTTTTCTCGAAGTTTTCCGACATTTCCCCCACCACCCAGGCAGCCGTCTGTCCTCTCTCAGGGGGTAGGGTTCAGGGGTCAAGGAGACAGAGAGGGCAAGGTGGTTTGGTTCTTTCCCTGTTCTTTTTCCCATTCTTTTCTTATGATGCAATCTCTGAGTTTCCTAAAGACTTTCTCTTTTGATTACCAAAAGACTGTTTTAGAATAAAACCATACAGTCCCTCCCTGTAACAACACAGACTCTTTCTTCCTCTTTTCATTTTTGCTCCAATAATATTACTTCTATTTTAGGCATTATGAATGCCTCTAAGAGAGTTACGGAAAGGCCACAGACACGGAAATGAGAAAAGGAAAAGCATAAGAATTAACATATCATGCTAGGTAGTCAATATATTTAAATATGTGTGGAGTGTTGATCTTAAAATCCAGGGATTATTTCATAAAATGAGCTTCACATGAAATTCACTTTTAAAAAAATTGCTGATATCTGGCAATATGGCAGATTAGATACTCTGAACAGCCCTCTTGCTGAAAATAATACTGGATAAATATAAAAAAATAATCTTTTAAAATATATCACTGAGCCAGCAAGCAAGCAAGAATGTAGAATCTGAAGCCTGAGTTGAAGATGTTTCCTCTAAAGAAGACTTCTGTTTGCTGCAATTGGCTTACTAGAACGCAAGCTTCACAGGGGCAGACGTTTTGTCTGTTTTTTCACTGCTCTCTCCTTGCTACCTAGAGTAGATAGTAGGCAATAGTAGGCACGTAGTAGGCAATCCAAATTATTTGTGGAATCAATGAGTAAAGAAATCCCCAAAAGAGCTGGGTTTCTCACTGTTGGAGTGGAAGATTATAGACAAGCAAGGAGAAGCCTAGAACGATCCATGTGGTAATGGATTAGAGTTGGAGACATCAGTATGAATTCCAGTTTACATTACTATTGATACAGATGGATGTTTATATAGGAATATTTATAGATAAACTGACATACGTGGATTAGTATACACACATGTATTACCCTGCTCTGTGAGCTGAGAGGGCCTTGAAGCAATAACACCACATTAGCAATGAAGGTACTCGGCAACTAGATGTTGATTTTTAATACCATTCCCTCAGAAAAGGATCCAGGGATTCGTGGAAAAACGGCCAGTTCTAGGACTGGGGCAAAAAATATGCAAGATGAACCTGTTGCATCTTGTAGTGCCAGAAAGTAAGAAAGTGCTAAAACAACAACAACAATAAAAACCCCACAGTGATGGGCGTATGTCAAAGGGCAACAGGAGTCTACTGAAAGAGCCCCCAATGGTCAAATCTGGAATAATTTGATCAAGAAAATATAGTAGTATTGGATTATTAACTCCAAGCATAAAATACATATCCATCAGTCCAAACGGATGTAAATAAACAATGGAATGAATAAATAAATAAATGGGAGAGACGAAACAAAAGTCCCAAGGATAAGAATTTCAAGTAAACCATGTAGATACTCTGCCTGCAGGAGGTGGAGCACACTCCTGAAGTATGGGCTGCGGTGGTGACTTCCTTTCAAAGAGTACAGCATGGAGAGGGGGGAAAAGTATCCGCACAGTGGAGAAACCTGACAAACATGACCTCAGCCAGGTAACCAAGGTTAGCATCATCAGTGATACGTACGTAACGTGGATAGTATACACCCTCCATGTGATGTGGTGGGAATGGCATTTTATCTTTGTAGTCTTCCTCCCCCAAATCTATAACTCCGGGCTAATCATGAGAAAAACATAGGATAAACCCCAATGGAGGGATGTTCTACAAAATACCTGACTAGTTCTCTTTAAAACTGTCAAGGTCGAGGCGGAGTCAAGATGGCGGCGTAGGCAGACTCTGAGCTCACCTCCTCCCGTGGACACAGCCAATTTACAACTACTCGTGGAAAAATTACCCCTGAGACAGAACTGAAAACTGGATAAGAGGAACTCCTGCAACAATGGACAATCCTAACTGGGGTAGAAGAGGCAGAGACTCCCTTCTGGAGAGGAAAAACGCCACCTTCACAAGCCGCCAGCTTCACGGCCGCCGGGAGCAGCCCACAGGTACGCAGCCTCCCTGGAGGCGCGGGGCCCTGAGCCGGGAGCACCCCCGCTGTGGGCATTTTGTGGACCCAGCACAATAGAGACCAGCGGCATAATATCTGACTTTGCCTGCTACTAAAACAGTGGGGAGGACCCCCAGAAAACCGGGTTCACAAAGAAACTAAAACTGGCTCTTAAAGGGACCGCGCACAAACTCACCCATTCCAGAAAGCATCCTAAAATCACCAGAAAGAAAGGTGCACAGTGCTTTGGTGACAAGAGACTCACCTAATAGGCCCTGAGTGCATCTCGGTGAGGGGTGAGACCTCTCCAGGGACTGGGACATTGGCGGCGGCCATTGTTGTGGCCTGGTGTGAGCATGCTGACACAGACGCCATTGGAGTTCTCCCTGAGGTCTGCTAGCCCAGGGTCTGCTCCACCCACTAGAGCACCGATTTAATCCAGCTCAGCCAGGGCAGACAGCCCACCCTAGAGACTGGCCCCACCCAACAACAAGCCCTCAGGCAACGTGTGGGCCTGCATAGATTGGTGACTGGATTCTCTGCAGCCTGGCAACTGAGCTGACTTGAGCGGGCAGGGTGTGCACAAGGAGCAGGTGGAGAGTGTGGGGCGGTGGCGGAGTGTGTGGGGCTCCTGCCGTGGTGAGACTGGGTCCGCTTGGGGAGGTCGGGGCGCTCACACAGGGCAGGACTGTGTTGGCAGTGGTGTGGACCTGTGGGCAACAGGGCTTGTCAGCTGCAGAAGACTTGTGCTTCTCAAAGACCCACATAGGAGGTTTGCCCCACCTTCCAAAGCCTGAAACAATTGGGTGCTCCTGTACCTGAGGCCAGCCCCACCCAGCTGCAATCCTCAGAGAGCTGACAAGAGACCTAATAGGCTAGAGGCTTACAGCAATTGTAAGGCCCTGAGCCTAACAACCTGCCACGCTGGGGGCCTACTCACTTAAAAGAAATACTGCAACACAAATGTGGTATTAGAACTTACAGCCAACCGTGTTGGGGCTCCCCACACCTGATAAAGAGATGGAAGGGCCCACAACAACTACAAGCAGCTGAGCATAACAACAGCTGGCCAGGAGCATAACTCAGCCTCCCTGGGCGCCTGTAGGGAGAGCTAACAGGCCACAATAGAAGGACACACGTAGCCCACATAGGGGTCACCCCTGGAACATTGAGAACTGAGGAAAGCACACTGGAAGCCTCCTAAGGCATCACTTACATAAGGTCACCTATCCAAGAGCAGGAGACGTAGCTGACCTACCTAATACGTAGACACAAGCACAGGGAAAGAGGCAAAATGAGGAGGCAAAAGAATACATTCCAAGTAAGGGAACAGGACAAAACCCCAGAAAAGGAACTAAGTGAAACAGAAATGAGCAACCTACCTGACAGAGAGTTCAAACTAAGAGTGTTAAGGATGCTCACTGATCTGGGGAGAAGAATAGATGAACTCAGTGAGAATGTCAACAAAGAAATGGAAGATATAAAAAAGAACCAATCAGAAATGACAAATACAATACTGGAAATGAAAAATTCATTAGAGGGACTCAAAAGCAGAGTAGAGGATACAGAAGAACGGATCTGTGAGCTAGAAGAAAGACTAGAAGAAATTACCCAAGGTGAACAGGTAAAAGAGAAAAGAATTAAAAAGAGTGAAGACAGTCTAAGGGACCTCTGGGACAACATCAAGCGCACTAACATCCGTGTTATAGGTGTCCCGGAAGGAGAAGAGCGAGACAAGGGGTCAGAGAATCTATTTCAAGAAATAATAGATGAAAACTTCCCTAACCTAAGGAAGGAAACAGACATCCAGGTACAGGAAGCACAGAGAGCCCCAAACAAGATAAACCCAAAGAGGCCCACACCAAGACACATCATAATCAAAATGTCCAGAATTAAAAATAAAGAGAGAATCCTAAAAGCCGCAAGAGAATGTCAAGTTACATATAAAGGAAACCCCATAAGGCTATCAGCTGACTTCTCAGCAGAAACCTTACAGGCTAGAAGAGAATGGCACGATATATTTAAAGTGCTAAAAGGAAAAAACTTACAGCCAAGAATACTCTACCCAGCAAGGTTATCATTCAAAATGGAAGGAGAGATCAAAATTTTCCCAGATAAGCAAAAATTAAAGGAGTTTGTCACCAAGAAACCAGTGCTACAAGAAATGTTAAAGGGACTGATTTAAGGAGAAAAGAGAAGACCATAAATAGGAAAAATTATTTATTTCCATGATTAGAACGTAATGGATACAAATGTACAAAAAAGAGGTTAGATATGATATCAAAAACATAAAAGGAGGGAGGAGGGGAGTTAAAGAGTACAGCTTTCAGACGGAGGTCAAACTAAAGTGACCATCAATTCTGTATAGAAGAAGTAAGGAACAGAGAAGGACTACTAAAACACTGAGAAAAAAAAAAAGTTAAAAAATGGCAGTAAGTACATACTTATCAATAGCTACTTTAAACGTCAATGGACTAAATGCTCCAATTAAAAGGCATAGGGTGGCTGACTGGATAAAAAAACAAGACCCATATATACGCTGCATACAAGAGACACACTTCAGACCTAAAGACACTCACAAACTGAAAGTGAAGGGATGGAAAAAGATACTCCACGCAAATGGCAATGAAAAGAAAGCTGGGGTAGCAGTACTCATATCAGACAAAATAGACTTTAAAACAAAAACTGTAAAAAGAGACAAAGAAGGGCATTACATAATGATCAAGGGAACAATCCAACAAGAGGATATAACACTTGTAAATATCTATGCACCCAATGTAGGTGCACCTAAATATATAAAGCAATTATTAACAGATATAAAAACAGAAATAGACAGTAACACAATAATAGTAGGGGACTTTAACACTCCACTTACACCAACGGATAGATCATCCAAACAGAAGATCAATAAGGAAACATTGGCCTTAAACGACACACTAGAACAGATGGACCTAGTAGATATATACAGAGCATTCCATCCAAAAACCGAAGAATACACGTTCTTTTCAAATGCACATGGGACATTCTCCAGGATTGATCACATATTAGGCCACAAAACAAGTCTCCATAAATTTAAGAAGATTGAAATAATACCAACCATCTTTTCTGACCACAACGGTATGAAACTAGAAATCAACTATAGGAAGAAAATCAGAAAAGCCACAAATACATGGAGATTAAACAAAATGCTACTGAACAACAACTGGGTTAACGAAGAAATCAAAGAAGAAATCAAAAAATACCTGGAGACAAATGAAAATGAAAATACGACATGCCAGAATTTATGGGATACAGCAAAAGCGGTTCTAAGAGGGAAGTTTATAGCGATACAGGCCTATCTCAACAAACAAGAAAAATCTCAAATAAACAATCTAACACTGCACCTAAAGGAACTGGAAAAAGGAACAAACAAAGCCCAAAATCAGTAGAAGAAGGGAAATAACAAAAATCAGAGCAGAAATAAATGAAATAGAGACTAAAAAAAAATAGAAAAAATTAATAAAACCAAGAGCTGGTTCTTTGAAAAGATCAACAAAATAGACAAACCTTTAGCTAGACTCACCAAGAAAAAAAGAGAGAAGGCACAAATAAGTAAAATCAGAAATGAAAGAGGAGAGGTTACAACAGACACCTCAGAAATACAAAAGATTATAAGAGAATACTATGAAAAGCTATATGCCAACCAATTCGACAATCTGGAAGAAATGGATAAATTCTTAGAATCATACAACCTTCCAAAACTGGATCAAGAAGAAGTAGAGAATTTGAATAAACCAATCACCAGTAAGGAGATCGAAACAGTAATCACAAACCTCCCCAAAAATAAAAGTCCAGGACCAGACGGCTTCCCTGGTGAATTCTACCAAACGTTCAAAGAAGACTTAATACCTATCCTTCTCAAACTCTTCCAAAAAATTGAGGAGGGTGGGAAGCTCCCTAACTCATTCTACGAAGCTGACATTACCCTGATACAAAAACCAGACAAGGACAACACACACAAAAAAAGAAAATTACAGGCCAATATCACTGATGAACATCGATGCGAAAATCCTCAACAAAATACTAGCAAATCGCATACAACAATACATTAAAAAGATTATACACCATGATCAAGTGGGATTTATTCCAGGTATGCAGGGATGGTTTAACATTCGCAAATCAATCAACGTAATACACCACATTAATAAAATGAAGAACAAAAATCACATGATCATCTCAATAGATGCAGAGAAAGCATTTGACAAGATACAGCATCCATTTATGATAAAAACTCTGAATAGGGCCGGCCCGGTGGCGCAAGCGGTTGGGTGCGCGCGCTCCGCTGCGGTGGCCTGGGGTTCGCTGGTTCGGATCCTGGGCGCGCACCAACGCACTGCTTTGGCAAGCCATGCTGTGGCGGCGTCCCATATAAAGTGGAGGAGGATGGGCACGGATGTTAGCCCAGGGCCATCTTCCTCGGCAAAAAAAGAGGAGGATTGGCGGATGTTAGCACAGGGCTGATCTCCTCACAAAAAAAAAAAAAAAAAAAACTCTGAATAAAATGGGTACAGAAGGAAAGCACCTCAACATAATAAAGACCATATATGAGAAACCCACAGCTAATATCATCCTCAATGGTGAAAAACTGAAAGCTATCCCTCTAAGAACAGGAACCAGACAAGGATGCCCACTGTCACCACTCCTATTTAACATAGTATTGGAAGTCCTAGCCAGAGCAATCAGGCAAGAGAAAGAAATAAAAGGGATCCAAATTGGAAAGGAAGAAGTGAAACTGTCACTATTTGCAGATGACATGATTTTATATATAGAAAACCCTAAAGAATCCACCAGAAAACTTTTAGAAGTAATAAACGAATATGGTAAAGTTGCAGGATACAAAATCAACATACAAAAATCAGTTGCATTTCTGTACACTAACAACGAAGTAGCAGAAAGAGAAATTAAGAATACCATCCCATTTACAATTGCAACAAAAAGAATAAAACACCTAGGAATAAACTTAACAAAAGAGGTGAAAGATCTGTACACCGAAAACTATAAAACATTTCTGAAAGAAATTGAAGAAGACACAAAGAAATGGAAAGATATTCCGTGCTCTTGGATTGGAAGAATTAACATAGTTAAGATGTCCATACTTCCTAAAGCCATCTATAGATTCAATGCAATCTCTATCAAAGTTCCAACAACATTTTTCACAGAAATAGAACAAAGAATCCTAAAATTTATATGGAACAACAAAAGACCCTGAATAGCTAAAGGAATCCTGAGAAAAAAGAACAAAGCTGGAGGTATCACACTCCCTGATTTCAAAATATACTACAAAGCTATAGTAACCAAAACAGCATGGTACTAGCACAAAAACAGACACACAGATCAATGGAATAGAATCAAAAGCCCAGAAATAAACCCACACATCTATGGACAGCTAATCTTTGACAAAGGAGCCAAGAACATACAATGGGGAAAAGAAAGTCTCTTCAACAAATGGTGTTGGGAAAACTGGATAGCCACATGCAAAAAAATGAAAGTAGACCCTTACCTTACACCATGCACAAAAATTAACTCCAAATGGATTAAAGACTTGAATGTAAGACCTGAAACTATGAAACTTCTAGAAGAAAACATAGGCAGTACGCTCTTCCACATCGGTCTTAGCAACATCTTTTCAAACACCACATCTGACCGGGCAAGAGAAACAATAGAAAAAATAAACAAATGGGACTACATCAAACTAAAAAGCTTCTGCACAGCAAAGGAAACCATCAACAAAACGAAAAGACAACCTAACAATTGGGAGAAGATATTTGCAAACCATACATCTGATAAGGGCTTAATCTCCAAAATATATAAAGAACTCATGCATCTCAACAACAAAAAAAACTACCAACCCAATTAAAAAATGGGCAAAAGACCTGAACAGACATTTCTCCAAAAAAGATATACAGATGGCCAACAGACACATGAAAAGATGTTCAAAATCACTAACTATCAGGGAAATGCAAATTAAAACTACAATGAGATATCACCTCACACCCGTCAGAATGGCTATAATTAACAAGACAGGAAACAATATGTGTTGGAGAGGATGTGGAGAAAAGGGAACTCTCATACACTGCTGGTGGGAGTGCAAACTGGTGCAGCCACTATGGAAAACAGTATGGAGATTCCTCAAAAAATCAAGGATAGAACTACCATATGATCCAGCTATTCCACTGTTGGGTATTTATCCAAAGAACTTGAAAACACCAATTTGGAAAGGTACATGCACCCCTGTGTTCATTGCAGCATTATTCACAATAGCCAAGACTTGGAAGCAACCTGAGTGCCCATCAAGGGACGAATGGATAAAGAAGATGTGGTATATATACACAATGGAATACTACTCAGCCATAAGAAACGATGAAATCCAGGCATTTGTGACAAAATGGATGGACATTGAGGGTATAATGCAAAGCGAAATAAGTCAGAGGGAGAAGGTCAAATACCGTATGATTTCCTTCATTAAGTAGTAGATAATAACAACAATAAACAAACACATAGGGACAGAGATTGGATTGGTGGTTACCAGAGGGGAAGGGGGGAGGGAGGAGGGTGAAAGGGATAATTTGGTACATGTGTGTGGTGATGGGTTGTAATTAGTATTTTGGTGGTGAACATGATGTAGTCCATGCAGAAACAGAAGCACAATGATGTACACCTGAAATTTTTACAATGTTATAAACCAATGAAAAAAAAAAAAAACTGTCAAGATCACCAAAAGCAAGGAAAAGTCTGAGAAACTGTCACAATCAAGAGGACCCTAAGGACAGATGATGACAAAATGTAACGTGGTTTCTGGATGGGACCCTAGAACAGAAAAAGGACATTGGGTAAAAATGAAGGAAATCTGAATAAACTATGGACTCCAGTTAATAGTAACGCACCAGTGTCTGCTCCTTAGTTGTGATAAATGTGTCACACTAACGTGAGACGTCAACAACAGGGGAAAGAGGGTGCAAGGTGTGTGGGAACTCTACTATCTTTGCAATTTTCTGTAAATCTAGAACTATTCCAAAGTAATATGTTTATTTAAAAAGAGACAAATGAAAAACAATTTTTAAATGGGTAAAAGCAAACTACAGTGTCTATGTATGCACATTTGGTGATATAACTATTTTAAAAAACAGGGAAAAGATTACTACAAAATTCTAGTGGTAGTAATAGTGGTATAGTGGTAGCTTTTGAAGGGAGGGAAGGGTCTGTGATTGCTATGTGGCACTTAGTTCTCTCAGCAGCTTTACGAGCTAGATACTGATGTTTCCTGCATTTTGAACAGGAAGAAATAGAGGATGGAGAGGTTCTATAACTTTCCTGAGACCACGAAGCTAGTGTGTGGCGGAGTTGGGTTACAGACACAGACGGCTTGACTCTGGAGTCTGATCTCTTAGCCATTGCCCCATCCAGTCCAAAGCTCTGTGCATATAGACTGTAGAAATTTAAAAATAAAATTAACATATATGTTCTCCTCTATTTTTTTCTTAACTACAAACAGATTTCAGGAAATTATTTGCTAATTGGTTTTTTTGTTTTTAAAGTTACTAATTAGCAGTGATGGGGACTGAATTTGCCTGGAAGGCTAGAAACAAAAGATAATAACAAATGGAAATACAAATAGCTGGGAGAAAAGATATTGGTGGACATCTTAAAGATATGAGATGAGTACACTGTTTAGGGGCATTTGGGTTGCTTCTGCCTTTTGGCTACTGCCAATAATGCTGCTATGAATATGGGGGCACAAATATCTGTTTCAGTTCCTGCTTTCAATCCTTTTGGGTGTACATCCCGAAGTGGAATTTCCAGATCATATGGTAATTCTGTTTTTAATTTTTTGAGGAATTTTCATATTGTTCTCCATAGTGGCTAAACCATTTTACGTTCTAACCTTGTGCCAACAGTGCACAAGGCTTCCAATTTTTCCACATCCTTGCCAACACTAAAAAATTTTTTTATAATAACCATACTAATGGATGTGAAGTGGTATTTCGTTGTGATTTTGCTTTATATTTCCCTACTGATTAGTGATGTTGAGCATCTTTTCATGTTCTTGTTGGTCATTTGTACTTCTTCTTTGGAGAAATGTCTATTCTTTGGAGAAATTTAAAAAAAGTCTTTGCACATTTTTTAATCAGACTGTTTCTCTATTACTGGGTTAGAAGAGTTCTTCATATATTCTGGATATTAACCCCTTATCAGATATATGATTTGCAAATATTTTCTGCCATTCCATGTGTTGCCTTTTCACTTTCTTGATAGTGTCCTTACCCAACTGATTCTTGATAAAGGTGCAAAACTCAACGGAGGAAGGATGGCCTTTTCAACAAGTGGCGCAGGAGCAATTCAATGTTCATGGGCAGAAATATGATCCTCAACCTAAGTCTCAGATCTTACACAAAAATTAACTCCAAATGGATCACAGGCTTAAACGTGAAACTGAAAACTATAAAACTTTTAGAAAAAACAGGAGAAAATCTTTGGAATCAAGGGCTAGGCAAAGAGTTCTTAGACTTGACACTAAAAGCATGGTCCATTAAAGGTAAAATTGATAAATTTGAATTCATCAAAATTTAAAACTTTTTCTCTGTAAAGACCCTGTTAAGGGAATTAAAGACAAGCTGTAGACTGAGAGAAAATATTTGCAAACCACTTATCTGACAAAGGACTAGTATCTAGAATATATAAACAACTCTCAAAACTCAATGGTTAAAAACAAGCAAACAGTTCAATTAGGAAATGGCTGAAGACACGAAGAGACATTTTACTGAAGGGGATAATGGCAAATAATCACGTGAAAAGATGTTCAACACCATTAGCCATCAGTTAATTGCAAATTTAAACCACAATGTGATATCACTACCCCCCAATAAGAATGGCTAAATCAAAAAAATAGTGACAGTACTGAATGCTGGCAAGGATGCAGAGAAACTGGATCACTCATACATTGCTAGTGGGAAAGTAAGATGGTACAGACACTTTGGAAAATAGTTTGGTAGTTTCTTAACAAGCTAAACATGTACCTACCATACAATCCAACAACTGCATTCCTGGGCATTTATCCTAGAGAAATAAAAACTTATGTTGACACAAAAATCTGCACACAGATGTTTACAGCAGCTTTATTTTCAATAGCCCCAAACTGGAAACACCCCAGGTGTCCTTCATTGAGCGAATGGTGAACCCAGTGGTGCGACAGCCATGTCATGGGATACTGCTCAACCATAAAAGGAACAAACTAGTTTAAACAACAACCTGCATGATTCTCCAAATGATTATGCTGAGTGGGAAAAAACCAATTCCAAAAGGTTGCATACTGATGATTCCATTTATATAATCACATTCTCGAAATGACAGAATTATAGAAATGTAGAAAAAATTAGTGGCTTCCAGGGAGTGTGTGAGGGCAGGATGGCGATGAGTGTGGGTATAAAAGGGAAAAATGAGGGGTCCTGTGGTGACAAAAATTTTCTGCATCTGCTGCAGCAATCTCAATAATCTGGTTGTGGTATTATTTTATAGTACTGCTAGATGTTACCATTGGCGGAAACTGAGTAAAGGGTACACAGGATCTCTCTGCATTATTTCCTACAACTGCATGTTAATTTATAATTATCTCAAAATAAAAAGTTTAATAAAAATGTAAAGCAGTTAGTGAAAATGGAAGATGGCTTACTTTTTAATGTCTTCAGGTGCCAGCAGGAGATAAACTGCAAATGTCTCTAATGCCTTCAGAATTGAGACGGGATGTTAACGTTAATTTCAGACAAAATGTTTGTTTCAAATAGAAGTAATTACTAGAAGCACAGAGATTTAAAAGTCATTGAGAACACTCATATCACTCAAGTTTAGACCCACCATGAATAGGGTAGACCCAAACACCCTCTAGGGAGTAAAATATAGGCAGGAAATGGTCCAGAACTGGACGGCGTGCCTCCTACTCTGCAGGACTTGAACGTTACCACAAGAGGGCGCAATTATTCCAGCTATTACATGGGCCAGAGGGAACCCATACAGAGAGGACCGTGAAACAAAAACTAGAGATAAATGGAGATAATGCTGCTTTATAAATCATTTTTTAGCTGAATGTTTACTCTGGGGGATACATTTGTGGTTCGTTTTTTTTAAATATTGTAAATCAGTTGGATGAAAATTGGTAATTACTGGGCAAATCAAGGACGGAGAAGCAGATCATAAAAGGTGTACAAGAGGAGAGAGTTCTGATTGGGACCCAGTCTCTGAAGGATCAGTCAGGAGCTCTCTCCCTTACTTCCTGTGGAGATGCTCCTCCCACAGCAGCTCACACATACACAGGTACTTGAAGGCACCCATACAAACAGGTGTCAGATATCCACCTGGGTGTGAGGCTGACTTCCCATGCTTTATACGCATATTTACAAAGAAAATGGTCTCAAAGAGAACCTGTCCAAAACCTTTGGCCACTTTGGTTAAACCAGGGTTATAAAAAGGGGTCAGCGATGAGAGGAGGTGTTGGCGAGGGACTGTGGCTATGAGATTGGTAGAGAGAATTCTTTTTGGAATGTATGGCCCTGCTGTGAGTCCCCATCCTCTTTCTCTTCAGTAGCAGGATAATGGGGTTTCTATCACCCAAACCCTAATCTAGAAATGGACTTCAGGGGGCCACTCAGAGAACTAAGAAATGGGACCCCAGTTGAGAGTCACAGAGGATGGGTGCCCAACCTGTTCCTGGAAAGCTGAGAGGGACTCTGGACAGAGCTTGACCCCCTCACACCAGGAAATCCAAAAGGAGAAAGAGGTGGGCTGCTGAGTGCTCAAGGGCTGAGGAAGGAGGTAGAAGTGACCAGCCACCTGTGGAAACATTTGCCTTGGTCAAGGGAAGTGTAGGAAGCATTTTGAAGACTGCCGCTCCCCCCACCCCCGGACCCCTCCCCACAGAGAGACAGCTTTAGCTTCCTGCTTCCTAGAGTCCGAAGTCTCTCAGCCAAGTGAGAGCCTCTCCATCTCCTTACATCTCTCATCCCTCCCCTGCTTGGTCCCTGGTGCTGAGCAAAAGAGTAGCCAGAACCATTGAGCTGGGGAATGGGAGAAAATTTAAAGCTAAGTTCGGAATTTTGACTATTGTATGGAGATTTTATGTTCTGAATTGAGACTGTTTTGGGGAGTCAATTGATCTGAAATCTTATCTAAGAGTAACTAGAAAAGTCATGGACTCACTCAATTCTTCATCCAGGGCCAGGGGAAGATGACCCCCATGAATAAAGTTTAAGAGACAGGGGGAGGCAAAGCGAAGGTGAGCTTTGTACCGTGGTGATGCATTGACATCACGTGAGGTGTAAACTAATTCGTAAATGTGGATTTGATGCTTGCCTTTGAATGCATCTTGTTTTCCTGGCTGTTTGACAGAGTGCTTCTGGAAATTCAGTTTTTTACCATCCGAACACTCATCAGTAGGTCAATAATATGGAATGACATTTTAAAAACATCCACAAAACTGAACCCACTGTCAGAAGCAACAGATTGATTAAATCTCCAAAAAGCACCTCACCCTTACATGTCCCAAACAGAATTCCTGGTTTCCTTCCATGTCTATCAAATCTGTTGCTCCTCTGGTCTTCCTCATCTCAGCAAATGGCACCACCATTGATTTGTTTTCTCTGAATAAACCCTAGAAATCCTCTTGATCCCCCTTTTTCCTACATACTCCATCCAAGCAAACTAAGAGTAATCAGTCAGCTCTGCCTTCAAATGCATCCGCATCTGATGGCTCTCCAGCCTGTTCAGCTCTGCACCCTGACCTGGCCTCTAATCTCTCACAGGGACTCTTGCAATAGCCTCCTGGCTGATCTCTGTATTTCTTCTCTTGCCCCCTTACAATCTATTCCCTCAACAGCTAGACTGACTTTAAAACAGAAACCAGACCTCGTTCATCCCTGGCCCCAAACCTGTCATACCAGCGTAACATTCAATCTTGACTGTGGTCTCCAGGACTTCCCACCATCTGATCCCTGCACAATCACTGACATTATGTTTTACTTCTGCCTTTCATGATGCTCTTGTAATCACACCAAGATCATTCGCATCTCAGGGTCTATATTCTTGCTTCCCCCCCTATATCTTTGCATGGTGTGCTTCTTAAATCATTCAAAACATAATTCAATTTTCCGTTCAAATATCATCTCCCCAGAGAAGCTTTTCATTACCAGCCCATATAAAAAAAATGCACTACCTCCCCAGTCACTAGCTCTCCTTTTATATTGCTTTATTTTTCTTCTTAACAGTTATTATCTGACATTTTATTACTTGTGTTAGTAAACTGTCTGCCTACCGCATGAGAGCAGGGACCATGTTTGTTTTATTCCTCGAACACTCAGAACAATCCTGACACTTAGTAAGCGTTCAACCAATATATTTTTAAAAAATATTTATTAATTAGTTAATTAACCAATTATTTTTTGAGGAAATAAATATGTAGTATAATAAAAATAGCATTGGATTTGGAGTTATGGAATCCTGATTTAGCTTTTCCACGAATTTGTTGTGTGGATTTTGACTAACAACTTTAATTTCCTGTCCCTCTCTTTCTTCACTTAAAGATAATCTTTAAGGTAACCCAATGCTCTGAAATTCCATGATGTCTAAACCACAGAGTCATCTCTGATATAACATAGTACTTCTATTTCTTTGCATTATATATGTAGACATTATAAATCAATAAATTTACATCCCTCCTCCGGATATATTTAGGTATCTGTCAGACTTTCCTTCTCTACCTCCCTCTCTTTCTTCTTTTATTAAAGTTTTGTGGCAAGGACTGTTCCAGGCACTTGTAAGACAGAGATAAATCAGATGTTTTCTCTGCTTGCGAGAAGTTTATAATCAGAAAAGGAAGACAGAAATAGGAACAAATGAATTTGAGTAGAGTTTGAAAATGCATAAGCAGAAATTCGTTCAATACACAAGGGTGAGTCACTCTATCTGGGGGCTCAGAGCAGAGTAGGAGAGGGAGATTGTGTGGTTACCTTTTCTAACGCCGCACTTCCAGAGAGAAGGTAACAGAAGTAGATGCGGAGGGTGAGCTCAGGAAAGATAAACGCAGAGCAATCAGTCTACTGGCCTATTGATCTGGAAGTCCTTGAGAACAATTATCACTGAAGTTTTGGAGGAATGGTGGGCACAAAATCAGGATGGTGTGAATCCAGGGGTGTTTGGAAGGGGTGGAAGAAGAGATCTATTGTATTAGCTTCTCTTTTAGAAAGTTTGAGGAGGAGAGGAGAAAACTAGGGAAGAAAGGGGTTCAAGAAGAGACTTTTAAGGATGGGAAAAGCCTGAGCATTGTTGAGGAATGAGCCAATGGAGCCCAAAGAGATGGAATTGAGTATGGCCATGAAGCTGGGTGAGGGCTTTGGCCTCTTCATATGGAGATTGCAAGGGAATGAGACTAAGAGTGTAGCTCAGTGGAAGGAGGGAGCTCTTCTTCTTCTGGGACACAGGGGAAGAGGGAAAAATCATGAAGGTCATGTGCTGAGCTGAAAGGAGCAAAGATTGGCAGGAGATTTGAGGCAGTGACACATGGAATATTCTCTAAACATGAATGGTGTAGCTGAAGTCCCATTGGCAGACTAATGCCTGGCAGATGAGGAGATAGTGTTTCTGTTGACAATTATACTCTCCACCTAATGGGTTACTTATTTTTGGTGATTCCTGTCTTCATCATGGGCTGTTAGTAAGCACTAAATTGTGCTTGGTCTTACTCTTATTTCCAAGGCTAATTATTGTTAATACTATTTTGCTGTTTTAACCTCTTAAGAAGAAAGCATAATAAACAATGATGCTGAGAACAGAAGGCTCGGCACAAAGTCTCCCAACCTAAGAAGTCATGGATACGTTAGTCAGCTGAAGCATTTACCTGTCAGGTAAGCAGGTACACTTCTCTGTATTTCTTAGTTTCATCTCAGTGAAACGTATAGGCATGTGTATTCATTCATTTGATAAACATTTGTTTATCAACTACTCTATGGCGGGTACTCTGGCAGTTAATGAAGATTCAGCAGTAGAAAACCCAGTCCTCATTCTTTTGTGGATGTGGATCCAGGGATTTATCCGCTACATCTAGTGAGTTTCTAATATTAAAATTAAATATTACAACTGTATCATGGAACCCATGTGGAATATTTTTGTTTTATTTTATTTAGGTTTTTGTAGTATCTTCGGCACTGCTGCTCAATTGCAGTCACTGAGACCATATTTTATGAGTTACTAAACTGCATTTAGCGCCCTAGAAGTGAGCAAGTAATGTGAAAAGACAGCCTGTTGTATACTGCTTTATTCCCTACCCTCCGCCCCCAGCCTTCGAATGACCATTCTGTGCACGTGCCTGCCATTTATCTTAGTCATTCCCCCTTGGATCTTCCCAGCACTCTGCCAATGGGAAACAAATCTTGACTGCTTCCCAACTGCTTCCTTTGGCCTCTGGGGGGCATTGTTGCCCTTTCTTACCCACTGATGTCTGTAAGTAAGTTATTTACCTGGAATAAAAGGTAATTCATATACAATAATAAAAGAAACCTTGTAAGAAATTTTAACTGTACTACATTTTTAGGGATCTGAGGTAATATATTTTCCCATTGCTTCATTATTTTTAATTATTAGAATAGTTATTTTGCATCATACTTACTATTTTTCAGCCATTGAGGTTGGAGAGAAGTTGTCTTGACAATCATCTCCACAGGAAATTTCTAGTTTCTTCCTTCTCGTTTTCCTTCCTTCCTTCTTCCCTCCCTTATTCCTTCCCCTTCCCCTCCCTCCCTTCTTCCTTCTCGCCCTGCCCTCCTTCCCTCCTCCCATCCCTTCCTCTCTCTCTCCATCCTTCCCTCTCTTCCTGCCTTCCTTATTTTATTCATTCATTCCACAAATATTTACTGAGTGCTTATTCTGTGCTAGGCTCTGAGTTAAGGTCTGAAGACATAAGGTGGAATAAGAAACAGCCTTTGCCCTCAGGGACCTTACAGTTTAGACAGAGGCAGCCCATCCAAGCAATGACTGTCCTACAGTGTGTTTAAGGCTCTGACAGCAGTAGACACAGGACACTATGGGAGAACAGAGCATGAAAGAGGGGCTTCTAAAACAGTAAGGAGGTCAGGTAAGGCACAGAGGTTGAGCAGGAGTTAGCCATGTGAAGCTGGGTAGAGAGAAGGGAAAGATTGTGGCTCCAAACTTAGAGCTTTTAGTTTAAATCTGTGATATAGAAATTAATCAAAGAATTACAATAAGCTTACTGTAGCATCTACTGAAAGGGACCAAGAAAAAATATATTTGTTTTCTGTATTTCTCTCTGCAATGTTGACTTCCTTTCCCATTTATCAATTCATATCTGAGTTGAGAATTATTGGAGAAATATGCACCACATTTACTTATCAGTTAATCTGGGATGAGAAGGTGTGAGACAATTCTTTCCACCCTACTGTAGTTCACTGTTTCTGATACTGTATGGTCTGCTTGTAAGGGGGAACATAGGGCCAAGACAGAAGTATAATCTGTAATCCTCCCAAACAATAAACAAGGAGGTGAATCCCTTCATTTCTTTTAACTTTCAAATGTGGGCAAAACTTTGTTCTTACTTTCATGAAATAACCTCTCAACTCAGCTTACACATCGGAATTTCTCAAGGATGTCTACAAAAGCATAGATGCCCTTACTTTTCATCAGGAACTTCTAATTTGGTAAATCTATCATGGTACCTAGACATCCCTGCTTAAAAAAAATCCCCTAATGATTTTGATGTTGGGCCAGTGTTGAGAAGCAGTCTTTGACTGTATTCAAGTAGCATCTTGTGATGAAAAAGTTGGAGTCACACAAATTTGACTCCGAGCTTTGGTTTTGTTACATACTGTATGACCTTGGCCAAGTTACCAAACCTCTCTGAGCCTCAGATTCCTCATCTGTGAAGTGGCACCTATAGCATCTACCTTATAGGGTTGGTGTGCTCAATAAAGGATGGAACCCTTTCCAATAAAAAGCATCGGGGGATTCATTGAACACTACGTTTGTAATAAAAGTGCAATCTTGGAAATCATCCTTTCTCAACTGAGCTAGTGAAACAACCGAAATACGAATAACCTTTCACAATTCTCAGCTCCTCCTGAGAATGAGGTGACATTGAAAGTGAAGGGATCAGAGGGTTCTCTGATACTCAATACCATATTGGTGGTCCATGCATCTTTTGAAATAAGATTTGTTGAACATCTACTTTATGCAAGTCTTATTTATCTTTTTCTCTTAAATATCCATAAATCTCCATGTTTTCTGATACTCTCACATCTTAGTCTCTCATTGGCTCTCACCGTTCTAACAGACTCCTAACTGATCGTCTTGGCTTCAATCTCATTCCCTCCAGTACATACAATCACACTGCTTCCCTGTTTAAATCCCTTCTCCTCCAGGATCACATCCAAGCTCCTTAGCAGGGAAAACAAAGCTGTAAGAGCTGCCTACTTCTTCATCTTTATCTTGTACCATCTTCCTGTTCAGCAAGGACTATAATGAAACATTAATGGTTCTGAATAAAATCTCCTGTCTTGGTACCTTTCACAGAGGACATTCCCTCAGCCCGGAAAACCCTTCTCTCCTTTTCAGTCTAATGAAAGACAAAGTTTTTAGCCTATAGTTATTGAGTACTTAGTTTGAGGGGACCATTTTGAAGACATTTTGTTTATTTCTCAGATCCTCCTATGTGTTAAATAGTGTTACTTTCATTTCACCATAAAGGAAACTGAGGCCCAGGGAATTTAAGGTTTTATGGGAACATCCTCCCCTATCCTCCCAGAGCCCTTTGTCTGTTCTTTTATAACTGCTTTTTAGTATGGAAAGCGAAGGGAGGGAAGGAAGGAAGTAAGCGAGGGAGGGAGGCAGGAAATAAATAGTAGTTGTGAATGTATAAAGGCAGGAACTTGGACCTCATCATCTTTGAATTCTCCTTATGCAGTGCAGTGTCAGGCTTGTATTAGTGACAATATGTAGGTATGACTTTGTTTCTAGATGCTACATTTTTTGAAAATGAGTAACATCCATTTTTTCACATCAAGGGCTTCAATCAACATCTAAGTAATTTCAAATTCAGTTCAAACACCCTCTCCAACAACTGTGAGAAAGTCATATGTTGAACTTTCATTTGGTCTATACAACTGCTCTAACAATCCTGCTTTTGTCATTAGTACAATGTACCCCTACCCAGTGCCCCCCGACTCTCATCATCCCCACCCACTTCTACTCTATCTCCTCAATGAGGAAAGACTAATACAAAACAAACAAACAAAGCAAAACAAAACCCAAAAGCAACTTTGGTGGAAAATCCATTAGCAGAACTTCATCTCCAATAAGACAGTGTTTTTGCTTTTATGAAAGGGACCACCATTTACAGAAAACACACCCTGTTCCCAAAGCCTGTCCCCTGTGAAATGTTGCCTTGTGCTAAAAATTAATTATGCTGCTTTGCACACAAACCTAGGGAGCTCTGCTTCTTTGAAGATGGCTTTGTGTTTAGAAGTCCAAGGAAATGTTACATGATACTCAACCATATATCGTAGCTCATAAAAGTCTGTGATTTGCTAAACAAACATTCCTTGCTTAATAAAACACGGTGAGTGTTTCAACAAAAAGGGTGCAGCTATATGAGGGAGGTTTTGCTGTTCACACATCTCGGTTTTGTGGTGATAAAACAGCCATTAAAACATGCAAGCTCTTTAAAATTACAGCTGCCAGGCCAGAGGAGGCTTATCTGAAGAGTGATTAAATGTGATGGTATTCACCTCACATTCCAGGACAATCCCTGGGAACACAGCTATAAAAATAAGAGAGACAGAGGTGGCAGTCATGGGCCCACGGGCTTTGAGGGGGGCAGATCATGAATCCTGCCCTGGACATCTTGGGGTGAAGGCAGAATGCCTCATGAAAGAAGAGGTTTAAAGATCTCTAGAGTCAAAGACATACCACATTAGAAACAATGCTTTCACTGCTTCAGGAAGATTTTTCATTAAAATAAGAGATCATAGACAGTCTCAAAATTTAGTTTGTGTTGGTTAGAATGTCTCACCAACAAACCATTGCCTAATCTTTCAAGAACCACTTGCTAATGTAAAACAGCAACAGAAAAGTAGCAATTGGAACTTGATTTTTAAAAAGAAAAAAGTTACTTGCAGTTGTCTAAGCATCTCCAAACCTGCACAGGTCATGAATGAAAACCAGCTGCTCTGTACTCACTTTTATGCCAAGTGTTTTCTTTTTCTATTCAAATTGTATCTTACGAAATAGCAAGATATATTTTAGACTCAGTGTATAAAGAGTATTGGAGGTCTAAGAAAAAATCTTATGTTTTCTTAGTTTTTCTAAGAACTAGATGGATAAATGGTCAAAAAACATACCAAAAAGAATTTTTTAAAAAATATTCAACTTCAATAATGATGAGCTGAGTGCGATTTAAAAGGACAGTGAGATATAATTAGCAAAGATTGTGAAAAGGAAGATCACTTGCGTGGGCGACAGTACAGTGTAGCGGACAATCTCACGCACAGGTGTCAGAGACAGAGTAGATTAGAATGAGCTTTTTCTTTTTCTTTCTTTTTTTTTAGAGAGAATTTTGCAGAGAAGGCTTTTTTTTTTTTTGTAAATGACTAGGTTGACCAGTCACTTTTTTTTTTTTGAGGAAGATTGGCCCTGAGCTAACATCTGTTGCCAATGTTCCTCCTTTTTTCCTTTTTTCTCCCCAAAGCCCCAGTAGATAGTAGTATGTCATAGTTGTACATCATCTAGTTGCTCTATGTGGGACACCACCTCAGCATGGCTTGAAGAGCAATGAGTAGGTCCACGCCCAGGATCCAAACTGGCGAACCCTGGGCTGCTGAAGCGGAACGGGCGGACTTTTTAACTGCTAAGCCACTGGGCCGACCCCTACAATGAGCTTTTTCAAAAAAGTTTTGGCAGATCTTATACAGGATCTCTAAGACATCATACCCTTGGAAACAGTAATTTCACTTCTGAGAATCTATTTTAAGGGAATGATTAAAGAAACAAACATTTTGCACACAAACATACTTATTACAGCTTGACTTAAATAGCTACTAACTTGAAACAACCTAAAGATCCACCAGTAGAGGAATAATTGAGAAAATACAATGAATCATTTAAAATGACATTTACAAAGATTTTTTTGGTTGCAGGAATGTTAATAATATAATTTTATTTGCTGCATGCTATCCACTAAGTAAAAGGTCCTCCTCTTTTTCCTATGAATATTACTAATAAAAGCTAAAATGTATTTAGCACTTGCTCTGTGTCAGGCCTCCTCTAAGCCCTTTACATGTATTAATTTATTTAATTCTTACAACAACCTGGTGAAGTATGTGCTGTTACTATCCCCACTTTACAAGTGAGGAAACTGAGGCACACAGCGATTAAATAACTTGTCCCAATTCACACAGCTAGAAAGTGGCAGGGCTAGGGTTTTGTTTTTTGTTTTTTTTAAAGATTTATTGAGATATAGTTCACTCTTTTTTGTGTGTGTGTGAGGAAGATTAGCCCTGAGCTAACATCCATTGCCAATCTTCCTCTTTTTGCTGAGGAATATTGGCCCTGGCCTAACATCCATGCCCATCTTCCTCTACTTTATATGGGATGCTGCCACAGCATGGCTTGACAAGCAGTGTGTATGTCCGTGCCTGGGATTTGAACCTGAGAACCCTGGGCCCCTAAAGCGGAGTGCACAAACTTAACCACTACACCACCAGGCCGGCCCCCAATTTCACTCTTTTAAAGTGTATAATTCACAAGGTGAAATTGAATAGACATGGGTCACAAGAAGTATCTTTGAAGCTGGAGGGATTAGAGAGCAGAATTCTCTGGAATCTGGGCAATTTCCTTGCACATAGTGCATGAAGACAAGGTCCTGCACCCTTTTCCTTTCTCCCCATGGTATCCCAGGGCCTTGCAGAGCAACTGGCCCACGGTGGACATATTTTTTGTGTGAATGAATAAATGAGTGCCCTGGTGACTTGGAGACTACTCCTCAATGCCAATAATACCCAGCGGGCTCAGCTTAGGTTTCCTGATTCCATTCTGCTTATCTGATATTTGGCTAGGGGTGAGCTTCTGGTTTCTGAACTGCCCACCTGGTCCTGACCCACTGCCTTGTCTGACCTACCTGTGCATTGTGACTCAGACTGGCTGTTCGCGGGGTTCTCGACTGCCAGCTGCGTTAAGATAGCCCATTGTCTTCCTGTGCCAGTTGTCTACACAGCTCACTTAGCTCTGGCTTGAGAGTGGTTCAAAGGGGTTCCCACCTTGTTTCCATTGCCAGCTGTGCCTTCTTCCAATGAAGATATTCTCCTGGACTGGTTCAACTTCTTCCCATGAATGTCCCCCTACTTGCTTTTCCTAGTCCCTAGGGTACCATGGACTGAAGGATTTGGTGAAGAAAGATGCTCCAGAACATTCACTCCTGCAAAGTACCTCTCTCCTCTGTTTATAAAACCAGAAGAGACTTGGCATTTAGGTTTTGCTTAAAGTAAGAATGCTGCTGTAAACAAAAAAGTTAAAATAATCACTATTTTTTTTTTTCATAGAAAACCTGTGTAAAATTATCTCCTATGACTCCAAATCTGTCCTCTCACTTGATCTATAAGGCTTTTTTCTTTCTACCATCTAAATAAACATTCCTGCTTGAATATCTCATTATTAAGCTCAACAACAACAAAACCAAACTTACCATTTTTCTCATTCCATCTTTTTTTCCCATTTTCACTAAATGAAGTCACTATTTACATAACTATTTAACCATTCTCAACTTATCCCTGACTCCTGACTTTCATGTTCTTACCTTTATCCAGATAGCAGTCTCAAATAAATTTTTTTTAATTTTTTCTTTTGAAATGCCTTCGATATTGACTCTTGGTTTTTTTTTTTTTTCACATCTAAGATCTCACCACTCAGCCATATATGACTAAAAAGGTTCTCTGTTGACCCCAGTGGCTGTGGAATTTTTCTTCTAGATTTTTCTTTCATAGCATTGCTAGAATAACTAGTCAAGACTGTTTCTACATTCTCCAGCTCAACACTCCTCAATGCCTTTTTCCTTTAAAGGAGCTGATTGTATGGCCTCTATTTTTCAAATTTCTCCACTATCTCATCCCGACCTATCAATTCAAAGCAACTTGTTTCTAACTCCTCAAATACTTTCTGGACTTTAGACAGTCTCACTGACCCGTGTGTACACCATGACCGTGCCTGTTTTGAAGCTTTGCTCTGACGGTTTTCTTTGTCTAGAATGTCCTCTCCAGTTCCTGCCTCCCTTCTCCCACCAACACAAATCCTTCTCATTTTACAAAATTTTCCTTTTAAAGGAAAACATATCTAACTTAGTCATCAGTAATCAGACACCAATAATCTATAGAGCAAATACTGTGGTTTCTGTCTATATTAGTTACATTAGATATTCACTAGCCACTCTCTTCTACTTTTTTATGTCAACTGACTTTCTTTCCCAAGAAAAATGTAATCCCTTGTGAGGCCAAAAACTATGCCATCTAATTCTCTTATATTTCCTATGATCAAGCATACGTGCACAATAATACCTTTTGCTTGAGTGACTGGGGAAGAGGGAAGTAGCCTCAAAAAGAGAATATATGTAACTTTGTCATTTGTCATTTGCCAAAGAACTTTGTCATTTCCATCATCTAGAGATTTAAACACATTGGGATGATCTTGGGGTCGACTATTTTTGTGTGTCATTTTTAGTGGTATTCAAATGAGATGTTTAACCTTCAACTTTGTATACTTCTGATTGTACTCTTGGTGTGTCTGCTGATAATCTTTTGGATCAAGACTGCCATCTTTAGATAAAGATAACTGCCAACTGCTCCTCCTGTGACTGTGATCTTGTAGGTCATGTCAGAATACTCTGGAGCTTGAATTGAGACTCTTTTATAGGCATCCTTAACCATTTTCAAAGCTAATGCTCTGCTCCTTCTAGGTCCTTGTTTTTCCATCTGCCCTGAATATCTCCTTTCCTTTTCTTAACTGCTGTCTCTGCTAGATTACTTCTACACCATCATCCAAGTTCCCTTCTCTTCTTCCAGTGAGCCACCTGGGACTCACAAGGTGTGCATCCTATGTGTTCCCTGAGTCCTCTGTGCATGCCCTGCTTCATAGTATTTACTGGGTGATAATGTTATTGCCTGTTAACTTGATTAAATCTCCACTAGACCGTAAACTGTAGGAGGAGCAGGAATAAGCCTGCCATTTTAAGCATTATATCTCTACCTCTCGGGTATGGAATGAATGTGAAATATGTAGCAGTAAATCTTTGCAGTTGAAGACAACTGACTGGTTAAATGATCTCTTACATCAGTTGTTTTCCATAATTAAATTCCACACTTTATAGAATTTTGCTATAATATATATGATTTTTCATAGATATATGTTCAATCATATATATCACTTTTCAATCATATATATTATAGGAAATTCCATAAAGTATGGAATTTTCTTATATTTCTCTATAACTCTCAATGCATCCCCCACTCTTGTCATTATTCATGCATTCTACCTCATTGTATCAATACTATTTTGTGTTGTTTTATTTAATCTAACTGACTTTATGTGCATTTGTCTTTATATTAACACAATCCCATTTAAAAATATCTTTGATTCATTTTTAAATAACTTAAGCACTCAATCGTTACAGTCTGTTAAGGCTACTTGTATTTCTTCCTGTACTTATATTTCCAAGGAGATAGATTTATTTCTTTTTATTTGGATTCTATAAACAGCAACAGTTGTGAACTTCACACCTTGTGATTGTTCCTGGCAGAGCCCTTAGTAAACAGTTATACAGGTAGCTTGAGAGAGAGGGTAAATATGTAGAATTTGGTCATTGGGTCTCTGATAAGGATAATTACTGTTAAATTAGGTTACCCTTACTGAAGGGCAGACTTCTTTTTAAAAGTGCTTTCCAGCTGAACTCATCATTTGTCTAGAGGGAAGTTGTGTCCTGGAACAAATGAAGTAATCAGGTATTTAAGTTTTCCACATCAAGTAGATCCCCTTCAGGGTGGAAGGACTGTGATACAAGCTGTTACTCAGATTTTGTCATAAGAGTCATCACACCTGGAGAGCCCATTCATCACGAGAACGCAAGGTTGAGCTGGAATTTCTGGGATATTAGGGTGGGGTGGGGTGAATGGAAATCAAACTTGTTTGTTACAGATTAATTTATTCTGTTTATGCAAAAATTACATGTGGGGGAATGAGTCACATTCAGACTAGACCCCAAAATGGCACTCATGGTCATTCTCCAGGGTCAGTGGATAATTCATAGAACTGTTCAGAGAATTTCCTGCTAGGTTTTATGATGGGTTGTGCCCTCAGACCACCAGTATGTGAAAACTAACGGCCCTGATCTCACCTGAGTGAGTCATGTGAAGAACGAATCTTTAGGAATTAACACTTTCCACTGTGCCATTACTTCCAAGACGTGTGTTTCATCACATCTGTTGCTTACTTGTCTTATCCTGTAGCAAGTGAAAATGTAGTCTTGTTTGGCTAGGAGTTTGTGTTGCAGCCAACTTCCTCCTTTTGGGTCAAAAATGCATTTCTTTGAGGAAAAAGACGGTAGCAACCTGGAATGGTTGTGATGACTCTGTGAGGAGACAAATGAGGTCTTCAAGAGTCACACGTCAGCAAATGTTTTGCTGAGACCCAAAGGATTTTGACAGTAAACTAAAGAAAATGACATTGTTATTGCCTTCTGGCCCCATCGATTTGCTGAGACAGAAAATGTGGTTATGTTATGAGTAGTACCTCTGGAGCAGCCCATCAAAGGCTTGGAGGCCGGGAGGTAAAATGGGTCCCTGAGAGGACAATCCATTAGTCACAGTATAGAAGTCAGTACTCCAGGCCTCCACTCATTTGCAGCTTTTCCTATTTTAACAAGTTTAAATAACTCAGAAGAGTTCACTTACCCTATCAACTCTTATATTTAAAAAAAAAAAAAGCTCATTTAAAGTTTTAAGTAAAACTTTTCAATTTGGCATTTGGCAGAGGGGCTAAATTAATTTTCACCAATTATTCAGCATGAAAATTATTCACACAGTTCTGGGGAAATGGCAATGAGCAAACCAAGACTGAGCTTATGATCAAGGGTTCAGAGATCTGGGTTCCAATCTTAGCTCTGTTGCTATGTAACCTGGAAAAGGTCACTAGCCTATCTACATCCCATGTTTTTTACTGTACATTTTTTGAAGAGTTTTTATGTGTCAGGCACCGTTCTAAGCACTTTATTCTTAATTTCTACAATGCTGTCAGGTAGCTAATGTCTCTATCTTCATTTTAAGGAAGAGGAAAGTCAAGCATGGAGAGGTTGAAAGTTATCTAAGGGGATGGAGCAAGGAGGAGGCAGAACCATGATTCCGACCCAAGCTGGCATGATAGTCGTTGCTACTGACTGCTGTGCAATGCTACTGTGCCAACCACTTCCTTTTCCCTAAACACAGTAGAAGAAATCCCTTGTGAAGAGCCCGTTTATTTCTTTCTCTAATGCTTAGTGTCCAGTCAGGCCTTGAATCAGTAGAAACTTAGATACATCTACTACAAAAATAACTAAGGATAAGAACGTCCTTTCTAAAGCTTTTCTTGGCAGCCAAAAATTTTAACAAGATTACTGACTTATAAGCAAAGTTTTAATTTGACGTGGGTCCCCAACAGGCTCATACAAATCTTCCAAAATATTGAGGATACTTACCCGCTAAATTCTAAGCCTGCTGCTTTGGCCGGCGCTGAGTTAGTGTTCTTGGATCCTGGATGACCCCCATCAGTGATTTCTGTACTCTCCTTAGATCTGCTGGGTTAAACCGCTATACTGTTACGTTACTTTGGGAATCTTAAATTACTAACTGTAAATTAATTTAAAAGAATCAATTTGCATGCACTCTGCTGAAAATTGGGCTCTGGTTGAACTTTTAAAAAATGTTTTTCTCTAGATGGCAACTAGACTTTTGCTGGTGAACACAATTTAGTCTATACAGAAGTTGAAATATAATGATGTGCGCCTGAAATTTATATAGTGTTATAAACCAATGTTCCCTCAATAAAACAAACAAATCTTTTTCTTATTAATAACCAAACTGTACTCGTGGTGTTTAAATTAATTCTTCTAAGACCGTGCATTGTTTGATGGCTAAGCATGGAGTTGAAAAGGTTGATTTCATTCAATTAATCTACAATCAATGATTCAGAATGTTAAGTTTAGCTGTATGATAGAATGATCGTGGAGAAAATCATGGGAAAGGTATATTTCCAATAGAGGGATTTGAAATGAGAACTAAGGTTTCTCTCTCTCTCAACTCTGTGTGAGTGTTTGTGGGAAGGCTAAGAAAGGATGACTTTCAGAAGTAAAGAGTAGTCATTAAAAATTTGTTTAATTCCTAATTTTCCAGACGTTTCTAGGGGAAATCTGACTCTTGATCTTTTTTCTCTTTTGACTATTTCTTGTGAAATGCATTTGGGATATCCACCTCACCTTTCACCTTACCCCTGTATTTCTCATTCTTTCATGACTCATAGCAGCAACTTCACCCTTTCTTTCCAAAAAAAGAAAAAAATGTGTGTAGCAGCTGCCATGGAAGTACTTCTGAGTGGGTCAGAAGTGAGGAAGGATGCCAAATGGCTGATTCACTCCCCAGAACTTAGAGTAAGATAATTAGAGAATTAAAGGTTGTAAATTCAATTGTGGGGGTAATGCCTTATACAGTGGTTTATGCAAACTCACTTACTACCTGTGACACCACAGGAAATTCAACTCATTTTTTTCTTCATACACCTACACTACTCCTGTCCTAACCTGCTGGGTATGGGTACATATAAGGTAAAAAGGCTATGATCATTCTCCCTAAGACTTTTTGGACAAGTTTTAGAAGAGAAAAAAATGGTTAGTAACTTACACTTAGGTCACTTCCATTTCATTTTTCTTGGAATAGCCCAAGATGGTAACCAAATTCCTTGGGTAAATGTTCTAGAGTAGGCCCCAAAAATGTGGATCAGGTGCACCCAGGCGTGTATTATTAACTATTATAATTACCTTATAATTTGGGCTCCATTGTGAAACTTGAAATACCTAGGGAATAAAAAAACAAACAAATACATAAAAACTGTTACACAGAGCTCCTATATACTACTTTAATGTACGTATACGCCTTATTCTAATTTTAAAATTCAATAAGCTGGTTCTTTATTTCATTTTAAAAAAGTAGAAAATATGTGAAGGCAAGTCAAGCATAGTGTGATCTTCAGTTCATTTAGGTATCATACCCAGTAAGTGATTCAGAGCTTTGTTTCCTAAAGTGAAGATGAATAGATCTGTATTTGGTTTCATTGTAAGGCTGACAAAAATAGCCTCTCTCTACCACATAAGTCTCCATTGTGTCTAAGGTCCTTTTCTCAGACATGACTTTAAATTTACCTATTTACCTCTCACCTTTTCCACATAAGAGTTAGGCAGGAAATTATGTAGGACAGCTTCTACTCTTTGGGTTGACCATCCTTCATATGTTCAGCAATAGAGCTTCAGCAATGTATTATGTTCAAGTGGACAATATGAGAAGTTTGAGAAAAGGAACCAAGGATGAAATCCTTCTCCCACGGTCTGATGTGGGAGAGAAAGAGACTGGAGCACACAGAGTTGAAAATAACTGAGATGAAAGCAGTGTTCAGAGTCAAAGCTTACAGAGCGATACTTGGAAGACAGTGAAAGTCAATGAACAGATAAGAGTTCATTGCCGAGTGCAAAAGATGAACGTTCTTTCCATTAGTCCTTTCCTCGGTTGCTATGTTGTGTGGTTGTCCAGTTTTGTGTAAACAAAGCATGCGGCAGAGTCTTAGGGGACTCCAAATTGATCAGTTTTTTTTAAAAATCTGGGGTTTAGGTTTTATATTCTGTCTGAGGAGCTACTTCTCTTGTCAGCAAGACAATAGTTTAACCAGAGGATTGTAAATTTCCTCGGTACAGATGGTGCATATACTTTTTCCTTTATATTTTCGACAGAATCTAAGAACAGCGCTAGGTTCTCAGTGAGTATCTGAAGTTGGGGTCTCTCAGTACCCTTCCTCACCCTTAAAGTGATATCTCGTTTTTCCCATCTTGTTTCTAAACAAACTGAGAAATAATAGACATTGAGGCAAAAATACCATTTTTATTCCTAGTAGAGACTAGATTGGAGAACTGAACTTTAGGCTCGTTAACCAAGTGGACTTGCTAATGTGGAACTCAGATTTAGGAAGACTCACTGACCCAGTCACAGCAATGATGGTAGAGGTGGACCACAAGGATGGGACCTAAGAAATACTTTTGCTGTAGAGGCACAAAGCAGAATTTCTGGGCGGCTTCATTCTCATAAGGGATATCTGGGAGCTGAGCCAAGCACACCCAGTTATTCCTCCACATTTACCAATCAGATATGTCAGTCACCTTCTTAAATAATAGAAGGGCTAGTGTATTTGTTTTGTTATGGGAGGTTGGGATTTCGTGGCAGGAAGCTATTCCTTTCCCTTCTAAATGATAGGTTTTCCATAAGTAGTTTAAATCTCATCATGTCCCTCCCTGTTTAAATTGATCCAATGGCTTCCCACTGCCCTTAAACTATAACTCAAACTCTTTGTGATGGCCACAAGCCCCAGAAGGTTTCCACAAGGTGGCCCTTGCCTAGTCTTACCTCTCATTTTCCCTTGATCACTCTGTTCCAGGAAGATGGACGAAAGAGTGTCAAATGTGAGGTATGCCAAAGGTTCATTTTGGCCCCAGCCCAAAAACCTCCGATGTGGGTGCCAGAATGGAAAAGATGAAGCAAATTTGATATGTCTGGGCCAAAAGGAGTTAAGCTAAATTCAACTTTAAACTCAAAGGACTATTCATAGGATGTACCTGAATAGTGCCTCCCCTTGAGTTGAAGGCAGCAAGTATGATCCAACAATTCAATCTCCTTTGGAGATGAGTCTGCCTTAGGACCTGATTTCTTTACTCATCTCAGGATCAATCCCTTCCTAAATTCCTCTTCAAAGAGAGGAATCTATGGCTTGTAAATCTGCCTCAGTTTAAGATTCTACCCTCTCTGCCAAGGATTGGAGGGTAAAGAAGTAGAGTTTGTGGGAAAAAATTAAGATAAAGCTATTGACCTCTGTGTCATGTCTCATAGCATGAAGACAAGCACAAAAAGCTCATTATCATCCTTAGTATATATGGGTTGTTAGAAGCCCCCTCAAAGAGGACAGAGATTTTGGCATATTCACTGTTGTCTAGAAAAGTACCTGGTAAAAGCTCAATGAATATTTATTGAAATATTGAATCAACGCATTGGTGAAGATCTCACATTCTGTCATACTTGTTGGAGTCTAAGTTCATTTGGCCCTGATAAAGAAATTCTCCTGCGTCAGGTCTCAGGGCAGATAAAAAGGGGAAAATCTATTCTCATGAGCTCCAATCCTTGTGATACTCATCATTTTTCACTTACAAATGCATAGCAGTGTGAGGAACAGAAAGTGTGACCACATATCCCTTCCTAGACTTGTGAGCTGGTTGACAGGTCCAATAGACCAGATGAACAGACGACCCACCAGATAAGCCTTTTACCTGTTGCAACATTTAAGGAAATCATTTACTAGACGGAGAGGGAGTCCAGCTTTTTCTCGCACGCAATGGGTAGGTGAGTGCAGAAATCAAGGGGATGTGCTCCAGGATTTTTGCTGCATTTCAAGTATTGCAGGGAGATCACAAGTTAGTGGGAGTGAGCTGGGGTCTCTTCCTCTGGTGCAGCATTCCACTGTGTTCCTGTCAGAGGATCCATCGGTCAAATCACCTTTGGCTGGACTGCAGAAAACCCCAGTCTCACCTGAGGTGAGCAGAAGGAAAAAAAATCACATAAACAGTTAACATTAATTTCTTATAGAAATTAGTCCCTCTTCCACTTGTAGTTCCAAGGCTTTGCACAAATACAAACTGAGAGGCCAACAGGTAATCCTAGAAAAAGCACTACAAGCATCTTTCTGGACACTTGGCTGGACTTGATGCTCTATGCTCTCACTGAGTTATTAAGAAGTAGTTAACCTTCTCCATACCTGAAATCTAATAACTTTTAAAGATGTAAGCGATTGTGTAGATTCATCTCTAAGGCAACGCAGTAGAAAAAACAGTCTTATCTTCTTCTGTGACTTTCCTCTCATTATTTTGTACCGATTTCTAGACATCTATACGGAATATGATCCCAGCAACCAGACAGGAATTGGAGTGTCTTCAGTCTTCTCATGGAAGAATAGACAAGTCGGCGTCACAGAATAGAAGAAATCGAGCATGGTTGGTTTCATTCAAAATTTTAAAATATCCTCTACCTAGTGAACGAGCTTTATTTTTAGTTTTTATTTAAGTTTTCTTTGTAGTCTTTAAAACTTTCCCCTGCTTACATCTTCTAACTCTCGGCACCTTACTTTAATTGATAATATTCAGGATTCCTTTCCATGGTGTGAGAGGATTTGTTGGAGGGAAAAACATAAATGTCCATGGCCAATAATTATTCAATAGTTATTATGTGTTAGGCTTACGATAACTCCATGAGACAGGTTCTATATTGGTTTGAGATTTGGAATAAATAAGGTAACTTAGAGTCCTGCTTTACTTAAAAAAAACTTTATTAACTCAAAATTGAACATTAAGCTCAGAACTAAAACTATAAACCTAGAAGAGATCATAAGAGAAAAATCTTTGTAATCTTGAGTTGGCAAATATTTCTTAGATAAACCACAAAAAGGAAAGCCCATGTTTTGGAAAGCTGTTGTTAAGAAACTAAAAAGGTAAACTATAGATTGGGAGAAAATATCTGCAAAGTTATCTGATAAATAACTCTTACAACTGAATAAGAAAAAGATAATCTGATTTTAAAATTATTTGAGCAGACACTTTTCCAAAAGAAGGTACACGAATGGCATTAAAGTACATAAAAAAGATGCTGGACATCATTAGTCATCAGAGAAATGCAAATTAAAACCATGACAGGATACCACTACACACCCACGAGAATGGCTAAAATCCAAAAGAGCGACAATGCCAAGTGATGGTAAGGATGTGGAGCAATTATAATTCTCAAAGATTGGTGTGGGAATGCAAAATGATACAACCATTTTAGAAAACAGTTTGGCCATTTCTTATATAAATATGCACTTACCATATGACCCAGCATTCCCAATCCTATGTATTTTCCAAAGGGAAATGAAAACATATATCCACAAAAAGATGTGCACTTTATTCACAATAGCAGCTTTTTAAATAATAGCCCCAAAGCAAAATCAACTTGTGAATGGATAAACAAATTGTATTATATCCATACAATGGAATATAACTTAGGAAAAAAAGGGGACAGACTCCTACGCAAGCAACAACATGAACAAATCTCAAACCATTATGCTGGTTGAAAGAAACCAGACGCAGAAGACTGCGTATGTGTGATTGTATTTATACGAAATTCTGGAAAAGGCAAAACAGTAGTGACAGAAAGCAGTTCAATATTTGGCAGAGGCTGGGAGTAGTGGGAGGAGAATTTGAGGGAAGTGAAATTTTCTCTATCTTATTTGTGGTGGTGGTTACACAACCAGATATGTTTGTCAAAACTCTGAACTATACACTTAAAATGGGTACATTTTTATTACAAGTAAATTATGCCTCAGTAAAACTGATGGAAAAAATCTAAGTTAATGTGGCAGGATTATATGAAGAGATATTAAAAAATTGCTTCCCTTCCCCTTTTCTTATGTGTATTACACTTACCCCATGATTTTGGCAGAAGTAATAATTTTTTATAAGCTGCCATCAGGAAGGGCACAGATACAGCCTAGAATTGTGCTAACATAGGAGCCACTAGGCACACGTGACTACCTGAATTTCGATTAATTAAAATTAAATAAAATTTAAAATTCAGTTCCTCGTCACACTAGCCACATTTCAAGAGCTGAGGAGCCACATGCGACCAGAGTCTACTGTAAAGCACAGTGCAGTTATACAGAGCACATTTCCTCTGTCACAGAAACTGGGCAGTGCTGGCCTAGAAGAACACATTTCTGAATAAATTTTGTAAGCAAATAGCAAACGCAGGAATCTGAAATCCTTTTGATTCACAAAAGTCAAGCTTTGTTGAAAGAGAAAGAGAGAGTATTCCCTTCCCCCACACCCATAGAGAATATTAAAGCATCTAAGAGTGAGCAGTCAGCTTCGAGTCGTACTGGATAGGGCAGAGTGTGCAGACTGTGAGAATGGGTCCTGGTGGGTGCCACAGCTTTCAAGAGAAGATGTCAGCCCGCGAGGACACGGGCTAGTCAAGATCAACAGACATCCAGGAGTTGTCAGCAAGGACAGAGAAAGTCAGGCAGACCAGGCGTCCTTCTCAGAAGGCTAGGACAATATCCAAGGCCCCTTAAGCTTAAATCATGTTGGAAAAGAGGAAAGGAGGGAAAACTTAAGGGGAGTAAGGTGTCCTAGAATGTGACTGGGGAGCTACGGTAAAGAAGACATGGGCTTTAAATGCAGCTGATCGAGTTACTGGAATTAGCAAGACAAAGTTATCAGCCACCAATAGAAATAGGCCTTATAATCGAACATGAATTCTGCTGGAGGAAAATAAGAAAAGACTGTTGCAGCTCATAAAATTCCTCTAAACTTATCAAGCCAGAAGTTTTCATACATTTGCTAACAGTGACTGAAAATAAGAAATACATTTCCTATTCCAACCTCGTATACTTTCATACGTGTATAATTGAAACAAAAATTTATCCTCGCTACTTGCAGTGCAATATGTTTTCTATCCTAATCTGTTTTATTTCATTTGAAAAAAATGTTGGTCAAGATCCACTAAATTAGTCATGATCCATTAAAGGGTCAAAATCCAGTTATAAATAGAGTGAAATAAATTTTTCACTTGGAAATAAGGAGAGTGAGAATGAGTTAGCAAAAATGGTATTGAGTAAGTTATACTATGTCATTCAGATAATCTTGTCATTTTTTGCAAGATGAAACATATGGGTCTTTGGTAAGTAGATCAGTAAGAAGAATGATGTAATCATTTCTCTATCTTTACAATTTCTAATCTAGAAGAGGAAAGTTCAGAATATAGAATGGAGAAAAAAGATGGTTTATCGCTTTCTCTGAAACTAGTTATTTACAAATGAAAAGAAGCAGCTGACAGAGGGGAAAATACACCATTAAATTTAAACCAGTGTAGACAGTGAGAGAAAGTGACTAATGGATTTTATTACCAAGACCATGACTGAGAATGGGAAAGGAAAGTAACACGGATGGAGCCCCTACTAGCTATTAAAGATTGGAAGAAGTAGGTAGCAAGATGAGGTGTCACCAGAATAAACCAAGCTGGCTATTCATAAAGAAGTCTCGATGTCTACTTCTAGACCTGGAAATTTAATTTTGTTGGGCCCCTAAAGTTAATCAATTGCTTGAGGATACTCACACTAACCAAACATATAAGAGATTGTCCTATAAACCAGAATGCCAACATATATTTACGATGGGAAATGAAACTCCTCAGCCAGCCAGTTACTTTCTCTGGATTGCTCATTCTCTGCCTCTAGAGTGATATTTTTTAGGGTGTGTTTCTGCGACCATCTGTATCTGTATGTATTTCTGTATCAGAAATCACTGGGAGCTTGTTGAAAATTAAAATTTCTCCCTTGTTCCTTCAGAGTGAGCCTCCTGGGGGTGGGAAGGAGAAGGGAGGGAAGGAGATCTACATTTTTAACAACTGAATTCCGATCATGCTAAAATGCTTGTCAAATACTGGTCTAGGTCCTTGGGGCTAAATGAATTCTAGATGGGGAAGCTGGTAAATTCATTCATTCAACAAACATTTATTGAGTACTTACAACGTGCCAAGTTCTGTTCTAGGAATTCTGACACATGAATCACATTATTTTACTTATTGTAGCTATGTATTGTATTTTAATATCTGGTAAATCAATTTTTCTTAATTACCTTTTTTTTCTAAAATATTCCTAACTAGTCTCACATATTTATTGGGGGGCTGTGTTGTGTGGTGGTTTTTCGCTTGGGCTTTAGCGTTAGATGACCTTAGTTTACATCTTAGGTCCACTAATTGCAGTCCAGAAACTCTAAGGACTCTACGGGAAACGGCCTCCATTGAGAATGAGCGCCTGATTAACATTTACAAAGCACTGGAGGAAAGTTCCTGTGTGTAAGGAGGATCTATTTCTGCATCCTTTATTTCTGTTCTATTGATCTATTGCTGTCCCAGTTCCAGATTGTTCTTATTCGATGGATTTATGGTATATTTCACAATATGAAAGTGCAAGTCTTTCTCTATTTCTATATTTTTCAGATTTTTCTTGGTTATTCTCATTCATTGTTTTCCTCCAGAAGAAATTTAATAAGCTTACTGGGTTAAGACACTGAGATTCTGATTTGAATTGCCTTACATTTGAGAAAAGATAGCATCTCTACAGTACTAATTCTTTCCACTCAAAAACATGCCATGTAAGTCTCTATCCAGTTCTTGTTTTATGTTCATATAATTTATACATTTTTGGAGGACTTTTAATTATTATATTTATTTCTAAACATCCATTGAATTTTCTTACTGGTTATCAAAGATCTATAGAAAAGCTCCCTGTTTTTGTATGCTTGTTTGGAAAACTGCCACCTTGTTGAATGAGTTTACAATTTCAAATAAATTTTCCACTAATTTTTAAAATCTTTCCCTGTAGATGATCATGCTTGAAAACAATAACAGTACACCTCCTCCTTCTAATATTTATAACATACCATTTAGAATCTTATTTTGACAGAACTCCCAAAGCCATTTTACAGAATAATGAAAATATAGAAAATTTTTCCTTTTCTTTTGTATTTAGGTGAGAGACTGTGCCAGTTAGGATACCTTTAACTACAAGTAATAGAATTCCCTACAAAAGAGGCTGAAGTTGTAGGTCCTCTGAGTTAGCTTCTTGATAATTAACATTATTTTTTTTGGCTTTTTCTTGATGATTTTAAGGTGGTTCCTGGGTAAAACAGTATGCATTATATTAAACTTTAACATATAATGTCAAGTTATTCCCCAATGGGTTACACTCCTGCTAGTAACTTGTAAGGGTTTCTGTGGCTTCAAATTTCCACTGACACCTGGTAATGTTGTATTTCTTGATTTGGTAATTTATTTATTTATTTATTTTATTATTTATTTATTTATTTATTTGTGAGGAAGATCAGCCCTGAGCTAACATCCATGCCAATCCTCCTCTTTTTTTGCTGAGGAAGACTGGCCCTGGGCTAACATCTGTGCCTATCTTCCTCCACTTTGTATGGGACGCTGCCACAGCACGGCCTGACAAGAGGTGCCTCGGTGTGCGCTCGGGATCCAAACCTGGGCCACCAGCAGCGGAGCGTGAGCACTTAACCACTACGACACGGGGCCAGCTCCGATTTTTGGTAATTTATGATCAGGAAAATTCAAAAGTAGATCATTATGAGGTTATCTTTCCATGTATTTGTTGATCATTTGTTTTTCTTCTTCTTTAAATGCATGTTAATGTCTCTTGCTTATTTTTCTATTCACTGTTTGTTTTTCTTTTTTATTTGCAGTCTTTTTAAAAAATTTATTCTTGATTAAAAGATTTTATTAGTTATGTGTATTGTAAGTATTTTTTACTGGTTGGTAATGTATCTTTTCACTTTCTTATTAGTGTCTTTTTTGTGTGTGTGTGAGGAAGATCAGCCCTGAGCAAACATCCATGCTAATCCTCCTCTTTTTGCTGAGGAAGACCGGCTCTGAGCTAACATCTATTGCCAATCCTCCTCCTTTTTTTTTTTGGTCCCCCAAAGCCCCAGTAGATAGTTGTATGTCATAGTTGCACATCCTTCTAGTTGCTGTATGTGGGACACAGCCTCAGCATGGCCAGAGAAGCAGTGCGTCAGTGCGTGCCCAGGATCTGAACCGGGGCCGCCAGTAGCAGAATGCATGCACTTAACTGCTAAGCCACGGAGCCAGCCCCTTATTGGTGTCTTTTAATGAACAGATTTTTAGAAATACTTTTCATATAGTTAAATTATCAACCTAATTCTTAATATTTCTTTGAATAAGAAATCCTTTTCTACTCTGAGATAATAAAAATATTTAAAAATTTTGCCTTTCGTGTGTAAGTCTTTAATCCCTCTAAAACTAACTTCTGAGATTGATGCATTGTAGAAATTTGATATTATCCATATCAATAACAAATTGTGCTACTCTGATTGTTGAAACACCTGTCCTTCCCCCAGGGATTTAAATGTCACTCTTATCATATACCAAATTTCCATGTATATGCCAGGCCTGTTTCTAGGTTCTCTCTTCTTTTCCATTGCTTCACTGGTTTATCTCTGAGCCAATATTATACTGTTTTAATTACTAGCTCTCGAACTTCCAATAGAGGAAGTGTCCCAATGTGGTCTTCTTTGAAATTTTGTTGGCTCTCTGGCCTTACGGATTTTTTTTCTATATAAGTGTTTAATATGAACTTATCAAATTCCACAAATAATCTTGTTGGTATTTTGATTGAAATTCATTGAATTTATAGATTAAATTAAGGATAAGTGGCATCTTTACTACGTGGAGGTGTTTTCATTCATGAACATGTTATAGCTCTTCCTTTTTTCAGATTTTATGTCCTTCAATAAAAGTTTTCAAGTTTTTGTGATATATGTCTGTTATTAGATAAATTATTATGTATCTTATGTTTTCTTTGCTTTTTTTGAATCAGATTTTTAAATTAAATATTTCCAGTTAATAATCCTTAGTGTATAAGAACTTTTCTCATTTTTACATGTTGGTATTGCTTCCAGCATTCTTGTAAACTCAATAATTTTAAAAATGTGTTTGTAAATTCTTTTAGATTTCTATATAGACAATGATATCATTAGCAAATAATTGTAATTTTGTTTTTTTCTTTCCAAATTTTATAACTTTTTTGGGGGCTTACTCAATTAGCTAGGACCTCCATTACAATGCTAAATAGAAGTGGTGACAGTGAACACTTGTGTCTTAATATGGATTTTAATGGGATGTTTTTATGTTATACCCTAATAATGATATTTGCTGCAAGTTTCTGGTAGATACGTTTTAACAGATTAAGGAAGTTTCCTTCTACTCTTCTGCTGGTTGAAAAGCCTTAAAATATTTTTATCATGAATATATATTTATTGTTAGCAAACATTTTTTCTGCCTCTATTGAAATGATCATATAGCTTTTCTTCTTTAATTTATTAATGTCATAAATTACATTCATGGATTTTCTTATGTTAAACCATCCTTTCTTTCCAGGGATAAACTACACCTGTTGATCACGTACTATTCTTTTTGTGCATTGCTGGATTTGATTTTACACTATTTTGTTAGGGAGTTTTGCATCTTTGTTCATGGATCAAATTAGCTAGTAGTTTTCTTGTTGTTGTCATTCCTTTGTCCCTTTTTTGTCTTAGTATCATGGTTATGCTGCTTTTTAAAACGAGTTGGAGAGTCCCTCTTCTTCTATTTGTTAGAAAAATAAAAGGATTGAAACGTCCTGTCATATGAAGTTGGAAAAAACACAACTATAAAACTATCTGGGATTGGTGTTGTCTGTGGAAAGACTTTTGTAATTTTAGGATTTTTCAATCTATTTCTTCTGAATCCATTTTAAGAGGAATATATAATTTTTCCTCTATTTTTAAGATCATCTCTGTCTTCAGTGCTCATCAGTTTTAACACAATATGTCTAAGTGTAGATTTACTTTTATTTGTCCTACTGGCTAATACACGAAACTTCTTGAATCTATGGATTTATGTTTTTGCTACTACTTGAACATCCTCGCTATTATCTCTTCAAATTGTGAAAGTGAAAGGCAGATATTCAGCTTATTCTAGATAATATAAGCAGATGAATTAAGCGAAAGCAGATATCCATGCTTATGCGGGAAGATATTAGCAGATGAATACCTGGTGCAGCCAGTATGATGGTGACGGTAATAATTAAGGAGAGAATTCTGGAGCAGATGCATTTTGGTTTAAGAGTCAGAACCATAAGATTCAATTCTTCCTTCCTATGAGAAAAATTTTCCATTACTGCCAAGTATGGATGATTTATCTTTTATTGTATTAAGGGGTTTGTTGTAATAAATTTAAAGGTGTAATTTATCAGATGACAGTTAGTTTGCTTATCGAATTTACTTTTATATATTTTTAATTTTTGGAGACATAAATTGTTGAACCTGAAGAAATCAAGCATCTTTTCACTATTTTCTTTTATTGAAAAAAGGCAAAGCCTTATGAATGGAACATACTCAAAATATTGTTTAAAAAGGAAATAATCTGTCAAAAGTAAATTTCATCTATAATATTACATTGATATAGCATATACATTTTCAGAAAAAAATGCTAAGGTTTACAAAAAGGATACAAATTATGCAAACAATTAAAAAATACTGTTGTCACATGAAACTTCTTTCTGAAAATGGAGGGGTCAACTTCCATCTCTGCGTCTTTTTACTTTTGACATTTCTGTGCTCATTTCCAGGTCAAGATAGATAGTAATATTGCCATTATTTCCAAGCATCTATGATAATAAATAGATTTTCCTGTCAACTCTTTTCCTTGGTCTTAGAGGTCTATTCAGAAGGGGAAGAGCATATTTATCCATCGCCAGTAAATGTAAAGTTTGTACTTATCCTGCTCTTTTTCTCAGGTCCTTCAATGCCTGAACCATGGCTTGTACATAGTAGGTATTCAAAAATGTATTGGACAATAAAGAAATGGAAACAAGAGAAATCCAGAAAGAAAAATGATACTGAATTAACCTTCTCTATTTAAAGTGAAACAAAGCAGCTGAATCCTTCAGAGGATAAATGCATCTTGCCTTCCAATTTGAGACTGCTGTTGTATTGTCTCTCCTCAGAAGTGGGATCATCCTGAGAAGTGCTGCAGTGTAGAAGGTCTGGAAACCAGACTGCCTACATCCAAACCCCAGCTTCACCACTTTGTGGCCACGCACAGGTTGCTTGAAGCTTCCGTACCTCAGTTTTCTCATCTGTAAAATGGGGATAATAGTATTCCTCTCAAAGGCTTGTTTTGGGGATTAAATTAGTTAAATAGACGTAAAAATACTTAGAATAGTGCCTGGCACATAGTAAACAGTCAGTAAATGTTAGCTACTTTTACCATGGAGGTGTATATTTAAGAAAATCATAATCAAAAAGAAATTCACAGATTCGTTGGTGTGGTAGTGGAGGGTGGAGGGAAGAATTTTTTTTTCCCCTAGGATTTTCTTATGGCTCACCTAGGTTATAATTATTAATTTATGATTGTACCATCTTAAATGCAGAATTTAATAACTGCAAAGTTTTTCTTTCTTACTTCTACCACATTTCTTGGAAGGAGAATACGAGGGCTTATTTTTGGGGGAATTGTGATCTAAGATGTGGTTCACTTCAAGTTATTTTTAAATGATAAGGAGAGTAAAATGTACAGATTGCTTGTTTTTCTTGCCTTTCATTTATCTTCTAAGACACAATCTGGAGAACAAGTTGTTTAGTGTTCCAGGTGATTGCAGAAACAACAGCTAATTGCTCAGCTCTGAGATGAAAAATGGAAGCAAAATGACACCACTTCCTCCTTGTTCATAGTAGGTATAAGGAGCTACTTTTTCTTGAAGTCTAGATGCAACTTTGGAATCCTCAACATGACATTCTAAGCATCACTTCCACTTGGTCAGAATTTTATTTTTTCTTTTTTTTGAGGAAGATCAGCGCTCGGCTAACATCTGCCAATCTTCCTCCTTTTTTTTTTGCTGAGGAAGACTGGCCCTGAGCTAACATCTGTGCCCATCTTCCTCCTCTTTATATGGGACACCGCCACAGCATGACTTGACAAGCAGTACGTCCGTGCGCACCCGGGATCCGAACTCAGGCCGCCAGCAGCGGAGCGCGCGCACTTAACCACTATGCCACCGGACCGGCCCCACATTTGGTCAGAATTGATATTGAATTAAAACAAACTTGCCATCTCTAGCTTAAGTAATAGCATATATGTAAGTAGAGATTGAGCATACAAATAGAGAATAGAGTACATATCTTATCGGTTTTGTATCCTTAGCTAAGTTACTAGGAAACATTTAATGAAAATCTGCAAACTATATAAAGAATTCACTGAAATTTTTTTCTAGCTTTAGTCGTCTTCTGCTTTGAGATGGCAGATCTGTAGTCCTGCCTGTACTACTATCACCTGTGATGATATGTGCCTTTTTGGAGATGGGCTTGGATTTCTCATAGTCTTATTCTAAAGAGGTAGGAATTATACAACTTAGCACCTCTATTTTTTCAGGGAACTTGTTTATAAAAAGGAGAGTGTGGTTACTGGAGACTGTGAAGTCGGAAGAAAGGTCTCTCATGAAGCAGTAGCATTCAAGGGGGGAGGGCATCTGGCTCATCTTACAGTTGGCCCTGGAATGAGCTCACGGAGAGTGGGGCAGGACACACAGATGAAGGCGATGTGTCAACATCAACGGGGGTCCTTATCTCCCAGACAGTGGTTTGGAGATGAGATCACAGGTCTGCATGACCAAACCATATATTTAGTCTTGATGATTTGCCAAAGCTCATAAGAATTAGTGACCCGACGTTACCTGAGGCCTTCTCAGAAAAATGGGAGGGGGAGCTAACAAAATCCACACTCTGACCTCACCCTCACCTTGGGCTTCCACCATGGTGCCCAGAGTCCACAGGTGAGTACATTTGCCATTTGTGAGTCAGAGGCTTCAGCATCCAGGGCTGGGGGGACCCTATTACCTCAACTCTCCCTTGCCATATTGAGAACAGTCACTCACCTTGTAAATTATTCTACTTTAATCTATCTTGTCCCTTTATAATAACCTAACATATTAAAATATCAAGTTCTAGATTAATAACACCTTATCTTTGATATTTCCATCCCTGTGGAGTATTTAATGAGTCTTGTACTAGTGATCAGTTTTGTTTATCTCAGCTACCTCAGGATAGCTTTTAGTCTCCAGGTTTTATTTTTTAAACGTTGGGACTGATTATTTTAAACCTAGGAACTGTATTTCACAAAGTGACTGTCCAAGTAGTGAGTCTCATACATGAGCTACCTCTTTCGAGAACAGTTGTGACTCACTTCGCCCAGTAGGCGTTTGTTCGATGTTATTGGGGGTAAATAAAATTTGGAGTGTAAAACCATACTTAATGTGCCAGGTACTTATTATTTAAAGAAATGCTGCATAATTATTTATGCAAAACAAAAATTCTTTTTTAAATATAAAGTCAGTAATCATCTTGCTAATTTATTTACCTTGAGTTCATATTTTTATATTTTAGGTTTTCTTAAACATGAATCTCCATATTTACCCTGATATAAAGAATTTATGCATTTTTACACCTGAGACTTTTGCTGCTTAGGTATTTATAATCCACAGTCACTTTAACCTTAAAGTGTCTACATTATATCATACCCTGAGTATCAGTCTTCTTATCAGAAAAATGAAGATAATATTAGACTATTACCAAAATCAAAAGTTTGTGGTGAGGGTTTCATGAAATGGATAACGAACGTTTAAGCGTTCTGTGAATAGCAATGTGCTATACAAACATGGGATTGTCACCTAGACCATCATTTAGTGTGTTTGTGTGTGTGTATTTGTAAACCCTACTGACCTAAGCACTGTCAAACTGGGGGCAAAGTGATAATTCTAACTCTTCAGTATCACAGAGATTATCTTTGTAAAATCAACTCAGTAGGCATTCTCTGAGCCTATAATGACTGTGGCAATTTGAGGCATTTAAGCAGCCAAGTCCTTTTGTAGTCAATAGTGTCTATGTTTGGTTGAGTAAGAAAGTTTCCCATGTAGGGTGGTCAGATGACTAATACCTGTAGTTAACCCACTGGACCAATAGTAGATGCTCACTTGGAATCTCAAGACACTCTTAAGAGCGTTCAAAATCTTAGTGATAATAGTCATGATTTTCCACATAATAGAGAAATGAATACCAAATCGATAAGGCATAGAGAAGTCTCTAACTAGACAAGACATTGAATTAGAAAAATCCTAGTGAGAGCTATGGTGTTCTTGCTTAGATTGCCTCACTCTGGATCACCCACCTCCTCTCTCCCCTATGCCGCTCTGTCAATAGCGTCAGTGCCTGCTTACTTGCTAAGTAGGTTTAGGTGGTCCTAAGAACCTGGGGTTTCCTTTGACAAATGGAGGAATGTGAGGAGGATAGAGGTTGTGCATTGTTTGATGTTCTTGCAAAAGGTTCATGAAGCCAGAGTCCATACCAAGGTGATGCTACCATGGTGGAGACTGTGGGTGAAGTTAGAGTAATGTTGCTCCACCCAACGGTTTCAGGGCTTTGAAGGAAAACCCAGCTGACATTTTCAGTGGTACAAAAGTTTAGCTGAGAGGAATTTTGAGGGCTAAAGGTTAAAATGATTTCATTACATGTCTGGCCCTCTTCTTAAGCAACTTGTCAGAAGTTTCCAGCATGTCTGTCTAGTTAGAATCTGCACTTCTAGTGTCTAGGACAGTATCTGATAGGAAATGAGTTTGCAACATATTCTCGTTCAGTCAGTGAAATGGCTTTTGGAGATTTCAGACTTCCACCCATTTCCTCATCAAATGGTACTTTGAACTCACTGTCAAGATGAAGAGACAGAGAGGGGGGACACAGAAAGTTAGAGAGATTGATTGACAAGAGAGACATTGCTGGCAAGGTGTAAGTGACATATAATAGCCTAACAGCTTATCTCTTTCCAGAGGTCTTTTAATAGAGAATAGAATAATAAACTTGAGAAATATGTCCATATTAGGATTTTTGGCAAAAGAAAGAAAACGGTGAGCAAGACATCCTTTTTAATAGGAAAGGAGGCAGCAAGACAAAAGGGGTTCCCTCCATGCCTCTCCAATAATTTTGTGTTCATGACTTCCTGTTCTCCTTCTGCTCAAGTCACACGACAAATTCATATTCTCTAATTGTTACCTTGCTCTTCATCTTGATAAAGCAAAAGAATTTTTATTTTCCAATAGAGAAATCTTTTTCCTTGTTGCTTAAGCTTAATTGAATTTCCTATCTTATATTCTATGATTCCGGTATTCAAAAAGTGTTTCTCCTCTTGAAATGAAGGAAAATTTTTAAGCTTAAAGATTAGGCTTGATGAAGCTTGCAGGGTATAAGAGTGAAAACCGTGTGCATGTGCAAACCAGAACATGACAGATTCCCAGAAGTCTCTGAGAAATGCAGGAGTCATATGCCCAATTGCAAAATCAACACTATCATTGAATATGTGGTAGAATGATAACACGAAGTACAAGCCTGGCCAAAAACCACAAGCCCTGGAACAGGTTCAAACCAAACACAGACAGGAAGCCACCCACCCAAGGATAGAGAGGTTAGGTGCTGCTGAGCAAAAGGCAAATGTGCCCAATGACTGATAGTCAACTCTCCTTGGTGAGTGAGTCTGACTAGCGCCTCTGAATTTAGAACTGGGGAAAAGAGTAAGTGGATCCAAAAACATATTAGAAAAAAGTGGAGACATAAAACATATTGCAAGTTAGAAATTTGAAATATTTTTAGTATTTTTCTACTTTTCAAGGGATTCAAATCCTTTAATAGTTTTAGTTATTTACTTGGCTATATTGCTCTAAACAAGTTCCAGTAAAATATTTTATAGCATGGGTTATAGGTTGATAACTAAGACCTGGTTTTTACTTAGACATGAGAAAGTTCTAGTTAAGCTGTTATTATTGTCCTCTACCCTCACATTTTAATTGAGTTTTATGATATATCTTTGGATGGTGTAGATTGATTTTCATACTACTTACCATCGCCGCCACCACCATCTCCACTACTATCACTGCTTCAGCTAGATAACATGAATAAAACATTGAACAGATGCCAGACACTGTTCTAAGCATTTGACATATATTAACTGCAATTTATCCAACAGCAATCCTATGAGTTAGTGTTATTACTATCTCCAATTTTTAGAAGAGGAAATTGAGTCACAGAGAGATTAAGCAACTCTGTTTGTAAGTGGCCAAATCAGAATGATTACAATAACATGGACTTCCAATGAGAGCAAAATGAACATTTTTTTTAAATGGGGAATTTTTTTTGAAAACTTTTTTGGGTCTTGGAAGTAATCATACAACATTTATTCACAAATTCAAATACATATAATGCGTCTACTATGTTCCAGGCCTTGTGCTGGGGACTGGAGCTATCAAGTTGATATAGGTATCTGTCCTCATTTAAAGGCGTACAATGATGAATATTCTAGTTCTATTTGCACATCCTTAAAACAACTGTTACTCTGTGGGGACTCTTGGAGAAAGGCTTGAGCAGCAATTTCTTCCTCACCATTTCAGTTGCTCTGCTAACAGTCTCAGCTGGGCATGTAGGAAAGCAGAATGTCTCTGCAGAAAGATTCCCCTTCCTTGCTTTTTGTTAATAGAACCATTTTGGCCAGATGTTCCTTCACACCAGTCAGCAGAAATCTGTCCAGTTGAACATGGCTGATAGCTTGACCCAGAGGGACGGTTCCTTCAAGGATGTGTTAGTCTATCCAGAGCTTCCTATGCACCTTAGTAGGGAAGAAAAGAACACCTGCTCTTCCTCTAACACCAAGGTCACTCAATTCAGCCTGAGAGAGGGCACAGGTATTGACTTACAAGACAATTTTCTAATCAGGAGTATTCTATGCCTCCCTTGTAAACCTAAGAGGACCCAGGTAAGCCAAGATAAAGTTCTGTATTGAATCTCTACACCACCTTCCTTTGTGTTTGGTAGTATGCAGATTGCCAGGTTCTGTTCCTCAGCCCGGTGTTCTTGGAAAGTGAGGATAAGTTTTCAACTCTAAAGTGCTGAGCACATATCTCACAGCATAGTATCAAATGTACTTACATATTGTCTTGTCCGGATAAAGATTTGAGGGCAAGTAGTTTACTTGAGAAGTTTATCGCTTTCTATTGACACAAAAATTCTGAGTAACCAGCAGCTATTGCTGTATGTTGTCGTACAACAATAAGCAGATATTTAGCTTGGGGATCTGTAGCATTGAGCTGATTTGAGCCAGGCTCAGCTGATCTTGCCTGGACTTGCTCACCTGTCAGGGTGTTAACTGGTTGCCAGCTGATCTGAGAAGACCTCATATGGGAAGAGAGGTGACTTCGCTCTGCTCCACGAGTCTCTCATCCTCTTCCTGAGATCAGGACCTGAGACAGGGTGTGTTCTTCTCATGAAGATGACAGAGGGCAAGAGCAAGCAGAAAAACACAAGTATGTTTTAGAGCCTCTATTTTGGTCATGTTTGCTAATTACCACAGCGAAGTCACAAAGCAGGTCCAGGAAGCAGATGCCAAGACTGCCACGATGAGATTAAACATGTAAGAATTATGTTATGGAAAACAGCTGTGAGAGAGAATGAGGAAAAAGCCTGGAAACACTAGGATAGCCAAGGGACCACGATGCAGGTCTGACCCTGCTGAATGAAAGAGGGAAAGAAAGTTGGGTGGAAGTGGCCTAGACTGTACTGAAATCTAAAAATACTTTGGCAAGGCCACTGCAGAATCCTCAAGCCAAAGCTGGCCATCAGAGGAATCCTATGTCTCCCAAGAATGGTCAGTCTTTGGCTAGGGGCAGTTTCTAGGAAACATTTCCTCAGTACAGATGTAGCGATGAATTTTAGAACATAGCAGCTGGGGGCTGAGGCCCATGGTCAGTTGTGCTTCATGTAGTTGGAGGCCTGTGAGTTACATTCTCATGGCTGCCACATAAGTCCAGCCTAGATTCAGAAGTTGGGGGAATATATTCTGCCTCTTTAGTGAGAGGAATGGCAAGGTGACATAGCAAAGAGTACGGATATAAGGAAGGGTAAAGATTTGGGACCATTAATACAATCAGTCTACCATATGAGGTGAAGGAAACGCCAGCAGAGGAGTGAGGGGAGTGAGACAAAGAAAAGAAGCAACCAATAAAGAGTGTACACCAAAGTAGCCACCACTGTGGGAGGCCAGACTTAATTCATTAGCAGAATTCTAGGAGCCAATGTAAAACACTCATTGCTGAGATATCCCACCCAAGGGGCAAGGGAGAGGATGACTATTTACAGTTCAGTTTGGACGGATTTAGATTGGAAGACTAGGATCATGGAAGAAAAATGTCTAGAAAGATAAGGGTCCAGATAATAGAGGGTCTTGATTGCTAGGCTAAGAAGTGTGTAGTTTGCTGATAGAGAGTAGTGAGTGGCATTGTGAACATTTTTAAGCATAATCAGGGTTTTACATAATCTGGAGGTCAAGCTGACAGTGGAGTAAGGATGGGTTGGATCATGGAGAGATAGGAGGAAAGGGAACTAGTTATGAGCCAATTATAAAAGTCTAAGTAAGAAGTTTGAGAGCCTAAACTAGAGTACGTCAATGGAAATAGACAAGGGTGGATTTAACAGACTCTTGACATGGAAGGGGAAGATTTGGTGAATACTGATACATTGTGGGTGGCAAGGGCTAGGAAAGTTAAAGATGAGGGGAAGAGTGTCTGTCAGTCTGTGGGGCTGAAGGAATGGTGGGGCTTAGGACAGAAATGGTGAAATTAGGAGAATAGAAGAATGAAAATTTATTCTTGGTGGAGGAAGATTAGTGATGTTAGATGCTTTGTTTGATTTCACTCTTATTAGGTTGAGATACTGACAGAAATGCCAGTTAGAGATCTTTGTAGGCAGCTGGGCACATAAAACTGCAACTCAAGTGAGACTCAGAGCTAAGAATGTAGAATTAGGAATCATTCCAATGGCACCAAAACTATGGCCCAGCATGAAACAGGAAAGAGGTGATACGGAATGTTCTCACAGCTTGCTGGCCAGATTTGACTTCCTATATCTGACTCATCAGAGAAAAGATGACTTCTCTTCTGCTCAGGGCCAGCCCAGTTCTTTCCCCCATCTGAAGCTAGCCAAGGCACCGGAAGCAATCAGCGCAAACTTAGGACTGAGGGAGAACGGATGGACTTAAGGGATTGGTCCCCTCTCTCATACAAGTATCTATTAACTCCTGACCCTGGTCTGCATTTTTTTTTCAGCTGTACCTATGTTTTTCCGTATCTATCTTCTTTTTTCTGCCTCATTTGCAGGAATTTGTAAACTGTTATGAATTTGTCTTTGAAAAATACTACCTACAAGATTGCTGGTTTCCCAGTTGGTGTCAGAATTGGAGGAAAAAACACATGAGATATGCAAATAAGACTGGGATAAATTCTTCAAGGTAAGTGGTATTTGCACCTAACCCGGGTTTGAGACTATAAACCAAATGCAAATGCCAGTGGAAATCCCCAGGTTCCTGCCAGACAGATTTAGATAGGACCAGGGCAACATTGGCTCTTCCGACAGCTGATTCACAGAAGATGTCATAATTATTTGCAGCTTAGGAGGTAGTTCACTTCAAGGTCCCTGACAAAACTGAGTTGCTGCTTTACATCTTTCCTGCATGCCTGGAAAACTTTCTCCTGCCCACATGCAAAGCCACATTTGCCACTTAAAGGAGTTCTTTATTAAATTCACCAACACTGCCAGAGTGAACTCTACTCTGTTGTTTTCCACTGAATGATATTCCATCATTTACTATGTTTGTGCTGTGTGTCATCTTCCTTCCCAAACAATTATGTGCTTATTAATAATTATAACAACTACACCATATTAAGTGTATCTTATTGCCAAGATCTGTGCTAAGCATTCTACCTATATCACCTCATTTTCCTCTTTACAATAACTCTCTGAGGTAGATAGTGTCTCCATTTTAAAGTGAAGAAACAGATTCATTGGCATTAGTAACCTACCGAAAGCCATATGAATCGCAAGTGGCAAAGCTGGGTTTTGAACCCACAACATCCCATTTATTTAAATAACAGAATATGTAAACATGCACATATCGTAGTTGTGGAATCATTTCTATTATATTTTCTATATTGTTAAGCCTGTAAATTGACTTGACATTTTGTTTTTATGTGACCTCTCCAACTTGCAATTTCTGGCTTCTTGGTTAAGTTGCTAAACATGGTGGTGGTGGTGGTGGTGGTAGCTGTCCTATATAATTAGGTCATAAAGTTCTGATCATCTACCTTATTTGTCTCAGTTTTTTTTTTTTTAATGGCACCTCATGTCCCACTAGTAATCATTACTTGAGATACCTGTGAAACAGTAAAGTAACAAAGATAAGAATAGTACTGCATCATGGGCATGGAAACTTCTGCCTCTGAGGTTGCATCATTTCTGTTTATGTAAGGTAGGACTTTGCTCTCACTGAACTACGCTGAATAAATGGACATCAACTTAAAAGTGTTATGGCTTTGAATGGACCAGATAATGTGGACAAAATGCCAGACACAGATGTCATCCACTCAAGACGGGCTGGCCACCAAGAGGGGTCCCCACAGGATACCACTGTCCTGGTCAAAGGGCCGCAGACCAGAGTCTGGCCTTTAGCTGTGTGGTTTTAGAAACTAGAATATATAAATACAATAGAAATGGATCAGAATAGATTTAGTTAACCTTAGAGAATAAGTTGCAAAATCAAGATGGGAATTTATTATTGTATTTCCTAGATGCTAAATTGCAACTTTTTTTTTTTAACACTTCAACATTTTTGAAATGAAGATGTTTCTTATGATGGAAAAACTAGTTTAATATGTAGTATTTCTTTTTCTTTAACTTTCTTTTTAAATAAGTGGCGTATGCTGTAATCAGCATCTTAGCACTGAGAAAATGTGGCAATTAAAATTTGAAATATAAGTCCCAAGAAGACTAAGAACTAGTGCATTTTCTCCCAGTCTGCAATGTACACAGGAAGTAAAATTATAATCAGATGGTTGCTTGGGTACTCAAAATCCAATCAGGGAGAGTTCTTTGCTATAAATGTTGAAAGAAATCAGGCTAAGCTAATTTAATGCATCCATCTCTATGATCAGAATGTAAGTGTCAGTTCCTTAGAGGGAACGTGGCAGCCATGGCAGATATGGTGATTGGCTCTGAACGTCCATTCATACCTCCTTCTAGTGGGCATTCCTGTACTGCAGAGGTTAGAAAGGTAGAACTTACCATTTCCATTCTCCCATGTAACTAGGGTTCTGGAGGTGAACTAGGTTCCTCCAGTGAAATACATTTACACAATATTTGGGAAAGACTAGAGGCTGAGGCCATTTTTATTTTCTGAGGCTTTTGGCTGTTTTCTGCTAACAAGCAACAGTGTTCCAGCATCCAGTCTCCTGCTTTGAGAACTAGTTGACGTGGCGGCAGCTTTGTGACCCCCGCATCATAGCTATCACGGTATGTTCTTGACTTGAAGAGTTTCAGTGGCAGTTTCTCGATTTCTGATCCTCTTGATTGAGGCAGAGCCAGTTCTGTAGTGTTCTTGGGGGAGAAGTTTCCGTGGCTGGGGAGAGGGTTCCATAATTGTGATTTCAGTTTCCTGCACTGAACCCTGCTGATATAGTGATTTCCCTCTGATACTCACATTCTTTCTTTCATTATTTTAATGTATTTCATGGTGTAGCAGTTTTGACAACCGGGGAGCCATTGGTCTCTTTAGGGTAATTGTGTAGCTCTCTTCTCCGCCCTATGATGTATTGATTCTATATTTTGACGCTTGAAGAGCAATGTTATTTCCAAGTTTTGGGGAGCAGTTCATTTTTGCCTCCTTCACTATCAACAGGAAAAAGTAAAAAATGGACAGGGAAGATGTTTCAACACGTTGCTACAGATGTAGCAACCACATCTACTTACGACATGTAAGTAATGGAGAACATCACCAAATGTGAAAGTACCTCACACAGTGATGCTATTGCAAGCCATTTTATAGTTATTAAAATTTATACTTCTCGTCACTCTACACATTAAAGTGCATTAGCCCAGAGTCATCTCTTACTTACAGTAAGCATTTTTTTTTTCCCTGTGAAACAATTGCTTTTTTCTCTTTGGCAGAACAACAGTCCAGCAGGTCAGCAGTACAGAGTAGCTTAACAATTTTATGCAAGTCACAGCGGATACGGGCCCAGACCATGAGGAATGATACCTGTTTATTCACCTGGGCAAGGAAAATATAATTTGGAAGACTTAGTATTTTGCATAGTCTTCTTCCATCTTCCAAACATAAGATAACATAAGAAATTATGTTTCCAAATGAGAATTGTAAGATATGACACCCCCTCTTTCCTCTAAAACCATCAGATTGATCCAAGGTAAAACCATCTTTGTGACTTAACCTGGGATTTGACACACCGTCTAATGTCCCTCAAGAACTAATAACCTACTAAACAACTTACCATTTGCTTCTTCTCAGGAACCAACAATTATTTCTCTTTTAAAACTAGCTAAGATAGTTTTATACCTGTGACACAGCAATCCCATTCCTTTTTATTTCCCATTGCAGCTCCTTGTTTTATCTACTCATTATATTTAATTATGTTTAATTTAACAAACCAAAGCTACAACCTCTGTTCACCAGGATAGGTAATTCTCGCTCACAAGGACAAATCCAGGCTTTGTCTACTCAGAAATACTTTTTTTTTTCTAAGATACTTCCTCAGAAAAGAGAGAGAATGGAAACATTGGAAGCTCAACACTAGGTCTGGCCCAACAGACATTCAACTAATTTCTCTTTTTTTTTAAGGTTGGAAAAGAACCAAGGGCCTTTTTGTAGAACGGAGAAGTGTGGGCTCAGTGATATCATGTCGACAGGATGTGTCCCCAACTCTCTTTAATGACTCATTATAAATTCATACTCCATCAGTATATCTAAACTCTACATTGTTCTCATTTTGTGCAATATCTTGGGGTGTTTATTTCTGCACGAACTTTGTGGTTATTGAGGTTCAAGTTCCTTCCTTAAATTCCCAAGTGTTCTGGAATTCTCTAAACCAGACTGTGTCCATTCTTTAACAAGTAGGAGAAGATGATAGCCAAAAAATGAAAACAAGAATGTGGGTTTAAAAAGGCACAGGAGAGATTAAATAACAGAAAGCAAAAGGAAAGGATTTCTTTGCTTCTTCCGTCGTCTCTTCTTTGTCTGTCTTCTGTTATGTTTGCCTTTTCTTTAACTATCTTTGGTTTATACAATCAGGTTTTCTTCCTCCTCTCTGCACTATTCCCTATAAATACTCCTTTTGAAGCCAGGGCATGTTGATGGGTAACAACTTTGTTGATACCATGTGCCATGATGTAGAGCAGAGAAGTAGGAGTTGTGTTTCTCCATTCATGTTGGGGTTTCTACAGTGTGCAGGATGCTTACCGCAAAAATAACCACCACTGCCACCACCACCATCACTAAAACAGTTTATGTTTGTATAAGTCTATTGTTTTCAGGAAGCTTTCATTGTAATTTCCACCCCCAGTAGCATCCATCCATTTGCCTTTATTCTGTTCTTCACACTGAAGAAATCCACTTTTTTTACAACACAAATTTTCCAATATTTGAAAAACTTATCACATCTTCCATAGCCCCTTGCCCCCCAACCTGAGGATCTCGTTTGTCGTGCATTTCAACTCCTCATTACTCTAGTTACTTTTTCTAGTCAAAGTCCTTAAAATATAGTGCAGAGAACTGCAAAGGATCTTTTTGACTGTTATTTTTGCTGATCCTGAAAGGATACTTAAAAAAGCACAAGTTAACATTCTGTGTTTTTTCACACTTTCGGTGTATATTGAACCTGAGGTCAACTAAAATCTCCATATCTTTTTTATAAGCCTGGTTCCTCCTATGTTCTTTTGTATAATTTTGTTTTTGTCTTAAATGTAGGATTTTATTTTTGTTTCCTTTAACTTTCAACTTGTTGGTTTCAGCCCCCAATTCCTAGTTGTTAGAAACAATTTTGAATCTTGAGTTTGTCAATTTATTTAGCTATAGTTTTAATTTTGATAACAGTATTTTCAATGTCCCTGAGGACGAAAACCTTGTAGCTCTAAAATGTGGTTCATTATAGCTGTTCATTATAATTAAATTAAATATTAACAGATTAGAGCCATGTGAAGCGATGCTAGAGAATTATATCCCCTAAAGAAAATCTTTTTCTTACTGTTTCTAGAAATACTCTACATTTCCTCTTAATTAAAATCAATATCTGGTATTACACACAATGTGTATAAGCAAAAATAAGAAAATAAAAGTCACCAGTAATTTCTCTGTCCAGACATAACCAATGCTAACATTCTGGAACGTGTCTTCTAGTCTGTTTTCATGCATATATATCTATCTTTGAAATGGAACTGTAATTGTACACACTGTTTTGCCGCCTACTTCTTCACTTAATGATCTACCTTGTCTACTCATTAAATATTTTCCTAAAACATCATCTTTAATTGCTCCATAGTATTCCACTGTGTGAATATATGATTATTCCATTTTATCATTATCTTCTTGTTGTTGACAATAATTATATTCAATATTTTATATATCCACCTACTTCTTCCCATTAAACATTTGTTCTCTGACTAGACTGACTGAGGGCCTCTCATTCTTCCAAGTGGCTCTGACAAGAAAGGCAATAGGGTACCCTCCAAGGAAGATTTACGGTAGTGTTGGGTTGGCCCTACTCTGCATGTTTGCCTTGAGTAATTTCTTTCTGTTCTACTGCCACTTCTAGCATATTGAAGATGGAGAATTCTGGTAGGAAGAATGAGATGGAAGAGTGCCAAGTAGCTCTAGTAGGTGGCAGAAGAGATTGATTTTCAAAGCACATTTAATGAGCACACTCTCCTTTCATTAAAATTGAGTGTTAATTAACCATATTATCTTATCTTCCAAGGAAAAAGTATATTGTTTTCAGTTTCTAAAAGTTCTTAAATGTGGAGAGTTGCAATGAAGGAATTGAAGGTAGGGTTTTGTTTTTAGTTCCCTTTTCTGTGAAGGACCATCCAGTTCTATATCTGTCTACTTCTCTCCTTCCCTACAGCCACCATCTTGTCCAAACCAGGAGTATTGCACTATCCTCACTTGGAGTTGAATGTTTCCCACCTAGCCCCTACCACTCCTCTTTATTCTCCACATTGTGGCCAGGATGATCTCTTCAAAACATAAGTTTCATCATGTCATATCTTCTCTAGAAAATTTCAATGACTGCCCATTGTTGTGAAGATGACTTGTCACACAAAGCCCAGGGAATCCGTGGCCCGAGAGGCAGAATAGTGCTGAGGTTAAGAGCATGGACTCTGGAGCCAAGACAGCCACAGTTCAATTCCTGCCTCTAGCACTCACTAGCTGGGCCAATTTAAAGTTACTTAACTTCTCCATGCCTCAGTTTCCTCACCTATAAAATAAGGCTAATAATTGTTCCTCTCTCATAGCGTTTTCAGGAAATTTGAAAAAGTTAATATTTGTAAACCCTTTAAAAATCTCCTGGAGACATAATAAGTGCTATGTAAGTGTTAGCTATTATTATTATCTTTTCAGCTTCATGTCACCACTAATACCCTCCCTTCCCTCCAGCTTCCTAGGTTCCAGCCAGCATGACTTTCGGTCACTTTCTTAAATGCTGTCCGGCCTCTCCCAGCATGTTCTCCTTCCTCTCCCTATTCTCTCCCTTTCTGTAGTGAACTCTGACCCTGCCTTGAGCATCAGCACTCCCTGATCCCTGAGACCAGGATCTTTCCCTCTTGGCCTTTCTTTTGTGATTATTTGATCAATGTTTGCCTCCCCTAATAGAGGAGATAGTAGTCTGCTTTGCCAATCACTGTAATTCCTATGCCTAGTGCAGTGTTTGACATAGAATAGCACTGGATAACTATTTGTTGTTTGGATTAATAAGTGCTTTGGCCTAGAAACTTCTGTCATGTCATGTCACATCATACCAGCAGGTGACACCAAAATGTATATTATCAGCGACTAAGCCACTGCACTCTAGAGCTCTCGCAGCATAGTCTGAAGTCCAAGAACAGTTTAGAATAACTGTTTCTCATTTTTTTAGGAGTAAAAGAAGTTTGGGAATGTCACAGACCTTGACTCATATGTTCAAACAAATCTTACCTAGTAGCGAGTGATCTTCTAAGACAGTCATTAAGGATTATGAAAATTTGATATTCATAAATGAAAATTGTTATGCTTCTAAAATTTAAGAGGCTCTGCATTTAATATCCTACTAAGGAAACTCACTGTCAAACAACACTTGGCAAGATCTTCTAATGTACAATCAGGTCATTGGAAATTCCCAAATTTTCAGAAAGATTCCTTAATCTCATTATAATATTAGTGGCTTTTTAAGCTAGTTTTGGTTTTCAATTGCTTCTGTTATTTTATTATTTAATTTGTTTGTAGAATTATGCCTAGATTACACTTTTCATGATGGCTTTGTTGCTGCACAATTGCTGAAATGCTATTATTTTTGTTTTTCTTTTGTTCCTATCTGGTTCTTTATATAGCATAGCTTTTTTCCGTGGTAGAATCAGTGAGGTAGGTGGGTCCTATTTTCTTTCTTTTCCCTCTTAGCTAAGTGGCTCCTGGTCAAACAAGTTTAAGGAATGCTGCTCTTGAGCAGGGCTTGGAGAGAAGAGTGAATGTCTGTGCAGAGAGCTGGCACTGGGAGATTCTGGGGACCTAGATCTAAGTCAAAAGTGGGAAAAAATCTTGGTTTTCTAAAGTTTAATTTTACTCATGCAAAATTTGCATTCTATTCTAAAACCAACCAAACACCTCTGATACTCTCAGATTTGGTATTTAAAAAAACAGGTTTATTTCTAATTATATACCACTGATTAAAACCGATGATTTTGGGGCTAGACTGGAGGGGTAGTGGTTAAGTTTGTACACTCTGCTTTAGTGGCCTGGGGTTTGCAGGTTTGGATGCCAGGCGCAGACCTACACACCGCTTGTCAAGCCATACTGTGGCAGCGTCCCATATACAAAATAGATGAAGACTGGCACAGATGTTAGCTCAGGAACAATCTTCCTCAAGCAAAAAAAGAGGAAGATTGGCAACAGCTGTTAGCTCAGGGCCAAACTTCCTCACCAAAAAAAAAAACCCTGATGATTCTGTAGGGAAGGCCATTTCATCTGGTAACATGTGCACTCCAAGCTGAGCACTTCCAAATATCTATTTCCTCCTGATTGTACAAGTTTAGAAGATGAAAATAGCAGTGGACAGAAAATGGAAAATAAATATGTTCATGTGAAAGATTTACTCTAAGCTAACTAAAACATACTAGGTCAATACTCACTTTATTTTTCCATAAAATGATTGTTTTATTTCAAGAGTTTTAAAATTTAAAATTTAAAAGTATAAGACTACTTTTAAGACTCCAATTACAATCTGTCCTAGAATTTACCAGAGAAGTCTCTGATTCTCATATACTCTGGCCTCCCTTCTTCTATGACTTGGTTTGGATGAATGTGAGATACAAATGTAGCAGTTTCTGTAGACATTGTAACTGTTGGAAGACAAAGAAAACCTAAATAAATTCAATTTATAGATAATCATCAAGTCCTATTTACCCTAACTCTTCTGTGATCAAACATTTTATAAGGCTTCAAGGTCATTTGGCAGCTCTCATTCATTTATTTATTATCTTTTTCATTCATTTATTATTTTTTCCACAAGGCAATGCTCTAGATGCTGTGAATAATAAAATATATGGGTGATATCGTCCCTGTCCTCTGCAAGCTTACAAAATAATTTTAGTACATTTAGATGCTTGTTATAGGTTCAGTCCTTCCACTCACAGTATTCTCCTCCTCCCAACTCTTGTTTGTTGAACCTTTCGAAAGCAGCTAATTCCAACCCAATAAAAAAATACAAAGTTCAGGGAAAAGTAGTGTGGTCATGATTGGGGACTGGGGGTCTGGGACAGAAAAGACAATGAACCGTTTTCTTCCTCCATGGAATAGGGAGATGTATTAAAAATTAAAATAACATCACTTGGCTTAATAATCTTAAAAAAATAATAATTAACCTTTCCAATTATTTTACATATATTAACTTGTTTCTTCCTAGTAATAACCCACGAGGTCAGTACTACTGTTGCTCATAATTTGTAAATGAGGAAACAGGCATCTTTGATAAAGGCTGGAAATTAGCACCAGCAACTGAGAAAAAAAAATATCAGAGTTTCATTATTGTTCTTTCTTGGAGTCAGTGTTGAAAAACATCTTGACAGTACACCTACAAGTTAATGGGTCTTTTTTGGAATTTTAGTAACTAAATCCTTTAGAATAAATAAAAGGGAATTTAAATTATACTGAATAGTATTGCAGATTTCTTGTATTTGCTTTAGTGTTGATCCATTAAGGGCAGTCTATGAAATTACATGAGCTGAAGTGGGCTTAGCAGGAAGACATCAAGTCTTAAGGAATGAAGTTTCGATCCAAGTTATCACTGGCTAGAGTTCAATGGAAGAATTCCCATGCAACTTGTTTTAATTTTTGAAAGAGATAGTCTTAAACCAAGAAGTATTGTGCTAAGCTCAAAGAAAGAAATGAGACACAATTTTCAAAAAGGTTGTGAATTCTAAGACTCTTCCTTTTCATATTCCGCAATACGATCTCTCATTAATTGCAGCAGATCTGTTTTCAGCAAAAATGAATAAACAAGTATATGTCAGAATGAAAGAAGAAAAGAGAACAGTGGCTTTTTGATAGTTTTCAGTTTAAGGGGTAAAAAAATTCAACCAGAAAAATGGAAGAAAATGTTAACATTAATCTTTGGCTATTGTGGCCATACCCATGATTACCATGGCAACAGGTAGCAAACAATGACATAGTCTCTCAGTTCCAGTGCCAAGTTTGAGGAACTAGTCACACCCTGCACAACTCAAAGGGCCGCGTCTCTATCCATCTTTTCCCAGCTAAGTGGCTGTTGAAAGAGCAAAACCACAGAGACACTCATCAGCATCAGAGACATTATTAGTTAATTAGTTCATACATTTATTTATTCATTCATTTATTCAGCAAATATTTATAGTCCAGCTACCTAGAAACCCTTTCCCTAGAGGCAAAGACAGTTCTTAGAGAAAGCTTGATATGCTGCTTGATCTGTTTTTCCCCTAAAGAGGCTATTTTAAAAATAATAATGCTCTTTTCGTGTTTCTTTAAAAAAAAAAAGCCTATGAATTTTTAGGAATATGAAGGTACAGGCTGTCCCTTCCCTACCAGCGGGCTATTAGGGCAACACAAATAGCTTGACAACATTTCCTTTCGGCACCTCTGAGACTATTGAAAGTTGATCCCCTCCAAGAGTGGGGAGTCTGCTGAAGCCACCAGTGGTGAGTCCCCAACTCAAGCTCTCTTTAAGCTCTCTGAGGATGATTTTTTATTTTTACCTAGTAAAGGCTTTTGATTTAGTCTTTAATTCTAAAAATTAAAAGAGCTTATATTCCCAAGAGCAGAAATGAAACAAATAAGGGTGACAAAAGGTGAAATAGAGAAAAATAAAAATGCAAGAACATTTTTGGAAATCAATTATATATTAGGCATGTGATGTACATTATTTTAGGCAATTCTGACAAGTGTACTAATTAGACAGTATGTTACCCACACTTTACAGATGAGGAATATGCTCAGTGGGTAGCCCTAGGACTGGTCTCGGGTTGGGCAGAGCCAGGATTCCAACTCAAATCCATACGACTCTAAACTCAGGATCTTTTCACCACATAAACAGAGATCGTCGATTTATTGAACAATGGTTGTTAGCACATTGCTCACGCAGAGTCTGCTGGAGTTTCAGTCATTTTGATGTGTGTGTAATTTCACGCCAAATAAGACACAATTAAGATCATCAGAGAAACATGGAAACTCAAATGCCATTGGTTCATGGCAAAAGGTGTGAGGTCCAGACTATTACTCTGATGAGACGGCTGCCCAGTTACTGACTGACTCATACACTTTCTTCAGGAATGGCAAGTGTAGGAGTAAGGCTATGATTGTTTAAAAAAGAGGGAATTAAGGTTATTGAGAAAGAAAGTTTTTATGTTGTGCATGGATATTAAGTAATTAGAAAAATTATAGAATTCACGGCCCAGAAAGTATCGTTGGAATACCCACTCATTTATTCATTCACTTACAAACTCAAGAATATTTTTAAATTGAGTAATATGTGCTAGGCACTGTTCTAGATGCTGAAGACCTTGCCAGATAATTAAGATACAGTGTCTCCATTTGTGTAATGTATTTTAAACTGTCTATGAGCACCTCCTCTACACCAAACACTGTTTTAGGCAGTTGGAATACTTCAATGAATAAAAAAGACAAAAGCCTATGCTCATGTGGAGCTTGTGTTCTGCTGGCAGAGATAAAACATAAACAAATAAATAGGACAGATGATGATAAGTATTATGCGGAAAAAATAAAATTAGGCTGAGAGAGTGGGGTGTATGAAACTAGAGAGAGAGAATTAAAACAGGAAGGTCAGAGAAGGTCTCACTGGGAGAGTGATGTCAATCAACTGTTGAAGGAGATGTGGGAGTGAGTCAAGCAAACATCTTGGGAACAAATATTTCCTGTAGAGGGAGGAGCAAGTGCAGGAGCTCTGAGGGAGCAACGTGCCAGGGGTGTTTGAGGAAGAATGATGCAGTCAGTGTGGCTGGAGTGAAACGAGTGTGGAGAGAGCAGCAGAAGGGATCTCAGCTCCTACTGGGAACTAGACTGTGTGGGGCTTTGCAGGCCAGGTTAAGGATGTTGGCTCTCACTCTTAGGGAGAAAGGAAACCATTAGAAGACTATGAACTGATGGATGACATGACCTGACAAGTTTTAGAAGGATCCCTCTGGCTTCTGTGATGACAATAGCCTATAAGAGAGCAAGGATAGAAGCTGAGTGCCACTTACAAGTATTGCAGTAATTCAAGTGGGAGATGATAGTGTCTTGGACGAGGGTGAAAATGGTGAAAAGTGGTAGGATTCTGGAGAAGAGCACAGAAAATTCTAGCAAGCTTGTCCTGGGCAGTGCTGCTTCTGGAAATAGCCAAGTAGCTCCTATATTACCAACTTGCAGGTAAATAACAAGTACACATACTGAAGGTAATATAAAAAGCAATTGCCTGAAGGTACTGGGAAATAAATAAAAGCAGTCAGATACTAGAGGCAGGGTGCTGACACTTGAAAGAAAGGAAAGAAATTGAGTTTCCTGTCTTTGGTGGCTTTTAATCCGAGAGCGGATCCCAGTCTGCACTAAGTAAGAGCAGCTAAACCCTGGATAATAGCTCTGTGGCCTTGCTAACTTAAAGAACCAGAGGACAGATTTTGGGAGACCTTAGCAGTTGTAAAGTGAGAGAGGTAATCCCAGAAAGGGGATAGTGACAAAGAGATAGCCTCAAATTCTATGCATAAACTCGGCCCAAATCTCTGGCTGACCTCTGAACCGTGCACACACGCAGCAGAATGCAGGCCGTCCACCTAAGACTGGAAGAACTAAACTTGATAGTAGAATTTGGAGCTTGAGTTCAGTCAAGCTAAGCGTCTGCTAAAACAAAACATTGATATTCTTCAAGGGAAAAAAAGAGAATCCAGAGTCTCTTTAATGAATTATTTTTTAATGTCCTAGGTACAATCCAAAATTATGAGCTTTACAAAGAAACAAGAAAATGTGCCCCATATTTAAGAGAAAAGGCAATTGGTGGAAACCAAGCCCAGGACAACTAGGATTGTTAGAATTGTCAGGCAAGAATTTAAAGTGCTTATAAATATATCTAAAATGTAAAAGAAAATATCCTCATAATAAACTGGGCCATCTCAGTACAGAAATAGAAACTGTTTAAAAAGAATAAAAAAGGAATTCTGGAACTGAGAAACAAAATATTAAAATAAAAGAAATGACTTAATGGGCTTATCAGCAAATTGGAAATGACAGAAGAAAGACCTAGAGACTTTGAAGAGGATTGATTAGAAATGATCTAAACTGAAAGTCAGAGAGAAAAAAGATTATTAAGAAATGCACATAGGCTCAGGAAAATATAAATATATAAATATAAAAAGTCTAATGTACATAAAATTGGCGCTCCAGAAAGAGAAGAGAGTGAGAATATAGCAGAAAAAAAATTTAAGTATATAATATCCAAATTTTTAACATTTTTGGTAAAAGATATAAATTTATAAATTCAAGAAATTCATTAAACTCCAGCAGGAAAACAAACAACTAAACCCGCATGTGGGCACATCATAATCAAACTTCTGAAAACCAAAAATAAAGAGAAAAATCTTGAATGCAGCCATAATAAAAAATGACATGTGTTATACAGTGGAATAATGATTTTAATTACCACTGATTGAAATAATAGAAGGCAGAAGAGAGTGGAATGATATCTTTAAAGTGCAAAAAAAAAATAAAACTGTCAGCTCAGAATTCTATATCTCCTCCTCCCCCCAAAAATCCTTCTAGAATGAAAGCAAAATAAAGACATTTTCAGATAAAAGAAAACCAAGAGTAGCAGACCTGTACCGAAAGAAATGCTAAAAACAATGCTCTTTAGGCTGAAGGGAAATGATAACAGATAGAAACTGACATCTTCAAGACGGAAGAAGAATGAAAATGAAAACATGTGCGTAAACATAAAATACTACTTTTTTCTCTTAATTTCTTTAAAGTACATATGATGATTTGAAGCAAAAATTGTATTGCTGTATTGTGGAGTTTCTAACATACACATGACGTATGACAACTGTAGCATAAAGAATGGGGAGAGAGGATAAATGAATCTATATGGTTGCAAGTTTCTTACATTTTAGATGATATGGTACAATACTAAGTATAGGTAGACTGTGAAAAGTTGAGGTTGTAGATGGTACTTTCTAGAGCAATCAGTAGAAAAATAATAAGAGAAGATACAGCTAAGGTGACAATATAAATTAGAATGAAAGTCTAAAAAATTTCAGTTAATTTTCTTTCCCAAAAAAGGTAGGAAATAAGAAATAGAACAGAAAGTAGAAGTGACAAACCCACACACACAAATAGTAAGATGGTGATAATAAGTTTAAATTCAACTACATCAATAATGACAGTAAGTGTAAATAGACTAAACACTGCAATTTGAAGGTAGAAAACATTAAATTAGATCTAAAAATACCAAAACCCAACAACATGCTGTCTGTAAGACATTCATATTAAATATAATAATACAGATGGGTTCAAAATAGTTGGTTGGAAAAGATACACTGTGCAAACCGTAAGAATAGGATGCCTGAAATGGTTATACTGTTAGCAGATAAAGTAAATTTCAATACAAAGTTATTATCGGAGATAAAGAGGGACATTTTATGCTGATCAAGGGGTCAATACTTCAGGAAGACAAAACAATCATAAATCTATATGTGCTTAGTCAAGCTTTAAAACACATAAAGTAAAACTTCACAGAATTAAAAGGGACAACTAAATAATTCCACAACCATAGTTGGAGATTTTAACACTCCCTCTCAACAACTGATAGATCTAGAGAAAAGCATCAATAAAGACATAAAAGATTTGAACAACACTATCAACCACTTTGACCTAATTGACATTTATAGAAAACTCCACCCCAAAACTAGAGAAAGCAATGTGTTTGGCCTGAATAACTGGAAAGATGGAGCTGCCGTTGCCTGAGATGGAGTAAGACTGTGGGAAAAGCACTTGTGAGAGAAGATCAGGAGTTCAGTTTAGACTATGCAACTTTGAGATTCTCCTTAGGCACCAGTGGAGACGTCGAATGGGCTAAAGATATATGAGCCTGGATTTCTGGCAAGGGACTAGACCGGAGTGTAAATTTGGGAGTTATCAACATGTAAACAATATTTAAAGTCAAAGCAATGGCATTTTCATCAGAGCAGCCATGTAGCTAGAAAAGAGAAGAGGTTCAAAGATTGAGCATCAGGGTGCTAGGAAACTTAGTTGTAGAGTTGCTGAAGAGGAGATAGTAATGGATATTGAGAAAGAGGTCATTAGTGACCATGACTGTTGGTTTTGGTGGAGTAATAGGATGAAATGCCTGACCAGAGTGGGTTCAACAGAGAGGAGTTGAGTGAATTTGGAGACAGTGAGTATAGATTGGAGGGTGGAGGTGGTAATTTTTCTCTCTAAAAGGACAGATTATAAATATTTCAGGCTTTGTGGACCATATGGTTTCTGTTGCAACTATTCAACTCTACTGTTGTGGTGCAAAAGCAACCATAGGCAATATATAAATGAAGGATAGATAATATGTAAATGAATGTGTGGTTTTGTTCCAATAAAACTTTATTTATAAAAACAGTCAATGACCTGGATTTGACTTGCAGGTTGTAGTTTGCTGCCCCTTGATATAGATAAATATGTTGAGGGGTGAGGCACTGAATTTGGTGGAAGCTGGAGAAGGATGTGGCAGGGGGAGGAGGCTCAAATGAGGGTCTATGTTATAGGAGACAGAGGAAAATGATTGCTAGAGTAATGACCTTGAATAATATTAGTCCACTCAAGGAATTCACGGTTTGACAGGAGAAAGTGCAAAAATAAATATAATATGAGTTTGCCACTGTTTTGGTGAGAGTTGAAGGTACGAGTTTGAATGAGGTTGCCAAGGAGGATATGTGGAGGGAGAGAAGTAGGTTGAGGACATAGGAAGTATGTGATATATGAGGAGAAAGAGCAGCTAGAGAAGACCTCTAGAAGAGAGATCAGACAGGCAGACCAGAATCAGGAGCAGAGCCCGCTTCATGGTCCTTTAACCTGTGCAGTCACACGGTGCCCTGTGCTCAGATACCCATGCTTGGTTTAATTTGCTGTCACCTTCACGAAATTCACAATGATTTTTGAGCAAGTGGCCCTGCATTTTCATTTGCATTGAGTCCTGCAAATTATGTAGCTTGTCCTGACCAAGAGAGTAGAATTTTACAAAAGCAAGGGCAAGAAAGAGTTTTAATCAAGAGAGTTGGAATAAGGGGAACTTCTGGATAAAAATGACAATGAAAAGGCATTATGATGTTGCGGTCTTTCTCAAATTCCATGAAAACAAAATAAAATAATGATAGAAAAAATATGCCATTTTCAGTGACACAAGGAAAATATCATGACCTCAGACCACAAATTATGAAGCACACTTTTCAAACACTGTGGAGAGATGGAGTTCATCTCTGTAGGCACCCAGGTGGCATCATAAAAAGGCAAAGCCAATAAACCATTTGTATTTTCTATGATAGAGATTAAAACATGAGAGCCTGCAGATGTATTTTGTTTGACCTGCATGGTGTTTTTAAAATATAGAAATTTCCCTTAAAAAATCCACATTTTGGATTCTATTGAAAAGGAAAATCCGGCCACAATGGGCTCACATAAGCTGACAACAATCAGTTAAACTGAGTAGCTGCTATTCCCTTAGGATCGGGCATACTCTGTAGTTTACCACAGGACACACCACTCTCTCTTGTCTTACACTTGACCCATTCCACCCATTTAAATCATCAACTTTGCTTCTGTAAGCATTTTAGTTTCAAAACCCTGGTATATGACCTAACTTTCTAATCCAGGGATTCTTCTGGGGGAAATGGAATAAAAGAGAGCTTTGCTGAGACCCAGATTGACTACGGTGGGGAGAAATTCACCCAGGATAAAGAAAATCCTAGATTTGATGTGAGAGTATTTAAGAAAGCAAGCTACATGGAGGCTATACACTCAGAGCACACTATAGACTCTCCACCCCATTCCTTCCCCTCTTATTCTTAAGCAAAGTGAATATAAATTCAAAGGTGAATATTAATCAGAAATAAATTTGCTGGGGATCCGTGCCTAACATTGTAATTGATTAGTTCACTAAAAAAGAGGGAAAAATAAGCAAAGGAAGATGAAGTAAATATGTCAAAAATGAATATAAATATAAGGAGACTTCATATATTAATTCTCCCAAGTTTTATAGAAATTGTAGGCACCATGAACAAAAAGGAATTCTAAGAACAGATAAATCAGAGAAGTGACTTTAAGACAACAGAAGAGACAGCTTTGCTAGGTAGCAGAGGTCAAGAAAAATACGAAAGAGAAAAATAAACCATTATAGGGATGAAAGCTGAATCAAAACAACAAAATTTAATTAACCTGGCTGAAAGCAGAATCATGAAAAAGGCACATATGCTTGAAGAAATCACACGAAATGTTATAGAGAAAAGCAATGATATAAAAATGATTATAGAGAAGATGACAACTATGGGCAAAGGAGAGCCAACATTCGTAAAATTATTTCCTGAGAAAAAAAGACAACAAATGGTCAGAAGACATCCTAGGGGAAAAAAATGTTAGTAAATCTATATATTGAAATGTCATTCTATGTTTTTGGAAACATTAACAGAGAATGATAAGCACTAAGACACATCCTAGTGAGTACCTTTAATTCAGTGAGAATTGATCATATATGCACCCCATCAGAAAAAGCACATCACATACAAAGGGGGAAAAAATCAGATGGGCCTCTGATTGTTTCATAGTAACACATATTGCCAGGGACAATGGAGCTAAGTCCTGAGGAAAAGAAAGTGCGACCCGAGGATTTTACAATCAGATAAGTGTAAAAGTATAAAAGCCACAGACATTCTGAAACATGCAAGATCTTAGAAAATATAGCACTCGTTAATCTTGTTCTCATTTTATTTGTGAACAGAATCTAGTGGTCTTGACCGCTGTACATATTTCTATATAGTGATATTTGCTTTGCTGACTGCAATTTTGCAGCAACAAAAATTGATAAGCATTGTGTGAAGGCCTAAGTGCTACATTAGACTCACTTGTCCATAGTAATTGGCTACTTGAACTGAGGACATCATGGCATTTCCAAGTGTAAGAGAGCACCAACGACTGCCTGTACTAGAGTCAAGTCTTTTGGCTTCAGCTTGAGTCAGTAGGTCAGTCTATGGGAAGTGAAGAGAAGTACCATTTTACCTTCATAATTTCAAAGATCATTTCTTGTATAGAGTTCGCAGTATGGGGTTGCCTTTTACCAATTTTATTGGGATCAACATACTTAGTGTTTAAAAGCACAGCCTTTGGGATCAATAAAGGTGGCTTATAGCTATGTGATGTTGGTTAAGTAACTTAACCTCTCTAAGTCTCACTTACTCAGGCTTAAAATGCAGGTAATAATATGCCATCAAATAGTTCTTGTCAAGATTAATCAAGTAAATGTATAGAAAGCACTTATCAGACGATCTGGAACATAGTAGATTCTCTGCAGTCAGTTGCCCTTTTGTACATTATAACTTAGATTGAGTCTGTAAATTGCAGTTGTTTTCACTTTCAAAAATACCAAAAATTATTCACATAAAAGGCAGGCTAATTATCACATCTTAGAATTCAGTTCTGATCAACAACATTTATTGGACATCTAGTCTAGGTTAGACCCTGAGTTAGGTGTTAATGGTACAAAGATGAGCAACATGTGATCTCTATCCACAAAAAGATTGTGGTCTCAAGGGAGAGATAACCACATACCCAAATAGTTCTAATATAATATGGAAATTGTTACGAGAGACAGGCACAAAGTTCTTCATCTATGTTTCTCAGAGAGTCTTCTGCAGAACACCTTACCAGAGGTCTCAAGCTGTGCTTAAGAATCATCTGAGGACTTTGCTAAAAATGCAGAATTTTACCTGCATTTTTAGCCACTGATGCAGAAGGAGTCTCCATCTTTAACAGGTGGTTCTTTTTTACACTCAGGCTTGGCACCCACTGGTTTACAGGACTACCAAGGAAATACTCTTAGCTCAACCCTATGACACCTCAGCTGAGTCTTAAGGATGGATAAAAGATAGCTAGATGAAAAGCGGTAGAGAAAGCTTTCAGGGCCCAGGTCTCAGAGTGAGCAAAGGTGTGGCTGCAGACAGAAATGGTGTGGTGTGAACGCATGGTGGAATCACCAGCGCTCCCAGTGTTATGGGACAGGGTGGGAGAGTGGGGTCATCAAAGATGACTAAAGGGAAAGATTCTTGGCAAATTGCCTCTGTATATTCTTCACCTTTTCCTCATAGTTTTTCCTTGTCTCACTATCTATTGATACCATCTATCAAATCATGCATATATCAGAGCTTCTCCTGAATCACTGAGGAATAGTAGAATAACAGAGCAGAAGAGGTGCAAGAGATTTGGAAATGTCCTGGATTTGCCTTTTTGCTTCTAGATAGATTGGATTTGAGATGCAAAAGAGAATATCATTCAATGCTCATTCTTTATCTCTTGGTTCATAATAACCGAGCAGGCCTGTCAAAGCGTAGTAGCAGGTGTTAGCAGACCAAGAATTCCACTGGTGATAGTATCAGGTGAGTTAGCATTCTGTAGGTTCTTACAGCTGACCCCATGAGGTGTGGCAGGCCTGCACCTTTTCACTCCTGCTGAGATTTCTCATAAACTGGATGCCTCAGAGATAGAGTATGTCACACCTTCACTTGTTTGGATTGCTTCACTCTCCCATGATCCACATTCTCCAGTCTACAGAATTCTCCTCTTGGTGATGACCCTAATTTCTTCCTAAAAAATAAAATCTGTGAGCAGAGGGGCTGTTAGAAGCTGTGGTTTCATCGTGAGGAATGGGACACAACACAAAAGAATGGCCAGAGTTAATTCTGTTCTGTCTCTTCTAATGATACCATTCCCATTTGTCTTTGATTCTCAGGGAAGCATGTTTTCGGTGGACACAGCACTTGGCCAGTAACTGGTGGAGGCATTAATCGAAATGATGCCTATCTCAACTTTTGATGAAGAGATTAATAACCTCCCAGCTTGGTGAGAAATGTTGTGCTTTACCTAGTGAGGTCAGCAATCACTGAATTCCGCTGGACGTTCCTGAGTAGGAAGGAGCAGCAGTTAAAGATCTTTATCTTCTTTGCTTACCTACCCCATCTAAACTGGACTCTCATGCTTAGAATGCCAGCACCAAGTGCTGAGTCATCAATTAACTCTTGCTAACATCTTTCAAATTCTCTGGGGACATCTTATCATTTGTTTCTGTTGAAAATTTAAAAATGAACAAGATTAGTAGGAGTCAAAGAGATATAAAGTCTACCCATAATGATACCCCCCAAAATTATACTATTTTTATTTTTTGTAGTAATATTGTATTGTAATTGAGTGATACCAGCAAATGCGTGATTCATGAATTTTGCTCAGTTTTTGTTACCATATATAACTTGTGATTAACAATCAATTTGTTATTTCCATATCGTCACCTACAAATTATTTCTATAAAGGCTTTTTGTATGAATCAGGACTCATATTACAACTAACGGAAATCTAATCCAAAATATCTTAAATATAAAAAAACAGTTTATTGGCTTACATAACTAAAAAGTCTAGTGGCAGATTCTGGTATCAATTGATTCAGGAGTTCAATAAATTTCATCCAGAATTTCTTTCTTTGCCTAGCTTCTCAGGTTTGTGTTGTGTGTGTGTGTGTGTGTGTGTGAGAGTTGGGGGATATATGTGGGGGGTAGGTGTGTGTCTGCCAAACTCTCAGCTCTGTTTTCATCACCAATGTCTTTAGCACATTGAATGAGAATAAAGTTTCTGTATGATTTGGCTTAAGGAGGGAAAAGGCTATTTCTAGTAAATGGAAGAAGGACATAGAAGTTTGAAACAGAAAAAATGTGCTTAGGAAGCTTCAAATAGGCTGGTGTGGCTGGAATGCAGGGTTTCTGTGGGGGAGTAACAAGATGGGTGGACAGATGCCGTGTAAGGCTGGGCACTGCAAGTCTTGATAAAGAACTATAGATTTTTTTTATGTCAACAATAGCGAGTCCTTGAGGGCTTCTAAGCAGTAAAATGTCATAAATTTGAACTTTAGTAAGATTGTTCTGGTATTAATATGGAGAGTGGATTTGACAAAGTTAAGACAGTGAAATAATGAAAAATAATGAGGGTCTGAAGTAAGATAGATATAATGGAAGTATAGAGAGGAGGCAAGATGTTAAATATCTTTGGTAAGTTGAATAGTCAGGGTTTAGTTATCGATTAGAAATTAGAGGTGAAGGGGTAGAAGAAGTTAAGGGAGAGAGAACAGAAATAAAATTACTTCTAGGCTTCCAACTTGGATGAATGGTAGTACATTCAGAGATAAGGAAAATAGAATAAGGAGAAATTTTTGCTGGAGCTGAGATGTGTTAAGGGACGAATGGCCCAGTAGACCAGCCAGCATCATCTGGAAAATGCTCAGACTCTGGTGCAGAGGCAGGTGCCAGGGTGCTCTTTCTCTCAGCATCCTGCAGAGACACATGCCTGGGCTGGAGTACAGCAGAATATTCTGTAGGTCTGGGCTCCAGTGGAGGGACCCTGCCCTCATGAGGCTCTTTTTTATTTGTGAAAAGCTGAGAGCAACTTTATGGGAAGAATAAACATTTTGGGTACGGAGGTCAAACAGTCAGAGCCTAATGCTAGCTATTTAAGAATGCTGTAAAATGTCAGGTTCACTGGGCCTGGACTTTAGAGGCCTGAGTCTCATGGGAATTTTAGGTTAAATGAAGCCCCTGGGGGTAGAGGGAGGCGATAGTTCCAGATGGCTTTTTGTTAGGTTACCCAAGATGCACCCCTGAGATCCTTGTTTAGATAATTCTGCTTGTCTCCACACACATTTTCAGTAGCCATGTGTAAATATGGTCCTGTAGTCTGGAAAGTGTTCTGAAGTCAGAGTACATTTTTGAAAGTTAACAGCATATATGTTGATAATTAAAGTTCTAGATGAAAATGATGTTGCTCGAGGAGAACAAATCATACTAGCAGAGAAGAGAGACAAGAAAAGAAGTGTGGAAAAGGCCCATATTTGAGGGAGGGGGTGGAAAAAAAGAGCTCATGAGAGGGATGAAGAGGCACTGGGAAGGAGCAGGCACTGGACAGATAAAAAACTAGAAGAGAGGGATATCCTGAGTGTTCAATGAGACTCATGTGCAAGATGCCACTGAGATGTCAATGAGTTAAGGATTAGAGATTGTCCATTGACCCATACAGCCCCCATTCTAAAACAAGTTCACATTCTCATGTTTCTAATTTTGAATGAGAAGTATAGTCCATATGTATGTTTTTTCCTGCTGCTATTTCTCTTTCTTGTCCTGCTAAGATATTATTGAATGGATGATGTTTGTTGCTCTATGGCACGTTAGAACTGAGGAAATTCTTTAATTAGGAGGTTCTTAGAGATCTTAGCAAGGATAGTTTTGAAACACCAGTAACTATTATAGTAGGTACCCAGAGACACCTGGGAAGTGTTCCATAATGCTACCACACCCTACCAAGAGCATGAAAAGGCAGGATATAAAATGAAGAAAATTACCTTTGAGAGTTAAGTTAATGACTCAATGGGTTAAAACAGAAAAATACCAAGTCACATGATTCAAGACAATCAGAAGTTAGTTTGTTCATCAAAGGAAGTAGCTAAAGCAGAGCTACAGAGATAAATATTGACAGTGCCGATTTAAACACCTCCCCAGGGGAATCTTGATCTATGAGCTTGGAGTAGTACAGCCTCACTGACATGGCCATTCTTCTCGTGCAGATTAATTCATCTGGCCATTTTAGTATGATAAGCTTAAAATAGCCAAGCTTATGAAGCTTCAAATTATAATTTGGTTAGCATATCAAGCTTCAAATTATAATATGGCTTTCCTAGGTACATATTCCATATGTTGAGTACAGTGATACAGTGAAAGATGTATTTCTTATGTAAATTAATGCTATCATATTCATTCTTGCTTTTGGTTTGCCGGTAATATTAGGTCTGTGTGTCTAGGAGGATGGAAGTCAGAAGATGGTGATAATGTTCTTACTCGTCCACCCCCTGGAAGCTCCCATGGGAGAGAGATAACTGGCCTCCTAGAGAACTTCTCTACCTTATTGCTTATCTTAGAAATTCTGCCACTATAACTTAAAGGAAAAAGGTGATAGGTTTTAATATGGGGACCAAATATCAAAAAACAACAAAATAAAACAACACCAGAAATTTCACTTCTGTGAAAGCCCAGCATAATGTGATTAATTCCAGTTTAGAAACTTTTGTTCACTAAAGGAGGTGGTCTTTCTTTGAGCTGGCCTTTAAATAATAGAAAATATTATTTCAAACAAAGATGGGATAAAAAGTACACTTCAGGCAGAAGAAATTGTATGCATAAAGGCTGGAAATCAGGAAAGAACAATTAATGTGAGTCACTAGTGAATCATTATTGAAATCTAAGAAAAAAATAAGGAATTCAAAGTTTACCTTAAAAAATATGTCAGGACTCGATCTCATTAAGACGTAAATTTTCCACATAGAAAATGATGATCTATTTTTGAGCAGAGCACAGTATTCTAAACTTCTGTTTCCAGATTTTAGTTTGATGTCCCTCTATTTAGTATATTTCATAACATCAGTTCTATTTTGGTTTAAATTTAAATTGTAGGTGGATAGCTAATGGCCAATGTAGTAAATCAGATGTTTCAGTTTCATGAAGAGATTCTTGGAAGGATGAATGTTGCATTTCACATAGGAAGGGTCCGGCATGCTTAGGGTTGGATAATTAGGAAATCAAGGGCCCCCATACTATTTCTGTAACTAAGACTTCATTTACTAAATAATATTTTGTAATTCTTAGAGAAGATAGCTAGTGTTAAATCAAGCTCAACTACATTCTGGTGGGTGAAAGATGACAAAGGACGGATAGGAAAACATTTTACCAGTTTCTCATTACAGAACTGTACAAGTATAAAACCTAATTTCACTTAGGACTCCTAAAAGTGGCAATCAATGGTTTCCTCACCACTAGAAGGTAAAATAAATAAGGCATACTCATATGAAAAACTGCAATCTGATTATGTTACTGCCTTTGAATTCATGCAAAAATAACAGTTTTTTAAAATATTTTGTTTTAGTTTTTTTTTAACTTTGCTTTAAATTACCAATTACTAGAATACACTTAGCAGATTATTGCTGAGGAACTCTAAACAGCAGTCAGGCATTTTGCAGTACATAGTAATGTCAATCTCTAATTACCCACTTGGGTGTATATTAGAGCACTGATCCCAATAACTCTTTAATCTGTAATTTTCTTGTTTTGTGGTTATATTAGTAGTAGATCTTGGTTCTCAAAGAAACAATGTGGAGTGATTTTGATTCTTTTGTGTTGAAACTAAGGAACGGTCAGGTGAATTTTCTTTATTCTTTTTCATTTGGTAAATGATTACTATCTCTTCTTTGTGATAGGCCAACATCTTTAGATGACAGTCTGTGTAGTACCCCCAGACCAGGACATAAGGAGACTTGATAAATGTGAGAAAGAGAGGGTGAAGGAGAGGGAGAGAGAGAGATTAAGAGATGCTGAGGTGTATATCCAAGGAAGATTTTTTAAGCTTTATCTCAATGATAAAAACTTGAATTGTTTGGACTCCTTATTGATATCTAAGATGCCTTTCTTTTAAATCACAGGTGTAAAATAAACCTGACTGTTTGAAATGTGAGTCCCACCTACTACTGCATAGTGCATTTGGTGCAATTTTTCATTAGCATAAAAAGAGACAAGCAACCTTCCTAGCCAAGATGCATGCATAATTATACATTGGCTGGGCTAATATCGCAGGGAAGGTCCTGGAAAAGCAACACACCACAATTCAGTGACAGATTTACTGACACATAAATTACCTGTGTTTTCATTTCTCTTTGTGGATGATTAGTTTGGAAGCGCTGTTTGAAGTGTCACAATCCTATTGAAGCATATTTGAAACATGACTGGCTATTCCACTCATCTCTTTGTAATGGAGGCAAATTCTCTTTTCTCAAGTCCAGTCCCTGATACCAGCAAATGTTGTTTGTAGGGTGGGTTACTGGGTAGAGAGTATATTCTTGTTATGGGGCTAATAAAATGAAGTTTAGTATAAGCCTTCACAAAGGTTCCATGAAAAGTTGTTTTGTTATTAATTTTTGGAGAGTGGAATTTGCTTATGTAGAGCTTATGGGGTTATTCAGAGAGCCAGAAAACTGATGGTGATTCCTGTGTGTCAAACGTTGTGCGCACAGATAGCATATGAAATGGGACGGGCATTCAATAGGAACACATGGAGATGACAAAATAAATGGGAATATAACTTGAGATTGGATTTTTTTAAAGAACCTTCAATTCACTTCACTTATATATTCTTTTCTTTTTCAGTTGCTATCCCTTGTGTTCTAGAAAGTAGCAATGATATAGAAAGTATTCACAGTTCCCAAAATGTGAACAAAGTCAAAAGACAAAGGGAGAGAGATAAGGCTGTAACAATTAACTCCCAAACTTTCACTCAGAGTGTAAATGGACAAAAGAGAGCCCAATCTAGTTCCATTGAACACTATATGGCATTAAACAGGGTAAATAGCTAAGTCAACAGCGTTGGTAACTACCGAATCTTGTTTGTCATCTCTCACTGTCTGTCCACAACTCAGCCTCTTAAGTGTCTTGGAAGTGTCCAATCTCCAAACGACTGTTTATGAAGATGAGATACATCTTAAAAGTAACGTCCCCCATTAAGAGGAATTATTTTAAAGGTGACTTGCTTTTGTTCACCCTTCCTTTTAAGTTGCATCCTTTCCACATAACACTAGTAAGAGAACGCTCCACCGTCCTGATGGCTGATCTGCAAGGATCCATATGTTTTGTTTTCTTCAAGGCAATGTGTGTTTTAGACGAAGTTATAAAGTAGGTAAATTTGTGGAAGTTTTGGAAATTGTAGAAGGCCAGTAAAGGAGAAATTTCTAATCCCTTCAAATCATAACAAACTACATATATATTAAAGCCACATAAACAGGAGAACTTTAGTGGATATTTGAATTGCAGACTCTTGAAAAGTCTCCATATTTTGTTAATCTTCCAAGTTGCATGAAAGGCTTTTATAAGTTTTTTTTAATTTAACATAGTACTATGATTCTCCAGCTGACGGATAAAATCAAAGTGTAATTACCTAAATGTATTTTCTAGTCACTGTTGAATCTCTAATTTCCACAATTATTAGCCCTAAATTCCAAAACCAGTTGATATGGTCTTAGGGAATCCAAGCTAATTTTAGTGTTCATTCAAGCAAGACAGCATTATGCAGATATTCTATTGGGAAAAAATGTCCAGAATGCATTATGAAACCAAATTGTGCATTCTAATTGTCATGATTTTGGGTTTAATGTGCAACATTGCTCCTCTCTTTTAGCAGATATTTAAAAATTTCATAGAAAATAAAATGTGCATGCGTAGTTCACATGAAAATGAAAGCAATGTGTGAGCTTCTGAAATTATAGTGAAGACGATTAACAACAAATTCAAGATTAGAGAGCTTCCACAAAAAATACCATTGCAAAATCATATATATCTTATAAAGATCCCCCATGTAGAGAATAAAACCAAGTAAGCATGTGCTTCGGGTTGAATTGTGTCCCTCCACAAATTCATATGTTGAAGTCCTAACCCCTACTACTTCCAAATGTGATTTATTTGGAAATAGGGTCATTACAGATGTAATTAGTTAAGTTAGGATAAGGTCATACCACAGAAGGGTGAGCCCCTAATCCAATATGACTTGTGTCCTTATAACAAAGGGAAATTTGGAGACAGACATGTTCATAGGGAGAACACTATGTGAGATAAAGGCAGAGATTGGGATGATAAAGCAGAAGCTAAGCAGTGTCAAAAATTTCTAGCAAACCACCAGAAACTAGGAGAGAGGCGTGAAACGGATTATCCCTCACAACCCTCAGAAAAACCAATTCTGCCAACATCTTGATTTTGGATTTCTAGACTCCAGAACTGTGAGACAATAAATTTCTGTTGTTTAAAAAACCCAGTTTGTGGTACTTTGTTATAGCAGCCCTAACAAACTAATACAGCATGCCTTTGAAATTAAAGACTAACACCCACATTTTCTAAGAAGAGTGAGACAGTTTTCCTCAAGTCTTCTCTGTGTCACTTTGGCTATCCCTTTAAATCAGGAGTCTCCAAGTGTGCCATGAAGAGTCAAGTGGCTCCTCTGAAAATTGTGTAAAATCCAGCTGTTTTCAGAGATATGAGTTGCTTGTCAATTGATACTCACTAGAAAGTGCAGTTGGAGAAAGTGTTATGCCAACAGCTTCCAGTGTCCTAGGACTAGTGGCTTCTGGCTATAATGCTGAACTTGAACTTGGATGATTTTTATAGCACCACCCTTCTCTGTGGCTTACAGCTATTTGAATTCAAAACTTTAAACATGACAACAATTCTGTAAGTATGGGACATGAAGAAGAGGTTATGTAGTGAGAAGTAAATATCAGGTTGGCCTAAAGTATCTTCTCTATAACACTGATTTCCAGAAGGCAGAGAGGCAATTTCTGAATCATTTTAATGGAAAAGGATGTGATCTTCACATTTTATATACAGCAGATTATTCATACAACTAAAATACAAAAATATAATGCCAATGAAAAGAAAAAAATCTCAAAAAATTGTTAATGCTTATGACAGGTTATATTTTCCAACAACACATGCAACAATATTGCCCCTTGAATATAGATGGGCTTTTGACTCACTCATAACTATTGAAATGCAGTGGAAATGATGCTGTGTGAATTCTGAGGCTAAGTCATGAAAGGGGATGCAGCTTTTGCCTTGTTAAGTGCAACATCGGCCTTGGAACTCTGAGACACGGTGTAAAAAGTTTGACTTATCTGAGGCATCCATGCTGTGAGGAAGCCCAGGCCACACGAAGAGGCAACATGTAGATATTCCAGCTCAGAGTCAGCTGAGAATTCCAGACTGAGCTGACAGTCAGCATGACCTGCCAGACAAGCTTTAGATGATTCCAGCCCTCAATCTTTGAGTTTTCCCAGCTGAGGTCCCGGAAATTGTGGAACAGAGAGAAGTCAGCTGTGTTGTGACATTTTAAATCCTGACCCATAGAATTAATGAGCAAAATAAAATGGTTATTTTATGACACTAAGTTTTGGGGTGGTTTGTTAGGTAGCAACAGAAACTAGAAGAGTAGCTTGGTGAACATTGTTTCTTGTGCAGAAGCCCCATATATGTGCTTTGAAATATTTCTCTTTCTTCAATCTACAGTTTTGCTGGCAAACAACATATTATTAAGAAGCTATTTATTAAGCTTAGAGAACAAAAACACATTTCTGATAGTATTCTTCCTTCGGTGAAGAGGGACTTCTACAATCTTTCCTCTTTAGGCCTCTCTCCAAGCCCCAACTTTTAAGACCTAAATCTTCATAAATATAATCAAATCCTTCTCTTAAGCATCACTTTTTACATTTTTATATACATATTATGTATTACTTATTTACTATTTTGGCATAAGTACTTTATTTTTATTTTCTCAATAATATAACAAAGTTAGGCTACATGCAGGAAAACTATTATTAATATTATTAGGATATCTTATGTAATTTTCTTCAAGTTTTCCTAATATGTTAATATTTTAGGATTTTAGGTTTCAATCTTCATGTTGATATAACAAATTGGCTTTGTTATTATTAATGTCTAGGGATGTTACATCATTTTTACTAATAATGAGTTTGGTTGGTACTTCCCTTAAAACATGAAAGGTGGTGTTCACCACTGGCTGGCCATTTTTTTCCCTTATTATTTCAGATGTAAGCCACTGATATGATGTAGATTTCTTCCTTATGCTTGAGGCACATGAAAGGATGCCCAACACTTAGGAGGCAGTAAGAAGAAGTTAGAAGAAGATGTTTCTTTTTAAGACTTGAATTTTCTTAGCACATACAAATACAGTAATTAAATAAAATTCATTTTATTTGCTGTAACCAACTTTCCTGTCTATAGTGGCATATCTGTTTTATCTTAGAAGTTATATGCACTGTCTCAACTTATATTCTGGAAAGCCTAGTGCAGTCAATGGTGACTATTAGGGTAATTTTTTATTGCTATTTACAGATGACCTCGGACTTTTGTTTTAGTCTCTTTACAGAGTACAGGATACTAGTACAATCACATTGTGTTTATGTCATTGGGAGTTCTTGAGGAAAGGTCTTACCTGTCTCATGTCAACAGAGTTTTTTCCCATAATAGGAAAAGTGATTAGATCAGGAAGAAATCTCAGTTTCTAGGAGGCCAATACCTGAACGTGATTAAAGCTGTCTGTGAAGATGTTTGGCTTATCAGCAATCTGAGGACTAGTAGAGGCCGTCCCATTAAGTAAATAAATCAGCAGCAAGTGTTTGCACAGTAGTGAGTTGTTCCCTCTGTGTTTTAACACCACTTTGACCTTGTGTGTAGGGCTGATCTGGCTAAAAGTTAGGGAGATTTTAATCTCCAGGATGTAGATTATGGTGCATTTCATTTGGGTCAATTGGCAGGATCTCTCACACTTGACAATTGTATGTAATAATCTGATTTACTATCATCTAAGGCTTTGTGACTCATGGTGTGATTCATGGACTAGCAGCTTCTGTGTCATCTGAGAACTTGTTATAAATGCAGAATCCCAGGCCTGTCCCAGACCTACTGAATCAGAGCCTGCATTTGAACAAGATCCTATATGCACATTAAAGTTTGAGATACTCTGCTCTGAGATAGGAAGTCCTTGTAACTGGATGGACACAGCATTATACATTGAAAGTCCACATGTCCACTCCTATGTATGGGTGGAGAGAGAGTCTCATTCTGGCTTTTTCTGTCCTAATTAGTATTTAAGGACATAACAGTGAATAGGTGCTCAATCTGTAAAAGCATCAGAATGATAGTCTCACATTTTTAAATACATAGCAACCATGGCCTTCATTTCCATTTGTTTAAAAAAAAAAAAAAAGTGCAGTGCTTGAAGAGGTATACCCCAGCAAAGAAATGAGTGTGAAAATAGCAGACTCGAGAAAGTGAAATTATGCCACGGAAGAACTGAGTGACTCAGAGGCCAGTTCTTGGAGGAAAAACAACATTTTGTGCCCAGTGTGGGCCATGAAGTCAGACTGGGCTGCAATTCCTTTAGCTGCTCCCTGTGTCTTTTCACAGAGCTGGCTCCATTTTTACCCTTTAGGCTTCAGATTGATTTACTTATTTACTCTGTTTCTATCCTGAAACATAACCTTCGTAGGGAGGGCTAAATTGTCTTTTGTTTTCAATTGTAGTAAGCCCTGAATCCAGTGCCTGACAAATAATCCATCAATATACCTTTGTCAAATAAACAAATGGAATCTGACTTCCTCGCTTACTTGCTATATAATCTTGAGTAGTCCTTGTAACCACTCTGAGCCTCAGTTTCCCATCAGAGAGTTAGGTGCATACCTACTTCACTAGGTTATTGGGAGGACTAAATAAGATACTATATGTAAAGCCCTTAGTGTAGTACCTGGAATATCATAAACATTCAGTTAATTTTGGTTTAAATCTACATAGTCAATGTGGTTATGAAACTAAATGAAGAATAATTCTTTTTTTTTTTTTGAGGAAGATTGGACCTGAGCTAACATCTGTTGCCAATCTTCCTCCTTTTTTCCCTTGTTTCTCCTCAAAGCCCCAGTAGATAGTTGTATATCATAGTTGTACATCCTTCTAGTTGCTCTATGTGGAACACAGCCTCAGCATGGTTTGATGAGCAGTGCGAATGTCCGCACCCAGTATTCGAACTGGTGAACCCCCAGGCTGCGAAAGCGGAGCGCACAAACTGAATTGCTATGCCACTGGCCCAGCACCTGAAAAATAATTCTTGAATGAGAAAATGTATAATATAAAAATAAAATAGTTTGGTTTATACATTTAGCGCTATCTTGTCTGTTATAGATGTTGGTGTAGGAATGAAATGAAAAATTGCGAATAATAATGTGTGCAGAAGTTCTATCAGATTGCAGTTTCTCCATTATGGACTCTTTTTCTCTTGAGTTTTATGAACTTATTATTATTTTTTTAAATGTAGAAAAGGAAATTATGCTAGTATAGCCTTGTTGATACAGGAATGAAAACTAGCAGGCTTGCTCTGGAAGAGCTACTGGATGCTCCTCTCCTCAAATCCTGAAAATTGTATTATTCCATTTGGAGCCAGGGCGAGCGTGTTGAACATGCACCCCAGACTAGGACCCGACACCCCAAACTCTCCTTAACATCTCCCTATTCCACTTACCAGCTGTTACTCCTCTTTTTATACTTTCATGAATAACTTTTCATTTGAAAACTTTCTGATACGAATTACATTATCCTTTATAATGTGATTTATATCTGCTTGCTAATGCTGTGACTGAACATTAGATATTTCCTAAAATTCCTGATTTTGAAATTTTTTCTCAGTTTGTCTTCAAGTAAAGCGTAAATAAAAAATTCAGATTAATTTAATCTATATAGTTCTGGTTTTTAAACCCATCTAAACCACTAAATTCCTTTAAAAAGCTAATATATTTAAGATACATCTCCCAAGTGACTATTGTCCTTCAAAAGAAATTTGCCACCAGACCAATCCTATGCTTTCTACTACACAAGAGGCACATGACTGTATCCCCACCAGTAAATTCTCCTCTCTTCCATTCCAACTGGTAAGAAAAAATGTTTTCCTTACCTTTTTAACTAGGGTTAGGAATGGAGGTAATGGTAGGAGAACCAACGGGGGTGGGAAATATGGGCGGATAGATTTCTTGGGACTTAGAAAACTTCAAGAAATTTTAAATGAAAACTATTGAACATACTATTTTATACTTAAGAACCAGAATTTACTTTTGTTTAGCATAGGTTTCTTGCCATCTTTCAATGATAAACAGTAAACATAAAGCAATGTTTATATTTATTGAACTTGATCACAGTTTCATTTGAATAACTATCTTTAGGCAAAAGTGTGAAACTCCAAATGGATCAGGAATAATTGATTTTCTTTATCTCCATGAAAAACTTGCCTAGTAAAAATGACATATGCAAGATAGAGATATTAAGAGAAAAAATTTTCCAGTTTAATAATCATTTTACCTCTAAAGTTTTAATATTTTTTTTCTACTTAGAATAAAATCCACTTAATTTACCAAAACTGAGAACAAGGTAGTAGATATTCCTAATACATATCTATATTTTTTTGTAGAGTCATAATTGAAAGAGTGTAATTTTAGTGTGGTATTGGTGTAGGGATAGATACATAGATACATGAAAAAGGTGACATTTTAAATCAGTAGGAAAAAAATAATATTATCCACATGGAAAAAATAAAATTAGAATTTCACCTCACTCCATACACAAAAATAATTTCTATGCAAACTAAAGAACCTATGTGAAATGCAAAACCTTTTACATTTTTGCAAAAATACAGAAGGGTAGCAGATGATTTCATGAAAAAAATATATAGAAAAATTCTGTTAGATTTGAGTACATTAAGATTTAAAATTTTCTTGCCTCAAAAAAAGTTATAAAGAAAAAAGATAAAAGATAGAGTGGAAGAAAATATTTGGAATTCCTATAACCAGCACATAACATCTAGAATGTACTGAGAACCCTAAATTAGAAAGCAAATTAAAAAATCAGTTAACCTAAGAGAAACATACATGGCCAATAAACTTATGAAGAGTTGCTTAACCTAACTAATAATTAGGGAAATGGTAATTAAAAAAATGGGATAATCTTTTACACCTATCAGATGGAAAAAAACAAAGCTACGATGCCAAGTGTTGGTAACAGTGTAGAGAAATGCAAATTCACATAATTCTGGAGAGAAGAAGAATTAGCCCAACCAGGTTAGAGAGCAATCAGTCTAGCAATATGTAGACAAGCTGAGGATTTATAGTGAACTTCATCTCAGCAATTCTTTTGATAAGCCTATCCCCTGGAGAAATTCTTGCTCACATGTGGGAAAAAATATTCAAGGATGCTTTTTGTAGCATTGTTTTTAAGAGAGAAAAACTGGATAAACCCTGTGTGTCTATAAACGGGAAATGGATAAACAAAGGGTGACAGAGTTATACAATGGAATATTATACAGCAATTAAAATGAATGCACTAAAAAGAAGTATATCGACATAAATACATATCAAATACATGTCATTAAGTATTCACATATTCTTTAAAAACACACAAAAAAATGTCTTAAGTTCCCTATCTGTGTAACCAAAATGCCTTGGCCTGGGCTTTGGGCTTGATCTTTCTGAATATTTATCATTCATTTCAAGAGGGGTAACAAAGTTGAGAATTCAGTTCTGAGCATTTGCATCTTCCTCTCACTTAGTCCCACCTGCCAGATTGACATTCTGCACTGAGGCTTCATGGGTTTCTTTCAACTCCTATTGAGAAAGGAAGCTCTTGTTCCTTTGGAGGCTAACATCTCCTTGGCAATGAGTGGAGTCTGGTCTTTCTCTGTATATTCTCTGTAAAAATCTGACACGGTCATTGACAGGAAAAGACATTCAGGACATTGAGAAGCTGTAGAAGTAGAATAAGTTCAAAATCTTGTAAAAATCAATTAAAATGTGAGCCAGCTGAAGAGTTTCAAAAGGTTCAAAGAAATGATAAATTGCCACTGTTTTCTGCCCAGAGTATGCAGTTAATTGAGTGGGCATTTCTTCAAAAATTACGTATTGAAACCAATATGTGATTTTTCCTATACGTTTGAACTGTGCATGAGGAATTTCACTTTGCGTTAATGTAGAAGAATAATACCTATGTAGTATTCGTGTTCATTTTCTTAGTATAAAGTTAAATTTTGCAGTTGGTATTTTTAATATCTTTATATTCTCCTGTGACACCTTAGCGTGTATAATGTATAATTATTTGTAAATGAAGTTATTTTCTGTAAAAATATATTTCACAAATAACAAAATATATGTTTTATGAATCTATAGATACAAATTAAAAGTTCTCCATCTCACTAAATCAGGGAAATGAATATTAGAATCGCAATATGGTACTTCTACAAAGCCCACAGAATGAATAACAAGCAAAGCACTGACAATACTAAGTGTTGATGAGGATGTGAAGCAGCTGAAACTCTCATACTTTTATCTGGTGGGAGTGTAAAGACAGTTCAACCACTTTGGAAAACTGGCAGTATCTAAATTTTCAACATAGACATACGCTAAGACTCAGTAATTAAACTCCTAGGATCACACAGTTAGAGAAATGCACACATATTCAAAGTAACATCATTCCTAATAGCCTCCAAATATAAATGATCCATATGTCTTTCAACAACCAATAGATAAGTTTGGTATAGTCACACAATCAAGTGCTATCCAACAATGACAAGGAACAGGCTCCTGGTACATAAAACAACATGGAAAAATCTCACAACATAATGTTGAACAAACGAAACCAGACACAAAACAATACATACAGACTGTATAATTCCATTTATATGAAATTTAAGAAGCAAATCCAATTTATAGTTTTAAAAATTTACTTAAAAATTTTTCCATGGTTTTATTTCTGTAGTCTGAAAAAATAATTCTAAAGTTTATCTGGATGAATAAACAAGTAAGGAAACTAAGAAAAAAATTAATATTAATGCTGACAAATGTTATCTTGCTCTATCTGGTTGTAAAATATGTTTTAAATTACAATAATTGAAACAACTTTGAACTGGTTCAAAGGGGAGTTCAAAGGAATGGAAAAATTTCCTGCAAAAGATACTAACCACCATAAGATTTATGTGAAATAATTTACCAATTATAAAGTACTCTCTTCAAATAAAATATGAATGACTCTATGAATTATTATTATTAAAAACATTTTACTGAAGTGTATATATATATTTAGTAAGGAGCACTTGAGGAATTATCGTGAATTAAAACACACCCATGCAGGTCAAGAAATTGCACTCTGGGAGCTCCTCTGATACTCCTTCCAATCTCCACTCCTTTGCTTCTTCCCCAAACTAGCTATTATCCTGCCTTCTAGTTAGTTTTTGAATTGTGTAGGATTGGATTAATACTGCATGTATTCTTTCATATCAGCCATCTTTTGCTTAATATATGTTTAAAGTATTTTTAAATAATATCAAGAAAAATGATAAATTATTTGCAAACTAATTGAGTTTTTTTACCTTATAATGTACACTAACACTAAAAGCTATAAGAAAACATAATTAGAACTTGAAGTGAGGGAAGGTATTTATAAGATAAAATCAATGGAGGAAACCAGGAAGGAACACATTTCTAGATCTGAGTAAATCAAAATCAAATCTATATCAAAACTGCTATAAAAATTAAAAGGTAAATGAACAATTTGGAAAAACGTGCAACAAATATGACAGAAAAGTGTTAACACGTACTTTATATGTAAATAACTTTTATAAATCAATAAGAAAAATACTATTACCCCAACAGAAAATTGAACCAAGACATAAATACACAAATCACGGATGTAAATTAGCATAAGCAGATAACCATTTTATGTATCTAATCAGCAAAAATATCTCAATTTATAGAAATCTATCTTAAGGTAATCTGAATTTTACCCAAATATTTATATATAAATATGTTTTATAACATTCAAAACAATCTAAATGTTGAACAGTAAGGCAAATTGTCTTATAGATAATAAAACATTCTTACTTTGGAATATTATGTAGTCATTAAAATTATTCTTTTAATGAATAGTTGATGATAAAGAAAAAGTCTTGAGTGTATAATGTTAACTACAAAACAAAAAAATTTTAAATATGCTTTGTGAAAGTGTTCATGTGTGAATGTGCTCATGTGTGTATATATTTATGTGAATGTGTTCGTGTGTGTGTATATTTATATAAAGACATTTGGGCAAAATTGCTTCAGCCTGATGGCTCTGATTCCCTCAGTGTGGTTAGTGAGATTACAGTGACTTTCAGTTTCTTCTATTTAATTTTCCAGATTTTCCAAATTTTCTACCCTGAGCTCTTATCCCCTTCATTCAAGCAACAAATATTTATGCACCAGGAACTGTCTGATTAGAAGAAAAAGGTTGGAGAAAAGGAGCCTGTCTAGGAGTCACAGAGTGGCAAACTGGGGGAAGGGTCAAATGGAAATTCCCCACGTGTCCTGTTTTAGAGCCACCATCCGAGCCAGTTGAGGACTTCCTTCTGTGGATTCCGTCTCGTTGTTGTGTCTCCCATCTTACACTGCACAAGCTTCAGCTTTGCCCGAGCTCTCTTTGCTCTGGATGCTATGCCCACATGCGTCATGGAATCTAATTTTTGTCACAAAAATTGTGACACAAACACAGAATTAATCAATATATTTTTCACCAATGCAAAAATAATTGCTCCCTGAAGAAGGAATGATTCTCACATATTTCATAGCAGCATCGGTTTTTATCTCTGTAGTGTTTTCATTGTCTGATAGAACCAGACTATTTTTAGGAAACATTAAAATAAAATTTTATCTTAAAACAAAAAGCCCTCCTTGTTATCAAAGGAGGAGTTAATTTTTGCAGGTGTTCAGCTTCCGCCTGTACGCACTTGACTCATCTTGAGTTCGGGTAACCTTGCAAAAGGCTTCATTCCAAGAGCAGCCATCAGCTATTTGTCAAGCTTTCACACACTTTTTTGTACCCGTCTGTGTCCTCTGGCACCTATGACTGCTGTCCAGTCTGGAGCAGAGCAATTTACTCCTTTACCCAAAGGCTGAAAAATGCATTTAGAATGTAATTTATTCTATCATTATTTTTTCAAGGTGCTCCTGAGAACACTGGCCTGGTGTAGGTTTGGACATTAGTTTGACCAGAATCCAGCTCATTTGTTCTTCAAACAGAAAGTACAAGTAATTTCTACAAGGTAATCTAGAAACAATAAAATGATAGCTGAGCCACCCAGGCATAAACGTCATTGATTCATTCTCACATATTCCTAGTCATGCATTTATTGTCTCTTAAAGTAAATAAACTAGTGATTAATAAACAAATACACCCCTTATTATTTGTAGACCTTTGAAAGCAAATTCTCCATGCTTTCCAACAACTATTCTAATGACTGTTCCTTAGCAATTGCCTCCAGGACCTGATATTAGAATGCTGAAACATTTTCACTTCCGCTTAATTTTAAAATAAACTATGCTATGGCCCCAGGGAGGAAATAGCTCAGCTTCAGGGACGCATAGCCCATATATCTAGTAAGGCCTGATTATGCTGCTGCACAGACAAGGCAACAGGCTGGTCCCTACTGCCCCTCACTTCCCCCTTCCATCCTTTTCTGCCTGGAGCCTTGTGGCAGTGTGTGTCTTTTGGCTCACACTGCTGGCCAGCTCTTCCTCTTCTCAGTTCTATTTATCTAAGTTTTCTCTGGTATTCACTTTGCCGCTACAATGCTTTATAAAAATTTGTAGTGAAATAGCATCCTAGGCCTCATTCTTGTCTATGGACCAACCTAGCGGATATTAAATGTTGCAAAAATCCCCATGATGAATTAAATAAACAAAGACAGCACTCAAGATGAGAAATATAATAATCACTTTAATAGACTTGGGCTTCCCCTTGGTATTACCTGAATAAAAAAATATAGAAATGTTTCTCAATTTTCCTTGTTTATGTTTTTTTTCTGCACTATATTAAATAAGGTGTGGCTTTAAAAAAATTTTTTTGTTAACTATGTATGGTGACGGACGTTAACTAGACTTATAGTGGTGATCATTTCACAATATATACAATATTGAATCGTTATGTTGTACGCCGGATAATGTTGTATGTCGATTATATTTCAATAAAAAAAATAAGGTATGGATAATCTCTGGGAACAAATCCTTTGCACAAATGATACAATTTAATATATTTTTTCTGTTACCAAAAGTGCGTGTGTAGCAAGTCAAATATTACATAATATGCTACCCTCTCTTGACCTTATGTGTATAATGAGGAGTCAGACTTCATGAACACAAAGGTTCCTTCTAAGTCTGAAATCTCTAGACTTCTGCCATTTATAAGTGGTCCACAGGACCAGCAATGGAAGGCAGATGATACATGCTCTACTTCTGTAAGTCAGTTAGCCATACTCCCTTCTATGCTAGCATTGGGATGTATACATGCTTCACAGCATTTGAGACATTTTGTTGTAACTATTTATTTTCACATTATTCTTCCCTTCTCGTCTGTGGGTTTCTTGACAGAATACTTAACATTACTCATCTCTATATACCCCACACCATGACTATTTCTGTACCTCACTAGGTACTAGTGGTTTTTAGATGAATGTATAATTGACCACAATCTAGAACAGGAGTCTGTAAACCGTGGCCTGTTGGCCAAATCCTGCCTACTGCCTGCTTTTGTAAATAAGGTTTTATTGGAACATTGTGCACCCATTCATTTATATATTGTCTAGGCTGCTTCCCCGCTACAACAACAGAACTGAATAACTGTGACAAGAGACCATATGCTTCGCACAGCGTAAAATATTTACTATCTCTTTTCAGAAAGTTGGCTGATGCCTGGTCTACAGCATGAGAAATGGATTATTTTCTAAGAAACAGCCTAGGAGCCCCAGCACCCCAAGGTTAACCCAGGTACTTCTACTCTGTTCTTCCTCAATCCCCTGAACATACTTCTCTTCTAAAATGTGTGACAATATATTTGTAACCTATCTTTCCCCTAGACTCTGGGGATATAGTAAGCTTTCTAGGGGCCCTGCATGATATAGGTCAGAGGTCTCTCAAACTTTTTACCCACTTACCTCTTAGGAGAATTTTTGCAAAACTTGGCATATATTTAAGTTGAGATCTAAAATGTTTCATTAGAAATTTAGATTGTTGCAAAGGATATAACTTTCTGCAGATGTAAATATTCACACTTTAAATTAAACTGTTACATCTGAGAGAATGTATACACCAAAGTGTTTGATGCCCACTATCATCTATCTAAAGAGATTTTGGCTTCCACTTAGGATGGAGAAAGGCACAAGAGAAAATCGCTTCTACTCAAGCGATGAGAACAAGCCAGAGAGCCTACAAAATCATGGTTTTTGGAGTCCATTAGAGAACTGAGGTTGCAAGGCCACCTGGTGAGCTGAGATCCAAGAGCGACAGGCCCCTCTGGAGAGAGGCAGGACAGAAAGGAGCTGGTTGACATTTGGCACAACAGTGAGAAGAACAGGTGGCTGCCATAGAGGTGAGTAAGAGTGGAACTTACTTAATGAAGGCTTCTAATGGCGAGCGTGAGTTTGGTCTGCTTCTACAGGTGGAGTCTGCACCCGCCTGCCAACTCTGTCCTCAGAGCTCTACCTAGAGCTTACAAGAAAGATCAGGGCATGAGTTGGGATTAACTGCAAAGGGGCAAAAAGAAATTCTTTGGAGTGAAGGGCTTGTTCTATATCCTATGTTGGTGATGACACAATTGATAAAACTACCAAACTTCATCAAAATGATCCACTTAGAAGAAGTGGATTTCATACGTAAATTATACCTCAATAAAGCTGAAAGAACATAATTTGGGGTAAAACAAGTGGCAGAATTTTATTAGCAATATGATACTCCTTATGTAAGTTTTAAAACATGAAAAAACACTAAATATTTTTTATGGATAAGAACAGACATAGAAATGATAAACACCAAATTCACGATCAGGTCACTTTGGAGGAGGCAAGGGAGAGATTGAGATAAGAAAGTGGACACTGGGCTTTACGTGAATACGTTATGTCTTGTTTCTTTTTCAAAAATCTGAAGCAAAAGTGGCAAAAGGTTAAGATTTTGTATTGCCAGGTGGTGACCGTACGGGTGTTCTGTGATTAATGGAAGTAATCTGGAATTAAACTCACACAGAACAAAAAATTTAAACAATAAATAATAGTGAAATTGTTTAAGACAAAAAGGGGGAAGTGATAGATGAAGGTGGGGAAGGGGCAGGCAGAATAGCATGTTCAAGGTGTGCATTTTTTTTGTCTTTGCATCTCGGATAAAATCCTCCCAAAAGCACAATATAAGTCTCCTCATTCGCTTCTGTGCCAGTGCACTTTGTCCTTCTTCTTCTGTTAGGAAAAACAGATCCCCACCCATCAGTGAAGTTTTCCTTTGTGAATCTGTAGGGTTTCTAGTGGCCAGATTTACAAGCTTGATTCTGTCTTTGAGGACAGGCACTTGTTAGCACTTCAGCAGTAAAAAGATATAACCTCTACCAGCAGCCAAAGGAGAGAACGATTACATTTGGATACTAATTCCCCAGGTTTCCAAAATCTGTGTTCTTCACCATCCTGTGGGTAGTACAGAGAGTTACTCAGCAAATTTCTTCCTGAAGTCCCCCCTCTATTAAATAAAATTTCCTTCCTGGACACCCTCGCCTCCTATCACTTTTTATCACTTCCATTCCCTTCACGCGTGTAGATTGATCTGGAGGAAGATGTCAATGAGTATACAGAGAAACTACTGGTACTTCCTGCTCCTCCTCCTCCCTTCCTTTCCTTTTCTTCCTCCTCTTTCTTTTCCCTGTTCTTCTTCTTCTTAACAAGGATGGCAACCGAAATCTTAGCAATGTCTAATGTCCGTGATCTTTTCCTAGATTTTAGTACATTTTTCCTGACAATGTTACTGCTAAAAAACTCAGAAATATAAGAATTTGCATTTTTAAATTTTCTGTAAATAAATTTAAATCTATCTTTGAGCCCATATCTCATTTTTCTGGTAGAAATTAAATTTCACCCATTATTAGGGTGCCTCCTCCTCTCATGCCGTGCACCACAGTATTGGGATGTCCCCATGGGCATCTCTCATCAGTTCACACTTGCTGAGACCACAGTTCTTCCAGCATGAATGGTCCTTCAGCATCAGAAGCTCTGTTGCAATATCCTTAAAACATGGGACTCTGGGGGCTGAGTTTCCATCCCCCTAAGGGCACCAGGCAGTCATTCCCTTGAGATCTTGAGGTCTTATTGCCTCCTCTAGATACTGCCTCAGAGAGCAATTAAATCCTCCATCTTCTAGTACATTGAGATATCTTTACAATCACAAGCGATCTCGATCTCCCCCTTTCCTTCTTTTTGTCTGCAGCTATAGTCATTCTCTCCTTCAGTTGCCCTCAAAGCCCTTCCTTCTTTTTACTTCACTCTCTCAGCGGGGGGCATCATCTATTCAATGAGCTTAATCATTTAGAAAGGACAGAAAGAGCTCTTCACTTCAAGCATCAACTATTTTCTGCCTTGTAAAAATCTCAAGGGAAGTATATATAATGGCCTGGCCACCTGCTTGAGATGGGGAAAGAAGAAGAAAAATACATAGGGGCACAAATATGAGTTAGTTGATGTTCTAATACATTATCCTGAAACACAAACTATAGAAATGATTTCTGAAGATAGCCACTGTGCATTTTTGAATAACTCACCTCTGGGTTGAAAAGGCATTTGTAAAATTTGTTAGCTTGCTTTAGACAACTACTTTTAGAAGCAGACTCTCCTATGTTATACTTCTCAGCTCCGTCACATTCTAGTCCTGGATCCCTGAGGTGGGCACTGTGCTGTGCCTCCCAGATCCCCCTTCAGTGAAGGACATGCCTCAAATTGGGAGTGCTTTTTGCAGACGACCTTCAGCTGTCAGGCCCTTCAGAGATTGCCTCAGCTGCAAAGGACCTCCTCACCCAAGGTCATGCCTCTTCTTAGGGCGGGCCACATTCACTGACTGATTGATGTGGGATATAAAGGCCTGGCCGTACTCGCCCAACTCGGGATGACTCTGACAGGCATCCTAGCTTCAGAGTCCCCCGACCTCGCTGAGACTGTCCTTGAGGCTGGTCACGGGTCTACTTCTTCCCCTCCCTCTGCCCACTACTGCTCCCCTTGTCTTCCTTTGACTAGTGTTGATTGCAAGGGTGCTCCTTAATAAGCATCCTGCTTGCAAGACTCTGTCTCAAGTCTGCTTCTCAGCCTGCAAAGTTTTTTAAACTCAACTTCTTCATCTGTATCTCAGTGCCATTATAAAGACTAAATGAAATAGTGCAAGTCTTTCTATACTGCCTGGCGTATTATAAGTCCAATAAATGGTGGAACTTAGTATTATTGCTGCTCAAAAATCATTTTGCTAAAGGCTGTTCTCAACCATTCATCTTCCTATATTTCTAGTGAAATCTAGTCGAATCAGAATCTACAAGTGGAGGGCATCTTTGCACTCAATAGTGAAAAGAGAATCTACAAAACCAGCTCAGCAAGAGGATAAAACATCTCTCTTTCCCTGCTAAGGCTGCTAGATTTCTTTGTTGACCATATGTGGCAACATTTTTGCAAACAATGCTAGAATTATGTGGGTTTTTTTTTATTAAAGTAGGGAATTTTGATTGTGACACGACACTTGAAAAATGTTTTCATTTTGGTACCAAGATATCTTTAGGAAAAATACTATGCATTCCTTAATTTTATCAAAATAGGGTCATCTACGGATATTTATGGGGAGATGGATGACTGAGAGTAGAAATTTCAATATCTGAACGTGGTTTTTGTTTAGCCACCCTCTCTGAAAGATCCTTGGCCCATTGCAATGCCCCGAATTTGACTGTTTTAGATTAGCTCCCTTCCTTCTCCATGACAGGGTGAGAATATAGGTATAGATTATTGTTCGCCAATTTAGCGTGCATGACAATCCACTTGGAAACTTATTGAAAGTGTCACGTCTAAGGTGCTACTCTCATAGTTTCTGACTCAGTACAGCTGAGTTGGGGCTCAGGAACGTGCATTTTTAAACAAGTGCCCAGGTAATTTTGATGTTCACTGTGAGAAGCACTTGCATGGCAAATGGCTAGGTTAATCTCCTTTCAATCCAGAGAATAAAGAAGAGGGAATAAGATTACAAAAATGCTAAGTCTAATTTGCCACACCTAGGATTTCAACTAGTGTCCTGTGGAACCCACATGAGACACTTTGAAAGAGCTCAAACAAACATCTCTCGTACAGGCTAAACTTGTCATGACACTCTTATTATTAGGTGATCATTTACATTGTGAAGCATGGCTTGATCTAGAATACAACATTTATTTGATCATTTTTTTCTTACCTCAACATCCACTCTTTGTCAGTTTTGGTTGGATTTTCCCAGCCTCTGTTGGACTGTCCCAGGCTCAAAGCTTGGTCTCCTCACTCCCTAAGTCATTCATTCTCATGAGTTTATAAACACCATCTATTGAATAATAATTTCTAAATTTATGTTTCCAATTTTAATCCCCTGAGTTTCAGCTTCATACATCTGTCTACTGGGTATCTCTACTTGATTGCAGAATAGGGATTTCAAATTTAACTTGTCCAAAATTGAAAACTTAATTTATAGTCTCCCCAGCTCTTCATCCCCTTGACTCAAGTGTCTCAGCAAATGGTAACTCAATTCATCTATTATCTCAGGACTTTGAGGTCATTTTTGACTTGTATTTTTATCTCTCTCAGGGTCCACATTAAATGGATCAGCAAATCTGTTGGCTCTATTTTCAAAATATATTTGAAATTCAAGACTGGATTTCAGTAAAGTGTTCTATCCCCAATGCCTACTTTTCATCATTTTCATTGCTATTACCCTGAACAAAGCCACCACAATTTACTGTCTGGATTCCTTACTAGGACTTGCCTACAATATATTCTCAACAGAGCAGCCAGAGTGATCCTATTAAAACATGTCAGTTCCTACTAAGACCTTCCAAAGTTTTCCAACTTACTTGAAGTGGAGTAAAATCCATGTACTTGTCATGTGTCTTAGTCTGCTTGGGCTGCCATAGCAAAATATCATAGACTTGGTGACTTAAACAACAGAAATTCATTTTCTCATAGTTCTGGGAGCTGGAAGTCTGAATTCAGGGTGCCCTCATACTTGGTTTCTGGTGAGAGCCCTCTTCCTGGCTTGCAGATGGCCACCCATCTCACTGTGTGTTCACACGGCAGAGAGAAAGAGCAAGCTCTCTGGTGTCTCTTCTTATAAGGGTACTAATCCCATTAGACTAGGGTCCTGCTCTCATGATCCTAATTACCTCCCAACGGTCCCACTCCAAATACCCTCACTCTGAGGGAGACACAAGCATTCAGTCCATAATGCCATGGCATACAAGACCCTTGACAATCTGGACCTTGACCTTATTCCTACCTCTCTTTTTTCATTTATTCAAATCTAACCATCTCTGTATCTTTGCTCTTCATTGAACCCGCCCAGGCATGATCCTGCCTTGGGGTCTTTACACTGGCTGTTCCCTTTATCCTTACATGGCCAAATGGTTCATTCCCTTAATTATTTAGATATTTGCTCCACTGTCAATTTATCAGAGATAACTTCTCTTAGCCAAAGTGCACCAGGAACACACCTCTAGTCAATATTGGTTTTCTTGGCTCATAGCAATGAGAGAGGCAGCACACCATGGGAAGACATGTCGTGTAACAGTAAGGGGATGTTGGAAGGAGCTTGTCATAGGGCTCAAGTTTGTGATAGGTAACTTCGGGGAGGATTCAATGAAGCATGGTTTTGCTCTGAGGCTGTCAAAAAGTGGGAGCAACTCCATAGTTGGGTACCTTAACAATTTTTAACTAGGAGGAATGGAATGAGACTAAAGCTATAATTGGTAAATGTCAGCAAGAATCAGCTGTTACTCACGTTAGCTGGATAAGGGGATGTCTGGTTGTTTTTGTGATTTGCAGAGTTTTCTTTTTTTTATGTGTGCTCAGACATGATTACTACTGGGACTTGTTTTGGTCTTTAATATAGTTATAAGAGTGGTCTTGCCTGATTTTAGTTTTCTGTAAAATTTTTTGTCTTCTACAGGAAGATTCTTGGCCATTTCTGAGCTGACAGCAGACAGGGACTTCTTTTTTCATACTCAAACTAGAATACAGCCTCTCGTTGTTTCTCTCCTCTTATACTGCTTTATTTTTATTCATTATTTTTCTTCCTATCACGTGTCACTCACCGCCACAGTACAACAAAGATGTTGTTTATTTGTCTATTCTCTATATTTTTCCACATGTAACTTCCATGAGAGCTGGTGTTTGGATTTTCTAGTATCATCCTCAGTACCTTTATATTGTCCTGGAATGTAAGAGATGTTCAGTACGTATTTGCTGAATAAATTTGTTCAATAAGTTGCTAATTTTCCCAAACACACATAAAAACAAAACAAGTTATAAACGAACCAAAAGATGAACAAATATCATCTTCACAGTGTATGAAGTTAAAGATAATTACCATGTAAATAAACAACTAACAGATTTATACCAAATGATGTAGCGTAATGATTGCCGTATTACTATAAATCATGACTTTTATAACAATCTTTGAATATTCGACTTTTACACAAAGTATAACTGGCTTTTTTATTTCTGCAAGAAAAATTGAAATTGTCCAATATAGAAGAAATTCTCCAATTGGGCAGACTGCTAATGATGGACTAGTTACATACATATGAATACTAATTTAATAACATACTTTCATATATTTTTTGCACACCTGTACAACGAAGTTTTCTTTGAATAATTTTCATAAGTAAGTGAAAGAGAAGAAATTTACTTTTATAAATTACACACACACCCTATTTAATGCCACTGCTCACAGCACTTTGCTAATATGTTGCTTATCTTTGAAATTACGTGTGTGCACGTGTGTGTACTTATCCACCATGCCTGTGTATGTAGTCCCCACTCACCTCCCAATGAGCTGATTACCAGTGCAGCAAACAGAACTGAAAACCATCCCACAAACACTCCCAGCCAGTAAGAGCTCAGGGCACTGTCTGGAGAGCATCTGGGTCAGCGTGCCCTCAGTTATGAAATTAGATTTAGTTAAAATTTCTGCAGCCAGAGCTTCCTAAAATATTTCCTTTTTATTACTATTTCCCTCTTGAGGTCTCATTATTATTTCCCTTTTAGGGAAATAGGTCATATTGACCTGCTGTAGAAATTGAAAACAGAAGAGGTTAGCACTTGACGAAATGAAAAATTAAAGCTTCTGTATTTCTAACATCTATGTCTGTATGATTAGAGTCAATGGAAGAACCAATGTATCAGATTAGCCAAGCCCAAGAATAATAATAATACACACTAGCCATCATTTATCGATACTATGTGCCAGCTAATGTGCTAAATCCTTTATACTTATTGTCTCCTTTAATTCTTACAACACTAAGATTTATAGTTCCTGTTCTAGAGACAAAATAACAGAGGATCAGAGATATCAAATTTCACCTTATAATCGGCAAAGTAAGCGTATAAACTGCGGTAGACAGAGCAACAACTCCACAAGGAAGTCCATGTGTTCTGGAACCTGTGAATATGTTTCTTTACATGGCGAAAGGGATTTAGCGGGTTAGATTAAGTTATGGTTTTTGAGAGGGGAAGATTATCCTGAATCCCAATGTAATCACAAAGATCCTTATAAAAGGGAAGCAGAAGTATCAGAGTCAGAGAACAGATGTGACTACAGAAACAGAGGTTAGAGTAATGTGCTTTGAAAATGAAGGAAGGAGCCATGAGCCAAAGAATACAAGTAGCCTCTAGAAGCTGGAAAAGGCAAGGAACAGATTTTCCTCTAGAGCTTATAGCAAGAACACAACCCTACTGACACCTGGATTTTAGTCTTATAGACCCATTTCAGACTTTTGACCTCCAGAACTATAAGATGATAAATATGTGTTGTTTTAAACCACTAAATTTGTGGTAATTTGTTACAGCAGCAAAGGGAAACTAGTACATAAACCAAGGTCTGTCTAACCCCTCTACCATATGATACAACGTATATTTTATCTGAGTCACCAACTGGTTGGTTATATCAGGCAAACTAGGCTGAAGGAAAGCAATAATCTCCTTCTGATTAATGTAAGTCATATTGTCTCTGCATATTTGGAAAGTACTTCATGAAACATGATCTCTGTTCCACTGTGTATGTTAAGGAAGTGCGTTCTTTCAATGAGCTGCTCCAGATGACGTTATTTGTGTGCTCTGTCCAAAATAGGCCATTAATTTGTTTAAGGATGAATAAGAAGCAATTTTAATATTGTATTCAGTCATCTGTTTGTACCTATTGTATAACTGCTTAATCTACTAGTTTTAACATGTGTATTGATTTGACCACTCAAGTTAATCCCTTTGTGTGTATATTTTGAAAAGCATGAAGGTGAAAACCGAGCTATAGTTAATCCATCATCAAAATAGGGTTACAAACCAGGATGATAATTATAACTGTCTTTATCAGCCATCTTCCTTTAGCAAGTATATCATTATGGGATTAATGTCTTTTCCCAAATGCCAGTCCCTCTGGTAAGGTGATCTGAGGTACATCTTCTACCTTTAAAGGAAAGAATCACAATGTGTTAGTTTCTCTTCCACTTCAAACAGTGAAATAAGACAGAGAGGGAAACTTTCTGAGGGAAGATGGTAAATGCCACCATGCTGGCAATGCCTCCTTTCACTTACCAGATATTTACTGAGTAGCTACTATGTGTTGTGGGAGCAGAGATTACACTGCTGTGAAGGCTAGACAAAGACAGCAGTTGACTTTGAAGTGTGCGAGACAAAAAAATAACATAAACATTTCAAAACATAAGGATCAGTAGAAGTTCCATGAAGCAAGGGAGGTAGAATTGGAAGTGAGTGTGTTTGTGAGACCACCATCTGGCTTCAACACACAGAACCGAGGAAAACGTGGTGAAATAACTCTCTCAGAGTTAACTCATTTTGTTATGAGTAGATAATGATGGGAGATTTAGATTTCATGTAGAGCAAAAGGAGAAAGACCATTAACTACAGATCCTGCATACTGGCTCATCTGTTTACTTGACATAAGCATTCACTAATATTCTTTTCACCACAAGCCCTGTGTACCAATGGCTGGATCTCACAGGGACAATGGCAGGAGACAAATTCTTCAACCTGATGTGCTGGGTTGTGCCGCACCGGAGAATGAGTGTTTGTCTTGCTGTCTCTTTTAGTCTGTATCATACAAGTCACTACTGAATGTGTATATTGAATGTAGCTTGTCCAGGAAAAATACCGTCAATTCAGAAGGTGGCTTTTGTTGTTTGATCATCAATCTTCTTTTTTTTTGGCACCATTGAGACTAGTCACTGTCTTTCAAAGAGAAGCTCATTTAAGGCATTGGAAATACATTCTCAACTCTCAAGTGGAGTTTTAGGTCCCCTTCAGCTGTAAAGTGTTATATTGAAATCTGGAGAAAGAGGCTTGCCCTGTTTAAGCTTTGCCCCATTCTTTAGAGGTAAAATCGCAGATGGTTTATGTCCCTCTAAAAATCTGAATAAATAACAGAGTTGATTTGTTTTCTATCAATACTCTTTAATAACATAATCTATAGCATTTTGGAGGGTTGCCTAACATTTCATCATTAAGCAACTTACTAATAAGAACTTTATATGTAAGAATACTTCTAGGTGGTCTTCTTACTGTAGCTCCCTGGAAATAGCTGAAGATCTAAGATAAGCCTGGCCTTATATAAAGATAGTAAGAAAATATTTTTTCTTTTTGGCTTTTCTTCGCCTTTAATGATCTTTTAGAATTGGCGCTGTCTTCCCTCTTTGGGAGAGACTGTACTTGGTTTCCTTTTGTTATAAGGAGGTAAGAATCATCCTAGTACTTCTGCCTGAAGTCGTGATTCAATAACCCAGAGGGTTTGTCTGACCCACTAGTAGTCATGATCCCTCAAGGTGGGGTTAGGGGGACAGAGGAGAGGGATCTCTGCTCCTTTTATTGTTTCACTTGGACAGAACTGAGGGCCCATGGTGACCACCAAAACACAATCCTCTTTTTTTCTTATTGAGGACAATAATACACAACTTTTCCCTTAATCTTTTATGTGTTATTCATGCATGGATGCATTCACTTATTCAATATATGCTCTTCTAAGTACTAGGGATATAGCAGTGAATAAAATTAGACAAATCTGAGACCTCATGGAGATTACATCCCAACGAAAATGTTCTTTTCGCAGGGAATTTGCTCATTTTATGTGTTCATCTACTATTCCTCCTTATTGCAGATATATAACATGTCATTTGGAAGGGGCCCAAAGACCCTTGAGAATCTTACTTAATCCTATTTTGTTTTCTGGGAGATGGAAAACATTGTTACATGGGATTGTCAGAAAGAACTCAGGCCCTCAACAGAGGATATTCCCAAGGATTTTGTGACAATAGATAGTTTCCCTTTTCCCACTTGTCATTACTCAGGATTCTGGTTGCAGGAGACAGAAATCAAAATCAAATTAGCTAAGCAAAAGGGGGAATTTAGCTTCTGGAAGAATTGGGGAGGGAATTCTAGGAGTGGAACATTGTGGGACACAGGAGATGAAAATGATACTGAAATCTCTCTATTTCTCTCCCTCTCTTTCTCCCCAGACTCTGATTCTTTCTGCACATTAGGCTCATTTTATCCTTATGCAGACAGGTTTTCTTCAGGTGTCTCCCACAGGATTTGGCATAATGCCTTACACAGAACAGGTATACTTTACCTCTGGAAAATGGAGCATGGTTCGAATAAGACAAATCTCTATGCTCTGGAGAAAGGAAGTCATGGCTACAGAGAGCTGTAGGGTTATATCATTTTTGCTTAGTAATCTCAGACTGCATATAATGCCTGTGTGCCAAAGCTCGGCTTTTGTTATGCGCCTATCCCTGGGACAGATCATGTGACCACGACCACTTGAATTTGGGAAAGCAGGCATCATTCCTGAAGAAAAGGATGCTGTTACCTGAAGAGGTGGGAATGGGATATTGGGAAGGTGTTGCCAACTCCCTCCTACGGTCTCACTGCTCAGTAGGGCTCATGGGCAAGGATCATCTCTGCCATGAGTGTACAGAAGGAGATTGGTCCTTGTTCACCTTGGTGCTCTTTAAAATACACTTCCATGAAAATGGTTCCCACTCTACCCTCAACATCTGGGACAGTGCATGGCACTTGGTAGCAAAAGTTGGTTGACTGAATGAGAAGGAAACTGCAGGAGGATATTGCCCATGAAGACAAGAAACAAGAAAGAGGAAGACACAAAATCTGAGAAACAAGATATCCAGTATAGGATGGAGGGGATAGAAATTCCCAATACATTGGGAAAGCTGCAGGCCTTGAGATTAATCAATTTAGACTGGGGCAGATCAAAAGGCTTGGAGAGAGACTATAAAAAGAAGATGAAATTTACAGGCTACTTAGTGTACTTACTGTATGAATATATAGAAAGTAGATTTACATAGTCAGAGAAGAGTTTTGATAAATTAGTGATAAATACACAGAAAAATTGACAAAGAAAATTAACAAAATATATCCTTGGGATCCCAAAGAACTTGAAAACAAAAAGATACAAAAGAAGGAAAAGGTACTCAAGATATATGAAATGACTCCACCATCAATAACATCTGCATCATTGTAACAATGTACACAATGAGTATCCATTTACTCCAACTTTTAAATAACCACATTAGAGGACAGGGCATGCGTGTATCCATATGGATGGTGGGACCACAGGCAGGGTATGAGAAAAAGCTAAATTGTTATCATCCACAGCTGGGAGCCAATATGTAGGGCTTAACACTGAAATATCAAAAAGTGGCAATAGAAGCACGTGGAAATAAATGGAAATAAATACAAAAATAATCAGTTAAGGCGAAAAGAGTTGCCTCTGGGGAGCAAGAAAATTGGTTGGGGGAACAAGAAACAAGCCTTATATAACTATGTGACCCTCTAAGCTATGTCCATGAATAACTTTAATAAAAACTACATTGAGAATATCTATAGTGCCTCTTCCCATGTGTTGGCAGCCTTTGATACTAAAATATTAACTGGTAATTTTCAAGCCATCTATTTCTACTCTCCTTCTTGTCCTCTTTCCCTTCTCCCACACAAAATAAAAGCTGTTTTTCATCTTTGTAAGGATCTTAGAAACCTCTCAAGCCTTCCTTCACCAAAGGAATGACTATCTAATGATGAGTTTCAGATACTAGGGCACTAGTGAGGAGATAGTTTGAGGCCCCTCCCAGGCCTCCTACAATCACTCCACATGGCCTACCACCTGCCTGATCTGCTCCTAGGAAGGTAGACTTCCCCAGAGAGTTGTGGAAAAGTGGGCAATTTTGAGATTAATTTTGCTCTCTGGATAATCTATTTCCAAAAGCCTTGTGTAGCCCAGAGGTCTTGGGATGTTAAAGAGGCTACTTCGAGTCTAAGTGTCTTGTTATGCATCCTCAGTCATGCTCAATGCGCTCTGGACAGTGAGGAAGTGTTTTCAGCACTCTTTAGTAGTAAACGTGCTTAGAACAATTGGTCACCCAACATCTTATCTGTGAAGAAAGGAGAAAGGACAAGGTAGAAAAGCCATCTGAAATACAGCAGATGTATATGGGGCTGCCTTTCCTGCTTATGAGAGCACAGAGTTCCTTATTTACATGTCTTAGTGTTTTAGTTTTCTATTGCTGCTGGAACAAATCACCATGAAATTAGTGAGTGTTCTAAACAATACAAATTTGTTATCTTACAGTTCTGGAGGTCATATGTCTGACATGCTGGCTAAATCAAGGTACCAAGAAGTTGTACAGTTGTTTCTTGGTATCCACGGGGGATTGGTTGCAGGACCCCTGTAGATACCAAAATCCGTGGATGCTCAAATCCCTTATATACAATGGCATTGTGTTTGCATATAACCTACACACATCCTCCTGTATGTGTTAGGTCATCTCTAGATTACTTGTAATACTTAATACAGTGAAAATGCTATGTAAATAGCTGTTATACTGTATTGTTTAGGAAACAATGACCAGAAAAAAGTCTGTACATGTTCATTACAGACACAACTATCATACGCCTTTTGATCTGCAGTTGGTTGAATCTGCAGATGCAGAACCCATGGATATGAAGAGTTGACCGTATTCATTTCTAGAGGCTCTAGCAGTGTATGTGTTTCCTTGCTCATTCAGGTTATCAGCAAAATTCAGTTCCTTGTGATTGTAGGACTGACATTTCCATTTTCTTCCTGTCAAGAAATTGTCAAGCTGTCAATTGAGGGACATCCCTAGCTTCTAGAACAGTCTCACATTCCTTGGCTCATGGCCCCATTCCTCCACCTTCAAATCCAGCAATGACAGATCAAGTACCTTTCATGTAGCATCTCTCCCTGGCTCTCCTTCTATCCTCTGACCCTTGTTTCTTTGTCATATTTCTCTCTGACCACAGCCAGGAAAGATTGTCTGCTTTTAAGGACCTCTACGATTACATTGGGCCCGTACAGATAACCTAGGAAAATCTCCCCATCTCAAGGTCATAAAAGTTAATCACATCTCAAAGTCTCTTTTGCCATGTAAGATAGTATATCTACAGGTTCTATGGATTAGGATGTGCTCATGTTTGGGGGGTAATTATTCTCCCTACCAGACTCAGTTTTGGGGCAGATTTAAGACAGTGAGAAGAATGAAGGAGGGGAGAAAATACAGCTACTGCTGCAACTCTGTGTGTGTGTGTGTGTGTGTGTGTGTGTAATGCATGTATGTGTATGTGTGCAAGCACACATGCATATGTACAGGTTGCCATTATGAATAGATAGCTACCATTTTAAAGCTTTCAATAGTATAAACAAAAACTTTAACAACAAAAGATTGTAAGTATTATGTTGATGTTGCAAAAGATAGCCTCCTTTCTCTAATTCTTTCTTCTTCAAATCCATTGGACTCCAAACTACTTGGTGTGCATGGAGATATTAATTACATGCTATTTTGGCTGGGTCCAAGAGTGAAGAAAATAATCTTTACTCCTACTTCTAGATGCAAGATTTCTAAATTGAGACTATTAGATGGACCACTTTCTCTGGGTTGAATTTTCTGAGGAAGAAAAAGGTTCAATGAATTTAATTGGTTGTTTAGCAGAGTAAGGAATATTAAACCGCTAACTCCACAGAGAAATAGCCTTTCTATACAGCTTTGGAAAGTGTCTTGAATATAAAATAAAACTTTGTTATACTAGATTGCCACTGACTTAAAGTCGAAGATTATTTTCACAGGTACTAAGTAAAAGTGTACCCATGTAGTACCAGTTCTAGTTGAATTTTGTTAAGCAACTTAATATTATAAATAAGATTTTAAGAAAATATGAGATTGACTTATGGGAAGAAAGTACCTTATCTTTTACTCAAGCAAGTAGCTTAAAAATACAGTTGGTACAAACAAGCAATAATCATTCCTCCAGTTTCTACATATAAAACTAATTAAAGTGCATATATGTAAAATACATTTAATAACAGTAGTGCTCTTAGTTTTTAAATTTCACTTTACAGGTTTCTAAAACCTTTAACATGATCAGATTTATAGTACCTCCAAAAGGTTATATAATAATTTGACCTTGCTGCCTCCCTTTTCTTGCCTTTGCTGCAATTACTGAGCCTTTCCTGAATATGAATCTAGCAGGGGAAATGTTTTCATTATCGATTGCATTCATGGATAAGATCCCAGAAATTATTTTATACATTTACTAAAGTTTTCTTGACAAACTGCTATTTATAAAACTAGGAATCATGTGAAAATTAGACTAAGTTTACATTTTAGAAGTTTATCACCTATGAAAGAATTCTAACTCCTTATGATAATTTTAATATAAAAAGCATGGTATTTTGCTTTTTTAAATGTTTTGCTGATTGAAAAATGAGTTATCTTAGAAAACATTTTATGTCGGCAGAACTGTTTCTAGGAGATCAAAATAGTGGTGGTCACCCTAGGTCTTTCATTGTTTATAATTAACCCTTGCCTTCCACTACAAGTAATATAAAAGTGGTTTCTGCCAGTCATTAATGTCAAAAAATAAAAATTGTCATGTTCAATGTCCCAAGAAATCAGATAAAATGATCTTGCCCTATTCTAACCGGAAAAACCCGGGACCCTGTCACCTTAGTTAAATCAATGAGCACAATGACAAGGGATCAAGGAAAAGAAAAATGGTTTAATTTTGCCAGCAAAATGAGGCCACGGTGGGCTCATACCCCAGAATCCACAGTCCTCCTGAGGCATTAGGAGTTGGGGTTTCTAAAGGAGATTCTGTGGGAAAGAATGTACCCTTGGAGACTGTGATTATTTGTTTGAGGAGGGATCTCATCTCTCTGGCGCCAAGCCAGCTGTTATCTCTATCTACAGCAGGACATTTAGGGTTCCATCAACCAATCTTCCCACATCACCCCAACTTGGGTCCCGGGAAATGGAAGGAAACTGCCGCCAATTAATGCTTTGCAGTCTGGAGTCCATCAGCCTGGGTTTAGCCGAGATAAAGGAAGCTGCGGGTGTCCTCCGTTTGTCCGTCCCTGTGATGACGGTGGATTCTGCGCCAGGAACCGAGAGTTGGGGAACTTCAGCTTCTTGATAATTTCGAGATACTAGTCTCCCTGTAACAAACCTCAAGAACTGGTAATTAGCCAGAACTTCAGTTTGTAGCCACCTGGGCTTTTAATAATTTATTACCTCCATTTGTCTTGTGGAATTCAGGGACACAAAGGATAAAAACAACCAATATCTACATGTGAATGTAACTTAGAGAAGCAGGGAGGAGGGGATTCCCTCTTAAACCCACATACACCGGGTTTAATGTAGGGGAACTGATATCGGGGCGGCATCAAGAGAGAAGCTACAAGGCTTTTTAGTTTTTCCCCTGTTACACTATTTCAGAGCTTCCCAAGCAATAGGCTACAGAAGTGCTGCATTTGTGATGTCTGAATGTGTGTGCCAGCTGCACTAGTTCTGGCCAATACCAGAGCACACTGTTTTGTCACCGCAAGGCAACATGTATATGCACAGGGTATTGCTTTCTCCTCACCTGCTGCAATTTCAAGGGAGCTGGCATCAGCATCCTTTGCTTCCTCTTTTTTGCTAATATTGAGCCTTGAGATTCTAAGGAACTTGAACCCAGACAGTGCAAAAGATCCATTAGGTCTCACTTCTTCACCTTTCTGGTCTGAGGAGAGGAAGAAAACCCAAGATATTGTGAACAGTTTGTTTGTCTCTAGAACAACGGAACAGAGTCTTCCATGCCTTTTGTCACAATGACTTGTGAGATCCCAACAGCTTGACCCATATGGATGCTGAAAGAACTCACACCCATAACAGACACAATTTCCAGCCCTTGAAAGGAGACTTAGCAACTTGAGAAAGGAGACTAAGATGAAGGACTGAGGTCTCCTGTTGAGGTGGAACTAATAGAAATGACAGAGACTTTTAAAGTGTAATGAGGAAAAAAATGAAAAGAGGTAAATCTTTCCTTTCCAATATTTAAAAAGGAAGAGGAGGTATATGAGAACTCTTTACACTTCCCACTCAATTTTGCTGTGAACCTAAAACTGCTCTTAAAAAATAAGGTTTAATAATAGGTATTTTTGAAGAAATAGAGTAGCTGATTTTAAATTTTATGTGGAAAAGTAGACTAAAAGTTTCCACTACTACTTTTTAAAAGTTCGTCACCTATGAAATAATTGTAAGTCCTTATAGAATTTTAATATAAACAGCATGCCATTTTACTTTTTCTAATGTTTTCTTTTGCTGATTAAAAAAATGAGTTATCTTTCAAAAATCTTGAAAAAGAAAAACAAGGATGGAGGGCCTGGATCACATGATTTCGAGACATACTAAACTATAGCAAACAAGACAGTATAGTAGTGGCATAAGGATAGACATATGGATCAATACAGTAGAATAGAGACTCTAGAAATAGACCTGAATCCATATGGTCAATTGATTTTTGATAAAAGTGCCAAGGTAATTAAATGAGGGAAAAAATGATATTTTCAACAAATGTTGCTAGAACAATTGTATGTCTGTATCTATATGGATAAAGTAATCTCAAACTTTACTTAATACCATATTAGAAAAAAGAAAACTTGAAATAGATCATAGACCTAAATGTAAGAGCAAAGATGATAAAACTTCCAGGAAAAATAAATATTTGACCAGATATTTACCCATGAGAAATAAAAACATTTGAACATTCAAAGACTTGTATGTGAATGTTTATAGCAGCACTATTTATAATAGCTAAATAATGGAAACAACTGAAATGTCCATTGACTAGTGGATAGATAATTTGTGACATAGTCTTTCTGTAGAAACTACTAAGATATAATTAGGAATAAAATATGAAAATAGGAATGAAATGGATTAATCTCAAAAACGTTATACTAGATGAAAGAAGTAAAAAAAAAAAGACTACACACTATGATTGCGTTTATTTGAAATTCTAGAAAAGGCAAAACTAGCAAAACTACATAACGCCAGAAATCAGATCAGCAGTTGCCTGAGGCTAGAGGGAAGGGGGAGAATTGATTGCAAATGGGCATGAAGAAACTTTTAGGGAGTTGGAACTATTTTATATCTTGATTATATCTTCATAACTACTAAAATTCAGTAAACTATAAACTAAAATGAGTAAGTTTTATTATATGTAAATTATACCTCAATAAAGTCATAAAAAATGTGTGGGGGCTTTCCAAGAAATGAGCCTGAAATACATTGACACTCAGATCAGATAACAAGTTTCCTTGAATCTCAGAAGGACAAAATATCAAAGCTGTATCTTTAATTTGATTGCTGTACTACTAAAATCTTTCTATCTTTTGGAAGAAAGTCCAATTTTTGTGTGTGTGTGTAAGGAAGATTGGCCCTGAGCTAACATCTGTTCAGTCTTCCTCTATTTTGTATATTGGACGCTGCCACAGCATGGCTTGATGAGCAGTGTGTAAGTCTGTTCCAGGGATCCAAACCCACAAAACCCAGACCACCACTGAAGCACAGTGTGTGAACTTAACCACTATGCCACCAGGCCCCCCCTGAAAGTGCAATTTTGATTATATAGACTATTAGTCTTTCCCTCTTTTCCCCCAACAATTGTAGTTATGACCAAATAAAGGGTTATTAGCAGATTTAAAACGAATATGAAGTGAAGCCTGGTTTCTTCAACACTAGTTACTAAAATTCTCTGAGAGGAGAACTACTAGCACCAACAGACATAAGAAGGATCATAACCTCATATCATAAACTTTTAAAAAATGACCATGAAACACAGAAGCCTTGAAGACCTTGGTGCCGTGCAGTGGGAGAAGGCCCCTAACTTCATTTCCTACCTCAATCAGTTGATAAAATCACGAAAATTCTCATGAACGCTTTCTACTTGTGAAGAAGTGAACGGAGATAAACAGAAAGACCTGGGAAAAGTTAAGGGAACACCATTAAAGGGAAGAATGACTGCCAAAACTTACCATCTTATAGGTCAGCTGAATTGGGATAGATGAGAAAAAATCTACAAGAGAGAGTTACACTTATGTAGACTGGGCCCTGGTACTTGATGTTCCCCTGGTTCTCAAAGAGAAAACGATGGCCAAATCCTCTAGCAAGGACTGCACCAAGGCGCAGTGAGTTCTTACCCTTTCCTGCTCTTACTCTCTCTCTCTGAACATTGGCTAGAAATCAAGTCACAGTCCTTATATTGAAGTTCATTTGAGTAAAGATAAATTAATTGAAGATATGGTGTGTAGAATGTCAATGAGAAGTCATTCAAACTGTATGAGAGACGGGAGATGGTGTGTACAGCACCACCTGATTTAAACATGAGGAAGACACAAAGAAATGGCATGGAAACCAAACATATTAAAGGAAGGACCGTTGGGTATAGAGCCCTGTCAGTATTTATTTATTTATTTATTTTTGTCTTATGGCACTGCCTAGGACTTCCAGAAAAATGTTGAATAGAAGTTGAGAGAGGACATCCTTGCTTATGCCTGAATTTAAGGGAAGGTTTTCAGGCTTTCACCATTTCTCCATTTTTTCTGTGGTGAGGTTCTCAGACCTCAATGTCCAGCTGTATTTGGAAGATGTAAAGCTATGTGATATTCAAAGATATTCAGAATAAAACTTTTTTTCAAGTTCCCTTTCTGATTATTCTATATATTTCAGATCTAATAGGTCTTCCTTTGTGAACGGGAGATAAGACAGAGATCAATGCCAGTGATTTTCAGAAAAACCCAAATAATTTCTTGAGATTTTTGCAGGCTTATCTAGGATGAATACCTTGACAGATAAATTATCTGATTCTTATTTTATTGATTGGAAATCATATGTAAACCATTCTTTTTCCCCCCTCACTTCAAGAACTCTAGGATCCCTATAAATACTCAAATAGCCAGACTTTTGATATGTTCCCATAAAGATTCTTTTATTCTATCCCTTTTCACTTCCTGATCATTATGGATGTGCAAATATGGGACTGAAACATTTTGTAACTAAGCCTCATGCCCAGTGGCAGGTTGTTCCAAGTGGTAGTTGAGATTGCACCATCCACGGTTACTGTGGACCCATTGTCACTATCTGGTGGTGAAGAAGATTGGAGCCACGTTTAGGAATACATTCATGCTGCTGACCTATGCAAAGAGCTCTAGTTCAGTTGTTTTCTTTGTGTTTTGATAATTTTGCTATTGATATCTCTGTCCTAGGTCCTGAAGAGTGGATGTGGTTGTCCTTTTATTGCTATAGGATGAGACAGGCCACACATGTTCTACAGTTACCTATTGTCTGATGGAGTAGTATTCAACTGTTACCCTACCTTCTAAGGTTAATACTAACAAACGTTCCTCTATTTTTCTCCTCTCTGTGTCCCAACTGCCCTGAAAACAGAAGTATAGTCACCCTTAGTATCCACAACTTCCACATCCATGGATTCAACCAACCATGGATCAAAAGGCCTATGATGGTTGTGTCTGTACTGAACATGTACAAACTTTTTTTTCTTGTTATTATTCCATAAACAATACAGTATCACAACCGTTTACACAGTATTTACATTGTATTAGGTTTTATAAGTAATCTAGAGATGATTCAAAGTATGCAAGAGGATATGCATAGGTTATATACAAATACTACGCCATTTTATATAAGGAACTTGAGCTTCTGCAGATTTTGGTATTGGGGGATGTCCTAGAACCTATCTCCTAGGGATATCGAGGGACAACCGTAACTGTTAGATACTTCTTTTAAATTATTTCATATATCGTTTCTTGTATACACCTGCCATAACTGATACAATGATGGCTATTCATTCTTTACTCTCTTTATCGGATTCACTCTATCTGAAGATGCAGAATAAAGTGTATAATAATGTACTGTTTATCCTCTTCTGCTCAGAAAGTTGATTCTGTCAATAATTATTAAAATCAAAGCTCTTAGCCCAAACCATGTCTATATCCATAACCACACACGCATTTATTAATTTCTCCTTTCCTTCATTCAATCTATATATTTGGAGAACCAACTACGTGTTAGACACTGTTCTTCAGTGTTGGAGACATAATAACAATAATGTTAACTCTTCAAAACCATGTAAATAGAATAAGAGGCAGAAAGATAACAAAATAAAAAAGAAATGTTATAAGTTTTGTGGTATTATTAGGAACAATGTGCTATGGATGCAAAGGGGAGAAAGATTCTCTTTAACATGATTAATCTAACAAAATACCTATTTAAAAAAAGAAAGAAAGTTGTGTAAGTTTCTAAATAATTGTAAGTTTCTAAAATGTGTAGGATCACGTACCCAATGCTAGGATTCAGAAACACAGCCGTACTGTCAACTGCATCTGACTTAAAATTAAATGGGATATTCGATGTTCTGACACTTGTCCTTTGCAGAAAAACACAGAAAAGCAGCTACTTCAGAGACAAGAGAACACATGTTAAATTCAAGGATCAGTGCAACCTGGGCCCTGAGGATCCTGGAGCTCAGTCCCCAGAAGCTGTCAAATTTCCCAGGAAATAATAGACTTCTGTTATGGACTTCACCATCATCATCATTATTAAGCAAAATCAATATGCCTTCATCATCACAACACATTGCATACATAGATAGTATTCAGAAGTTTTACTCTAAAAAAACAACATTCACATGAACATTATAGAAGCGACCAAACATCAAATAGACGCAAATTTAGACCTAAGATTATATATAAAGCAAAGGGAAATTTCAGTTTGTTTGCTCAGTTAAGTGAATGGGAGAAGTCTGAAAATTTCGAAAGAAAAAAACTTTCTTTTCCAGCAAAGATATTGTGATCTGAAAGTCACTGCCATGGTTTAGTAAAAGTACCAGTACACACAACCAGTGCCATATTATTGATAAAGGTAGTTGAAGGATCATTGAGAATTGAATTCCTTAAATTATGGGCTAACATCACTGATGAACGTAGATGCAAAAATCCTCAACAAAATATTAGCAAATTGAATACGGCAATACATTAAAAGAATCATACACCACCATGAAGTGGGATTTATTCCAGAGATGCAGAGGTGGTTCAACATCTGCAAATCAATCAGTGTGATACACCACATTAACAAAATGAGGAATAAAAATCACACGATCATCTCAATAGATGCAGAGAAAGCATTTGACAAGATCTGACATCCATTTATGATAAAACTCTCAATAAAATGAGTATAGAGTATAATAAAGGCCATATATGACAAACCCATAACCAAGCTCACACTTAATGGTGAAAAACTGAAAATCATTCATCTGAGACCAGGAAGAAGACAAGGATGCTCACTTCTGCCAGCCTTATTCAACATAGCACTGGAAGTTTTGACCAGAGCAATTAGGCAAGAAAAAGAAATAAAAGGGATCCAAATTGGAAAGGAAGAAGTAAAACTCTCAGTCTTTGCTGATGACATGATTCTCTATATAGAAAACCCTAAAGAATACACCATAAAACTATTAGAAATAATCAACAACTACAGCCAAGTTGCAGGGTACAAAATCAACATACAAAAATCAGTCGCATTTCTACGCACTAATAATGAACTAGCAGAAAGAGAAGTCAAGAGTACAATCCCATTTATAATCACAACACAAAGATTAAAATATCTAGGAATAAATTTAACCAAGAAGGTGAAAGATCTATGCACTGAAAACTATATGACATTATTGGAAGAAATCAAAAAAGACATAAAGAAGTGGAAAGATATTCCATGCTCATGGATTGGAAGAATAAACATAGTTAAAATGTCCATATTACCTAAAGCAATCTACAGATTCAATGTAATCCCAGTCAGAATCCCAATGACATTCTTCATGGAAGGAGAACAAAGAATCCTAAAATTTATATGGAACACAGAAGACCCCAAATAGCCAAAGCAATCCTGAGAAAAAAGAACAAAGCTGGAGGTGTCACACTCTCTGATTTCAAAATATACTACAAAACTATAGTAATCAAAACAGCATGGTACTGGCAGAAAAACAGGCACACAGATCAATGGAACAGATTTGAGAGCCCAGAAATAAAACCACACATCTATGGACAGCTAATCTTCGACAAAGGAGCCAAGAACATACAATGGAGAAAGGAAAGTTTCTTCAATAAATGGTGTTGGGAAAACTGGACAGCCACATGCAAAAGAATGAAAGCAGACCATTATCTTACACTATTCACAAAAATTAACTCAAAATGGATTAAAGACTTGAATGTAAGATCTGAAACCATAAAACTCCTAGAAGAAAATATAGGCAGTGCACTCTTTGACATCGGTCTTAGCAGTATGTTTTCAAATACCACATCTACTCAGGCAAGGGAAACAAAAGAAAAAATAAACAAATGAGAGTACACCAGACTAAAAATCTTCTGCAAGGCAAAGGAAATAAGGAACAAAATGAAAAGACAACCCACCAACTGGGAGAAAATATTTGCAAATCATATATCTGACAAAGGGTTAATTTCTAAAATATATAAAGAACTCACAAAACTCAACAAGAAAAAACAAACAACCTGATCAAAAAATGTGCAGAGAATATAAACAGACATTTTTCCAAAGAATACATATAGATGGCCAACAAGCACATGAAAAGATGTTCAGCATCACTAATTATTAGGGAAATGCAAATCAAAACTACAATGAGATATCACCTTACACCTGTCAGAATGGCATAATTATCAAGACAATAAAATAACAAATGTTGGAGAGGATGTGGGGAAAAGGGAACCTTCATATACCACTGGTGAGAATGCAAACTGGTGTAGCCACTGTGGAAAACAGTATGGAGAGTTCTCAAAAAATTAAAAATAGAAATACCGTATGATCCACTTGATCACTCCTGGGTATTTATCCAAAGAACATGAAATCAACACTTTAAAGAGATTTATGCATCCCTATGTTCATTGCAGTATTATTCACAATAGCCAAGACGTGCAAGCCACTCAGTGCCCATCAACGGATGAATGAATAGAAAAGACGTGGTATATATATACACACAATGGAATACTATTCAGACATAAAAAAGACAAAATTTTGCCTTTTGCAACAACATGGATGGACCTGGAAGGTGTTATGCTAAGCGAAATAAGCCAGCCAGAGAAAGACAAACATTGGATGATTTCACTCATATATGGAAGATAAACAAACAAGCACGTAGATAAGAACAGATTAGAAGTTACCAGAGGGGAAGGGGGTGGGGAAAGGGCGAAAGGGGTAAAGGGGCACATATGTATGGTGACGGATAAAAACTAGACTATTGGTGGTGAGCACAATGCAGTCTATAGAAAAACTGATATATAATAATGTACACCTGAAATCACACAATATTATAAGCCAATATGACCTCAACAAAATAATTAAATAAATAAAATAAAAGACCAAAAAAAGAATCGAATTCCTTGACTGATTGGTTAAATCAATCAAAACAATGTCTTGGAAATTATGAATTGTATAGAATTGGACTAAAACCCAGTCCAACCACACAGCAATTTTACTTGAACTTTGCTTAACATTGGTTTATACTTCCTGGAAAGTGTCTGGATGCTGAGTTGCATTGTCTGTTGTGATAGCATTAGATTCTCTTCAAAGGGTTACTCTCATTACCAGAAAGAACATGATTACAGTCATCGTTAGAACGTACAGTACCTTGGTAATACGAACATCTCTAATTTCTTGTTCAAACAAACATCCTATGTGGTTTGTTTGGTCTTTTCTTATGACTATGTGTTCTCACGGGACAGGTGAAGGTTGATATCAGTGATTCCTTGCTAGAAATAGCTCTCTTCAGCTCCAAAAGCATTGTATGCTTCTTAGCAAGCAGGAATTTTGGGGGTATTGATAGTTACTTTTTGATTTTTATTATTAAAAAATATGCACTTACAGAAAAAAAATAATTCATAATGCAAAGTAAAATCCCTTGTTCTCCCACTCCTTCATTCCAACAAATCCTCAGAGGTAACCAATTAAAAATTTTGTATGTTTCCATTGAGTTATTTTCTGTCCATACATGTACATATGTCCATACCCTCATTTTTTATTTAACACAGACAGGATCATACTTTACTGTTCTGAGAATAGAAACTTTAATCTGATGAAGCAAAGTATCAGCAAGTTCAACATTTCACTGTCATTTAATCATTTGAGAATAAACTCAGAACTTTGAAGTTCTTTAGGCTCAGTTATATTTTTACAAAAATAAGTATCAAATATTATATTGTCACTCCCTTGATTAACAGAGTAAGGACTCTAGAGCAAGTCTGCTTGGTTGGAAGTCTGGTTCCATCACTTTCTTGATATATGACTTTGGGCAAGTTGCCTTAATGTTTTATGCCTCGGTCTCCTAATCTGAAAAATGGGGACACAATACCACCTGCTCCAAATTGTTGTTGTGCAACTGAGTTAATATCTCTCACACGTGTAAAACAGACATTGGCACATCCTAAACACTACATTTTAGTGATAATTATTAGTACTATGACAATTCAATGGCTTCCTATTTCTCTAGGTCTTAAATCCATGAAATTACGGATAAGGCTCCGCATGATCTGCCACTGCCTGTCTTACCAAACCACTCCCTGTTTACAAGTTCTTGAAATGGACTGGGCTTCTTCAACCCTAGGTCTTTGCATATGCACCTTCCTCTGTCCTCCCTTCGTTTCACAGCATCCTACTTCCTTCTCTGGGTAGCTCTCACATTCTTATGTCTCAGCTGAAAAGTCGCTTTCTGAAAAAAGTCCTTTATGGATCTCAGACTAAATCAGATTTCCTCTTATTAAAGTGAACAGTAATCACATATTTATCATCCAAACAGGGCACCTATAAGAGCGAAAGGAGGCAGTACTAATAATTACTCTAGGACAGTAGGTATAAATTGGAATTTTCCCAGACAAACCAGGACATATACACTTTCTACCTATAATACATTGCTATAGCATCTTTATACTTTTTTTATATATCAGTTTACAATTGTATTTAACTTATTGTGCAAGTATTTGTTAATGTTTAATTTTTTGCTAGTCTGTAAGCTCAGCGAATCTTATTCACCACTGTATCGCCAGCTCCTAACATAATGACTAGCACATTGCCCAAAAAATACCGAATGGATGAGTGAGACGTGGTCTTTGTTGTGTCAAAATCAAAGCAGGTCCCACACTACGCTATTTCAGGCCAGTCATGAGTGCAGAAGCCTGACCCTTCTCTCATTCGGAGCAATCATTAATCTAGCTTCCCTCCTCCTGGCCTTACTTAGGCCTTCGCTGAAGGCCTACTTTGAAGAGGTAGCATCTCCACTATTGTGTGATTCCTGTGTAGGTGTTGAACTCTTACCATTGTATCCTTTCCCTTGACAGCTTTCCTACACTTTTGATTTGCAAAGATATATTAGTGGGCCTGTATCTGAGGCAGCAAGTTAAAGTGGCCACTGTTATTTGTGTAATTATAGGGATCTAGGCAAAAGCCAGTAGAGTCTGGGGCCATACACACTTCAGTGAGTGGCTCAGGCAACATGCCTATTTATATGCAAATAACTGTAACATGGAAATTACAGTTGTTGAAATGGAACCAATATTTACATTATCTTGAAGTTTCTAAGTATATGGTAGAAGTAATATTTAAACGGTCAAATATATTTTAGAATGTTTAAAATATTTATTAATATTTAGGACCGTAGATAAAATGTACAATAGAAAATCTTCCAAAATTTATAGAATGTACACTTTTATTTACTTGGTTCTTCTGCATTGCCACAGGTAAGACATCCAAGTAGGTCATATTTCAATGACGGTAGTTTCCGTGTTTGGGTTCTTTGTAGATTACTGCAGATGCTATGTCTGAGTCACTCTTTAAGGAGGATTAGGCGTGCAGACTCTCCCTGGATCACATTCCATGGGTTATAGCAAGGTACGCACTCTGCTAAACAGGAAATTGGATCAGCAAATGGAAACTAATTAGAGAATGGAACACAAGCATACACGCCTTTAGCAACACAGTCTTTTTTTGCCTCTGCACCTCACTGACTCGACTCCATTCCATTACCTTCTTTGGAATGAATTCAGATTATAATTTTATTTATGTTTCAGTGCAAGAATCTAATTTTGTTAACTAGTTTTATTCCAGAACCATCTGTCTCACCACCATAGCATGCTAAAGTGTTTCCTTAAAAACCCATTGAAAAGTCTTAATGATTCTAGAGACATTATATATACATTCCATTCATGCCATTGATTCCTTCATTCACTCAGCAAGATATTTGCTAAGAATTTCCTCCTGGGTGTAATGAGTCAGTAAAATTTAAAAATGAGAAACAGCAACTTCAGTCTCTTTGATTCTCACCCTTACTATAAAAGCTAAAATTGATGTCCATTTTCTATCATTCCCTAACTATAGTTTCTTCATTGTGACTTTAATGCCAAGTTTCCTAGGAAACAAAGTAAATTTGCTGATCTCATTTCCTCCTTCTTGGAGAAGTTTCAGGGTTCAAAATCACTTTCTGGTTTCCCATGACTTTTCATATTTCCAAGCTGTCACCTCTAGTTTATGTAAGTGTATAAAATAGTATTCTTAGGATTTTCTGCAATGAATTAGATCTTAACCAGTTACATTTTCTTATCATTTTTCTTATTTGTGATCTAAATATGTAATTGTTTATAGTAATTGTTAAGATTCCTCCTTTGAAACTGTAACAAAAGATGATGTGCATTTATAGTAAAGCAAATATTTTTTTCTTCTTTACATCCAAAATGATCTTGATGACAATAAATCACTTAGTTGGAAAGCAGATTTTTTCTTCACTAAAGACAGTTGAAATATTTTTGCTGAATTTGTGCTGTCTCTCTTTGAAAAAAACATCCCACCAATTTGTTAGAAAAAAATCAAATTGGTTGATTCACTGATACCCTTATTACAGATACAAGTAGTGTTAAAAGTTATCTCTAATTTGTCATCCTTTTTTTCCTAGACATGCTTACTTGGCTTAAAAATATCTCCATTTGGGGGCTGGCCCTGTGGCCAAGTGGTTCAAGCTCTGCACGCTCTGCTTCTGCGGCCTGGGGTTCATGTCCTGATCCTGGGCGTGGACCTACTCGGCTCATCAACCGTGATGTGGAGGCATCCCCCATACAAAATAGAGGAAGATTGGAGCAGATTTTAGGTCAGGGACAATCTTCTTCAACAAAGGAAAAAAAAATTCTCCATTTGAAGAACATAAGAAGTATATCTGCTTAGGTTTTGCCTCCTCGGTTACAACTAAACATAAGAAAGAATGAGGTTGGATGTGGGTTGGAAAAAAAAACAAAAGTGAAGACAAATAAAACTAAAACTGAGTTTCCTTCTTACTAATTCCTTAGGCACATTCAATTTTTAAGTTCACTAGGTGAGGCTTTTTAGCCCCTTTATTTTGGTATACTTTTATAGACTACTGCCAGTAGTCGAATTCAGACCCAATTTTCAGCTCTTCATTTCCACTGAAGGTTGCATAATAAAAAAAATTTTTTTTCAATTAGGTAGAATCAGTCATCTAAGAATTTAATGTATGTATATATATATGTGCCTTTAACTATTTTCATTTAAATAAAGAATTTTGGTACAGTCATCACTATTCCTTTCATTTTTAAAATAATCAATTACAAGAAAAAAATACATAGAATAAAAAAATGTGTATCTTCTATTTTTTCCCCCAAATAATTATTTCTCTATAATCCCTGGGAGAAATAATTTCTTTTATCCAACGTCAACCTGTGTATGCTTATAAAAGCTAGTAGCAAAAATCCAGAAGTTGTCTTTGTAATAAATAGGAATAGCTAGTTTTCTTGGGTTAGTAAGATACAAGGTTATCTTAGGAGAATATTATGGCTAGAGATACATCACAGTTAGCAACTGTCGCACAGTTCACTATATTATCAAACTGTAAACATTTGAATAGGAAAAATCTATCGCAGTTCCTCCGAATCCTCAGTGGCTGACATTTTCCTCAGAGGTTTGGGAACTCCTTTCTATCACCACAGTAGTCCTCTTGGCTAAAATTTCCCAGTAGCTTTTAACCAGAGTGTCAAGCTTGATATTAGACTGGGAAGAGCGTATCTGCTGAGCAAAATGCCACCTATCTACCAGTACAGGTCAGGCAAGTGTAAAGAAATTATTCTGGATTTCTCTGTTAAGCTCATAATGCTGATACAATGGTGCTTAATTTTTTAAATTATTGTTGCAAAAATTTGGAATGTTTATGAGTGTGTACACAAAGGTAGTGTGTTGAAAGGCAAAGCGATCGGAAGTATGACCTTTAGAATTCCACAGACTGGGGTTGACTCTGTCCTGGTGTCTTCACCTACCCGCTGTGTTTCCTGGAACAAGGCACAGGACTTGATAAGCTTCCGCGTTCTCATTTGTGAGATGACACAGTGACCTCTGTCGTAGACATACTTGGTTGTCTATGCAAAATCCATCCCCCTTGCTTCCTTGCTGATACAGCTAATTTGTTCAGATTTTGGGCATCCTTGCAGACAGAGAAGTCTGGACCTCTTCTCGGCTTTAGGAGGCAAATATTGATTAGTTTAAGCCAGTCAAGGAAATTCTATTCACTGTGAGAGTAACTGATACAGAATTGAGCATGTCATGAAATTATAGTCAACAAGACAGTGAGGTGAATCTGTGGAGCAGCTTCTAGAAACTTGTCCTTATTCTGAAAATGGGTTATTTTCTCTCTTCTGTCCTTTGGATGTTGTGTGAGGCTATGATACTTGGAGCAGCTACTACCATCTTGTAACCATAAGCTGAGAAGCCTTTAATGGTGCCGGGAGGGTGGAGCAGAGGTATAAAGGAAACTGGGTCCTTGATGTCATCACTGAGCTGCTGACTTACCTGATCCTAGAACCACCCAACTCTGCATTTCTTGTTATTTCAGATAACAGATCTCTTTTATTATTTATACCATTTTGAATCAGGTCTAACTCTAGCTCTTGCAGCTGAAAGCATTTGAACAGATACAAATAATTATCTCCACACAGTTGTTTTGAGAATTAAATGAGATAACACAAAAAATACATGTTTGGTAGAGGGCCATAGATAGCTCTCAAAAATATTTATTATTATTATTGATGTTGTTGATGTTAAAGCTGTTACTTCTGTAATGGCCCTTATGTCAGATTTCAGCATAGTTTTAGGCAAAATTATGAGCTTGAGTAGGAAAAAATGGGGAAAAATTTATTTTCTCCAGCCTATTTTCCTCTTTCAGCATGTCCTTCATTTGCTTTTGTAACCATCTGAGTCCACCCAACCATGCAGAAAAGGGATCTATTAGCGATTGTAACATATGAGGAATGTTTATTCAGGCAATTTTTAACCCAAAAGAATGATACCCAGTGTTAAATTCCAAATACCATATCAAGTTGGTAGGGAAGAATTTGGGGTGAGACTTCACTCTATCACCAAAATGTTATCACATAAGCTTCCACCTACGTCTAACGCCAAACCTGCCAGTGTGCAAGTGGGCACTAAATCCCACATAGTTTTTTTTTAACCTACTCACTGCCTTATAAGAAAAGAATTTCCCTCTCTGCTGTAATTGTTAACATTGGATAATTATCAGGTGGTGCCCTGAGCATTCCAGATCATTATCTGTTGACAGTGAGAGTACGGTTCATTTTCAAACCAGTAAGAGAAGCTATTTTTTTTTCTTGGTATATCTGTAGGATTTGTGAGGGGTTTAAAATTGAGAAGATGTGGGTCTCCCTTGCATTTCCAGTGGACTTGGCCTTTACAATTATTTACTGTTCTAGAGTTGAGAAGAGTTGCTAGTTCCTTCAGAGCATGAAGAGAGATGAGTGTGTGCTGTACATTGACACCAAAAAAGAAGGAACCTCAAGAGTTTGCAAGATCCTTTCTTCTATTAGAGCTCTTATTTGGTATGACACACTTCAAAATGTAAAGCAAATTATTAGGGGAACAACCAATGACAGTAAAAATGGACAAACACTACCTCTCACTTATATCTCCCATTAAGAAAAGTGACAGAAATCTGAGATTTTTCCCAAATACCTAGAATGCCTTGAGATCACGTTTATGACTGATCTGCTAGGCAGCTATACAGAAGGCAGCCTCTTCATTCCAGTGTCCCCCAGGGGGGCCTTAATGGCTGTTCCCACTCCTATGTGCTATCCTTACAGGTAGGATTGGCTAGATAGTTTGCAAAAATCAGGATAAAATGAAATGTGAGGCTCCTTGTTCAAAAATTATTAAAAATTTCAAGACAATGATGGCATTAAACCAAGCACGGGGACCTTCTGAGTTGGGGGCCTATGCCAGAGCCAAGATGAATACCTGTGAAGCTGGTCTCGCTGGCAGGGGCTAATCATACTCATCTCTCTGCTTCACTTCTTTAGTGTTGAGCGTGTGAAGTAGCGGAAAGAGCATGGAGGGAGACAGATCTAGTTGAAAGCCTGGCTCTCTTCCTTCGAAACGTGTGGGGGTGAGTGAGTTACAGTTTCAGCCTCTTGCACAGCACTGCTCGGAGGGTTAAATGCTCAGAGCAACCAGGGCAGCACCTTGCACAAGAGAGACTCAATGAATGGTTTCAGGAAGCATGGGTTTAAATGCTGGAAAGATCCAGTCTTTTGTCCAGGTGACTAGGGCCCCATTTGAGTGAGTGTTAGGTCACGGCCGTACTGGCTTTACTCTGTTCTGTAGCCCACACCCTAATGTCAGCTTACAAATATCTTGTGAATGTGGTCACAAGGAACGCTAGCACAACCCACCCTCATATCACAAAAAATAATTCAAAAGGCTTGGCAGTATATTTGTAAACAGTAGATGGCATATCGTTGTTATCACTAATAATGGAAGATTTTCTTCCTTTCCTTTCTTTTGCTTTGATTTATTAACATGCTCCAAATAGGAAATAATATTTTAATTTTTTGCTTTGAATTGACAGTTGTGGTATGTTTCTAATCAAAAAGCCAGTATCTAGATTCTAATTAACAGAGAAAGAGGATGCTCCTTTGGAGATCTCCAGCTAAAATAAAATAAAATATCCTTTGTTTGAACTTCACATCTGGTGTTGGAAAAGTGGGTACCTCACCTATCTGCTTCCTGTGCTCACATTTCCAAGAATAAACATGATAAAAATCAAACAGATGAACGTGAGGGAAACACATCATATGCAGTATTAATTTTTGTATCACTGAATTAAACGTCAAGAAAGCTTTAGATCCATTGTTAAATATTCTGCCCAGATTTCTTGTTACTTTGTGCTTAGGATTTCTGCTCATCCTTGAAAAAGTTGCAACAGGAGAGAAGATAGTTTCCCTTTGAACTTGGATTTAGTCCTTGAATACTCCTCCAATGTTGATCAACACCTGTGAACACACATGATTTTTTGGAAAATCTTCTTTTAATAAGTGAAGATATTGAATCCTGGAGACATGAAATAAGCATACTGCCCGGGGTTATGCACTTTACAGGGAATGATGATGTTTCCCTGTTCTCAGGAACTAGGAAAGTTGTCTCACCGAGCAAATGTTTGCTCCTCTTGGTGAATAAGGATCTACCCAGTGTATTTATTACTTGATTGTGTTCATGTTTCTTTGTGTTTGTCTCTGTCTACATGGGTGGGAGATTAGATTTTTAACTCCCAAATGGCGGGGCTGGTACTCATTGTCATCTAATAATTCCTCCAAATCCCTATGTCAATCGGTAAGCCAGGACAGGCCTGGGTTTCTATCATTATTAGGGATCTATTTTGAGATTCAGGCTTTATATGATACACATGAAACATGAAGCCAGCCAGAGGCCATAATTTTTAACAGCTGATTTTTGACACATCTTGCCCCAGACAGTGGCACCAATTCACAATTAGCAAATGTGGGGGCAATAGAGGATGAAGGGAGTTGGTTATGTAGGCTGGCATAGCTGATATTCTCACACAGGCCTTTCATAAGAAGCATCAGCTGTAGGCAACCGCCCATCTAGATGAAGGAAAGTGGATGACCACAATGGTAAGCCTCTGGAAACAATAACAAATATAAAACCTATGAGGAACAATTAATAAAACCAGAGAAACTTGAGAAGCTTGCTTTTCTCTTCCTGGGTCCCAATTTCTACCAAAGCTCTCTTGTGGATCCTTCAGAGAACTACAACTCTGCCAAGTTTAAACTAAGTTTAAAATATTTAAGTAATTAACAGGTGAGAGATTATAATGAATGAGGTCTGACATGTTGCAGGTTCTTTGTGTGGCTGCCTTTGGCTTGAAAATGGGCGCCTTTTGTCTGTAGCCATCAGTGCATCCATTCCCTAGTGATAAAGTGGTGGTTTCAGATGAATTGCTATGGGAAGGTAGAGGGATCAGAAGTTAGGGCGAAAGAGTTGTGTATGGGTGGGATTCACACTATAACGTAGAAGGCAGCAGTGATGTCACAAAACAGCTCAGGTTTCGGAATCAGTCAAACCCAGATCTAATCCAGGCTCTGTCATATGTTCTGTTGAGCAAGTTATTCACAAGGTCTGAACTTTGACTTTGTCATGTCTTAAATAAGGTTAAACAATCACACCTACTACAACGAATTGAAGTAAAACATAATGATTAAAAGCATCAGATCCGAGCTCATAACAGCTTCACAACCTTGGTCAAGTTACTGAACCTCTGCGGGCCTCAATTTCCTCACTAGTACAATGCAGTTAAGGATACCTGCTTCACACAGTTGTTTTGAGAATTAAAGCTCCTGGCACACAATAGTTACTCAATAAATGTCATTTATTATTCATGATCAACAAATATATCTTAAGTGCCTTTTATTTGTGGGGCACTGCCCAAACCACTGATGAAACTAACTAATGTACACAAAGTGCTTTGGTCAAAGAAGACACCCAAGAAATATTTGATGAATGAAAGAGAAGGCAAGCCTCTTGGTGTGTCCCTAAGATTTGGTTAGGCTTTGAATATCCAATTCAGCATTCTTTGTGCGTCACTGGGCAACTGGCTGGTTGACACTTTTTTAGCTGGCATTGCTAATTCCCATTGAGTGGAGTCCAAAGTATCCCCTTACTCAACAATCAGCAGGAAGAGAGAAAGAGTTCACTGTGCTCTTCTTTCTCTGAGATCTCTTCTATTGTCCTGAGAGGTGATAGAGGCCAGGTCAGTCAAAGGAGAAGACAAATGAAGTGGTCACAGGCATCTTTTTAAAAAGATACCTGAAATGAAAAATAAAATACATATTTTTTTCAATTCTCAAGATCAAAAGCAGATGTCTTTACACTAGACTACTTGAGTGGGATTAGTGGGTGTGAGAATCTTCTGTAGTTGTAGCAATATTTGACGTGTTCATACATTTTTCTGGGGAGAGAGGCCATAGTTTTCAAAAGGTTTTAGAGATTTAGGTTTTGCTATCCAATAGAAAATCTTCTATTTTCTATTGACCTATTTTCATTGACCTAGTGGACAATGAGTTTTGCATACTGAAATAAGGAAATTAAAGTGATTTTGAGGTCAAAGCTTGGATTTATGGAGTATAAATATAAACATGAACAAAAACCCAAGTCAGAAACAGGTGATCAAGCTGGTTAGATTCCAAAAGGGATGAAAAATCCATCTCACAGAAAGCATTCACTGCATAATTGCTGTCAAGATGTGTTAAAGCCTGCTGGATCCACGTACCTTGATTTATTAAGGCCTTGGAAGGTTTTTTGAGAGATCATAATTACGCATTGTGAAAACACATTCTCAACCACAGTTTCAACCTGTTGATATTTTTAATAGGTTAATTTGCTTGACATACAAAACGCTAAAAAAGTAGACTTTGAAAGTAACAACAAAAAGCCAAAAATAATATGTCATCTGAATTGAGTATTTAGTGCCACGTAAATGCTATTGATTGTGCTTAAAAACAAAGCATGCCAACATCTATACCGTGACACAAGCACATTAGCGTTTGATGAGAACCAATGCCAGTAAACACCCCTGACCTTTTAGAGGCATTTTGCAAGAGCAGACATTAGGGAGGGTCTGTTGGGTTTAGGATGGATTGGCACCTCAGAACATTCTCCCTATTGTCAATGAATGAATGAATCAGCCACTTAATTTCTAGTCTATCTGAAACATGGGGAATTCCCAAGAAAAGATTCGTTAATACTCTGTCCTGAGCAACAGAGAACATCCCTTGCTTTGCTCCATTTCCCAACTTACTTTTTTGTAGTAGTAGCAGTAGTATAAGATAATAGTCAGGGATGCGGGGAGGAGAATGGGCATTAAACAAGATTTGTCAGTTAAGTGTTTTCAAAGCCCGACTTGGTAAATCATTTAACAAACAGATGCAAAATAAGACAAATATATGAAAACATAAAGATTTATTTTCATGATAATCATTTGTGCTTATATTTAAGGACATCTAGGTCTGTATAAACCTTGACTTATCTCTCATTTCTGAATATTTATTTATATCATCATGGTGTCTGACTCCTAGCATCCATTTCTCCTTCCAGGAGTACCTCTCTGATCTTACTTTGCAGCATTACTTCTATATAGCTCATCATCTACTAAATTAAGGTGGCACTAATTTCTCATTCCCAGCCTAACTCAACCCCAGGGTCTCATGACCTAGATCAGGCAATAAGAGAATTCTGTCACTTTGGCCTCGGTGATCGGCTCCGAGACAAGCTTATCCCAAGTCAAGCCAACGGCACTCAACCCCAGGAGTATGTGTTTGCCCATTTCTGCAGGGTTGCTGAGATGGCAGGATATGAATCTGGAGCTTCTAGGCCCTACTGTAAAAGGGGAACCTACCAAAGAATGAAGTCAACACAGAGAAACACAATGGTGTTTGGGCATTTGCCTTCAGCCATATCTGAAGCTGGAGCTACCCTTAGACATTTCCATACCTAGATCAATAAATTCCTAATTCTTTTTTTGAGAGGTGGAGGAAGGTAGGAGAGAGAAGTTGTTTCTAAATCCAGTTTGAAATTGGTTTCTCTAAAGAACTCTTACTGGAACATACTCTATTCCCTTTGCTTGGAAAATCTTCTTGCCTTCTCTTTGCCTCCCAAACTTGTGCTCGTTTTTCAAGGTCCATCTCAAACCTCACCCATTCCAGGAAGTCTTCCTTGAATTTCCCAGCATAATGACCTCATCTTCCCTTGATCTCTTACAGCACTCAATGTTCTTAGTTCTTATTCCTTGTCTGCCAAGGATTGTTGACCTTGTAGTGCTAGTTATTTTTTCTTCAGGTGATAATCTTATTTCCTAAATGGGTAAAGCCAGTCCTTAAATGTTCTATGTACCTCTATATCCCTCAGCCTTTGTCATAGAAGGTTATACATAGTAGGTGAGCAATATATATCTGTGGCTTTAATTAATGTAATGAAAGTAGATACAAGTACATTTCTTATCCACTTGTTAGTCCAGAATAAAACCTTGCATGAAATATATGATTGCACAGTCATAAGGAAGATAAACAATTACCAGGGATTGCAGCTATCAGGATGATGTTATCTGATGTAAAGGGAAGGGCAAACAGAGAGTATCAGAATTTTCAAGTCACGTATATGATATGGTAAACATTTTTCATTGCTAGTAGAGAAGGGACCCAGGACTAGTACCTTCACTGTTTATCATGTTTCACTGACAGTATTCTCAACATTGTAAGAGTCTTGGTCACAAACAATAAGATATATTATAACTGGGTGTTGAACTGAAACCTATAAATGAAATAAATTTCTGTTACTTAAACATCTAAATTCTTAGGAGTCAACGCGACCACATGTAAGATCATTTCAACAAAATCCCATGTTTCAGGTATAGACCTACACCTTTGATTCACCAGACAGGATGATTGCCTCACTCCCCTGAGAATTGAACTACTACAATCTCTTTTCCTTGTTCAGTCCTGGATGTTTCACTAGCCTCATTCTACAGTCTGCTTGCCACCAGTTTGTAAAACTTACTCATAGCAGTAGACAAGCTATATTAGGATCAAATCATCCAGATTTTCCCGGCAACATTGACTTACATAAATTTGCTGTGCACATACTATGTGCAAGGCCTGGAGGAAGTCCAGAAAGTTGTAAACAAAGTTTCCAACAAAGAACTAACAGTCTAACAAGAGAAGGAAGCCTGAACATGGGTCTTTATAATGTAGGAGTAGGCAAGGTGAGGGTCCACAGGACAGCAGACTGACCTCTTCACATCTCCTCCCTGTCCATCACCCATACCATTTACCGCTCCCAACCCTACACCTCCTTCCTCCCTGGTGGACTGAGTCTACCACGGAGCTGAATGCCTCTAAAAATGAGGAACCTGTGGTAATTAAATGCAATACAATTTTCCTAGTCTCACAGTAAATTAGAATCTTGCAAATCACAGCTCTGAGTTTCCAGTATCAGATTCAGCCACTCTCCAGTCTCACCACCAATTATGTTTTTCATTAGCTATGGGCAAATGGTTTGCCGACAAGCTCTTTTTAGTAAATTGCTTCAATTAAAAAAAAGGAATTTTTTGTCCCAAATTCACATTTTATCAGTTCTGCCTGATAGGTGCTATCATATAGCATAAATCCTCTATTTAACCATTTTCCCACACTGATCACTGCAAGGTTCCTTTGTGAATGTTTATTTTCATATTCTCATTGGTAACTGGTGGCACTTCAAGATGAAGAAGGTGTTTTTCTTAGTCATTACATATTTGACGAATACCAGAAATTACTTCCAGGTCTAATCTTACGTTGCTTACCCTGTTGCCTGAGAGATTGAAGTTTGCTGCAAGAAAATAGCAATTTGAAGAGATGAAAGTTTAACAGGTGCTATAAATAGCACCCAACGCTCTTGTCATTATAGTTAACGACAGCTCCACACCCACTTCCTTTTCTATTGTCTGTCATTAACTATTATATCTGGAGTGAAACTTGTGTCTAGTACAATCAGTAGAATGAACAACGAAACCATAGAGAGATCAAAGGATTAGTGAAAAAATTTGTTCTCTTTCACACACAGAGAATGAACTTGACTTTCAGGGATTCATACTGACCAAAGCTCCTTTGGAGTTCTCAAGCTTAACGCCTATATCCTCTTCCACTTTCTTCTAAGGAATATCCCAAGTGCTCAACTTATGAAATCTTGTAAACAAAAGAATATTCATGGAACGGCATTACTTCTTCAGGTGTCTGAATGGGGGTAATTTATTCTATACTTACTCTAAAAATCATAAGACTAAACTTACTGAATATCCACACAGCACACGTTATGGATTTCCAAAGCAGCTCCTTTCCACTAATCTTGGAAATGTAAGTGCCAGATCTGCAGGTGCTATGAGGTAGGGTATTTATAGAGGCAAAATTTTCCAAGCTAAAAATTATTTGGTTCCTTTCAAAAGCAAAAAGCATCATTAGAAAATCTGTGGCAATGGTAAACAGAGATGTTGGCTTATCATATTTCTGACACATGTGTCTATCTATTTTGGTTTCTCTACTCCTTCTTCTCCTCTTTCCATGAATAGGACTGATATCCTGGTCATTACTGGTCTCCAGTGAAATGTCTTTGGGTTTTGGCCTCTGTTTCTGCTGCTTTTGGTGATGATGTTCCTAATGCCTCCTGCCCCCTGAAAGGGTACAGGCATCCTCTGTAGCTGCCATTTTCTCTCTGCTGCTGCCAACCACGTTGGAGCAGGGCCCCTGTGGAGTGGTCTATCCTTGAAGTTCCAATGTAAGTGGAGCAGAAGCCCCTGCTTTTTTCAAACTACCTCTTCTCCTATCTGAAGTTTCTATCATCTCACTACTCACTCTCATCTCAGAGTGAAGCCTGGGACTATGTGGGGCTGGGTCCCTGAGAAGTGGGCAGCATCTTCTTCCCTGTCTTGCACTCAGTTTTATAAAGAGTGGAATACAGAGGTTAAATGTGCAATCTCTGGAGTTAATCTGACTGGGTTTACTGCCTGACTCGTCCACTTAGCAGCAGTGTGACCTTAGACGAGCTATTTGCTCTTCCTTAGTTTATACATCATAAACCATCATAATAGTGTCAACCTCATAGAGTTGCAGTGAGGTTTAATTTAATTACACATGTAAAACATCCAGAACAGTACCTGAGAAATAGAAAGAGTGAATGCCTAGTGTTATTATAGACTTCTGAATCTCACTGATACCGAAAGAAGAGTTATTTTCTCTGAAGTACCTCACAAATAGGGCCATTCTTAGGGCAGTAAATAAGGTTAGTCACAAGCAGCACTTTGAGTCTTATAATATGACAATGTCCTCTCTAGATTGAAGATGTCTACAAACTAGGAGAATTAAACTCAATAATATTAGATATGGTGAAACTGTAGCTGTCACATGAAGAAATGACCAAAAGGAATACAGCCGAAAATGGTTGGAAAAAAATATTAGAGATGTATCAGCCAGCTAATTAATAAGAATATTATATTTTAATTCTAAATAATAGTCACTTTCATAAATAATTTTACATTTACAATTTGGTACTCTTTTCTTAAAGAGGGCCCCCAAAGTTTCATCCCCCCCCCCTACAAAACCTGAATTTGTGACTGAAATGTTCTTAATCTTTATCTTTTAAATAATGAACTTCTTTAAGAATTTTGTGCACCCCGTGAATGCTCTTCAGGCAAATGCATGCAATCTTTCCTACAAGTTCAGGGAGTTCACCTATCCCCTTAAAGCTCATCTACTGACCTCTGGTTAAGAACTCCTGGTTTTAAGGAAAAATCAGGTGAGTTTAGCATTGTACATAAAACATCAGTTGAGAAGGAATACAATACAACAGCTATCCTGAATTTCCTCACAGTCACCTCAGCTTCACTGCCCTTCTTTCCACCTTATTTCCCTCAGCTTCTCGGATGCCTATGGCTTTTCTACGGTCCAGGTAGTTAAAGCTTTGGAGGGCTGATGGCCTGGCAAGAGTGAAGAGAGGTTGAAGTGCTCTTACCTGTGGGCTTTCTCTAAAACAAACATTCCTCAGGAGAAAAGTCACACTCATGAAGGGTAAAGACAGAGAAGGATTTTTTTCTTCTTATTGCCAACTATTTCAAATAAGCCAATGGCTTCCCATATCCTCCCATAGCAACTTGTGTTTATACCTAACTCACTACACCATGCTAATGTGGTCTGATTATTTGTCTCTCTCCCAAACTATGAGGTTTTGGCAAACAGAGATTATATCATTCACCATTGTGATTCAAGTTCTAGAACATAGTAAGGCATTAACAAATGATTATTGAATGAATGAATGAAGAGAATGAAAATAACTAGGTTTTCTTAGCTACTTTTTATACCTATTGAATAGAACACATGGAACCAAAATATCTTTCCCCAACATAACTACAAAGCATCCTGCAATTCGTGTTACCAAGAATTTTTATTCTCTTTTTAGCATAGTACACATAAGGCTAGCCAATGTAAAGTGGTAGCAAAATCTGAGATGGTATCTATGAATATGAAAAATCTTTGAGATGTGACAGAAAGATTTATGCTATTTATGCTTTTTTTTTACATTCATTCAAATATTGTTGGTTTGTGGCCTCTGGGTGCATCAATAATTTTAATAACTAACCTGTGTCTGATACCACCAGACGGCGGTGCACTGGATGGCATATACCAGAATGCACATGGCATTCCTGTAATGAAAAAATTGGCAGACTGAAATTAAAAGACTCCTTCTAAAGCAAGATCATCTTGGGCTCCCAGTCGGTTGAACTTCACAGCCGGGTTAAAGATTGCCATTATGACTGAAGGTATGTGTTTATCCTTGGTTTGCCACCTTAAGAGTTCATAATACTAGAGCCACCTTAATTCTTAGTAATTTCCTCTAATGAGTGTAGGAGATGAGTTGAGGTGAGTTTCCATAAGGAGCCCTAGATGTGGAGCTGACCAGAGTCTAGGTCTTTATCAGCTAATGTATTTTCACACTTTGTCCTCATAGATACTTTAGGAGCCAGTTACTGCCAGTTCAGAGTGACTTAAAAGCCCTGGCTCTTGGGTTCATTGGTTCTCTTTTATAAGATTGCTTTGAATTTATGTAAGGAATATGTGTGTGTGTTGCCTAAAGAGCCTGGACTCTGGAGCTAGACTTGTGTAAGTTATTTAATCTCTTTGGGCCTCAATGTCCTCAAGCATAAAAAGAAAATAATAATAAAGCTTCACTACTTCATAGACTTGTTGTGAGGATCGCATGAGTTAATGTATGCAAAACAATTGGCATACTGTCTGGCCCATAAGTGCTATAGAAGTGTTAGCTATTTTCACTATATTGCATCAATACAGAATTCCATTCTTATGGATAATGTTGGGTTGCTATATTAGATAGGGCAATGAAGGGAATGTGTGTAAGTGGGAAAGCGTACTGTCTGACATTTCTTGAAATATTTTAAGTTTTGTAGTGAAGTGGAGGAAACTCTTTAAGCAGAAACTCCTCTGTGGAGATTCAGGGACTGGAGAGCACATGAGCCAACAGTCCAGCTCTTTGCTGATGATCTACCTAATCATCTGGCTGTAGACTGAAAGCGGGTGAACAAACTAGAGGATATTAGGGGAAGTATGTGCAACTCCAGCACAACCAACAAAACGTAGATTCTTCCAAGTGTTCAGTGGTCCTAGGGATTCACCAGTGAGAACAGTACTCCAGCCTTTAGGTGGGAACCTGAAGGCACAATGTCAGGGTTCTAGCCAATGGAATGAATGATATAATTTAAATAATCTCCTTGTGAAATGGCTCACACCAAGCTCCTCAAATCCAATTACCTTTCCCCGAGATCATCTTACTGGACTTACCTACAGCATTTGACTTGAAGCACTCTCTCCTCTTGACTTCCATAACACCAAGCTCTCCTGGTTTTCTTTTTACTTCCTTGGTCCACTCATTCTCAGTACCCTTTGCCAATCCTCCTCCTCCTCGTCTCTAGATGTCCTAATTCCTCAGGGCTTTGTCCTAGGTCCTCTTCTCTCACCCTATACTTTGCCCCTAGTGATTTCATCTATTCTTATGGTTTGAAACACTATCTAGAGAATGATAAATTTCACATTTACATGTTAAGACTTGACCTCTATTCTGACCACAAGAATCATTATATTCTACTTTCTAATTGACATCTCTATTTCGATATTTCTAACATAACATGTCTAGAGGTGAACTTTTGATCTTTTCCCAATTTATTCCTTCTCTTGTCATTCTCATCTTAATAAAGGGCAACAGAAATCTGGAAATTCACCTGGATTATTTCTTCTCTGTAAGGTTCTATTTTCAAAATCTATCTAGAATGCACACTTCTCTCCATTCCACTGCTGCCATCATAACTCAAGCTACCCTATCTGTTAGAAGACTGATAGCTTCCTAAATTGCCTCCCTACTTTTTCTCTTTCCTCTGTCTATTATGTTCTCCACACAGGAACTTGAAAAATCTTTCTAAACATGCACCAGAGAACAAATGAAGAAACCAAATGTAGGGAGATTAAGTGAATAACACAAAGTGACTTTTCACACACAGCTCTCTCCCCTTTCTGATATCAACAGGGATGCTGCCCATTAATATATACTTTAGTGCAAAATGGTGGTCATGCTCATAAGTATGTTTTACTGATTTTCAATGTATTTTCACCTTTCTAAGTGATGCCAGCACTGCTTCTGTTTTTCATTCCACTCCCACCCCAGTCAACATGCTTGGAAACATGGCTCTCAGCTTTAGTTACCCTTCTGACACTCAGGTTCTTAGTTCCCCAACATTTTTCATTCCGAGATCTCAATGTTCACTTCATGTCAGTCACCCACTCAGGTTACCATAATGTTGACTTCAACATCATTCAACAGTGCCCCACCCACATGTTTCAACATGAAATTCCTCTCTGCTTGCAATCTTCTCTTCTCCCACCTCTTCTAGTTCCTAATACCTATGATACCTATACTGCATCAAAGCATCCAAGTCATCAGCCTGCTCCTCATCTGTGACTCCATTACTCCTTTTCTGGAAGCAATTGACTCTGTGCAGCCAAGATTTCATTTCCAAGAGGAAGCCACTCTTTCTTGTTCCTTGACATAGCCAAACATACCTGAAAAACTCACAAGGCAGCATGGTGGGGTCCAAAACAAAATCATGCTGTCACCTTGGTTGTCCCTGGTAAAGCTGAGCATTGGTTTACTGAGCACTGGTTTATCTGTTTTTCATGTACTATTGAATTAATTATAATAATTGTTTTACAACTTTTTCATTACTTAAAATTTTATTACTTAAAATTTTGTCTCATCACACTTATTCTGAATAGAGTGACTTTTCAACCCTTTTGCTGAATAAGTCAAAATAAGTCAGATTAGAAAAATTCACTGTCTTTCTACACACATTCAGATTCTCTCTTTCTCTCACACACACACACATACACACACACAACAGGATGAAAAGCAAATAAACTGTATACAATCCGGGGTTCTTTAGAAGAGACAATTACATGCAGCAAGAAACTTTTATTTTCTTTTAGATTGCCATCTGCAAAGACATCCTTTTTCAGTTCTCATATTACAAGTAATCACATTTGAAATTATTTGACCTTTCTCTCCATCTTTAATAATAAAAAGTTGATGTATTCAATTAACATATTACTAAAGCTAGAAAGCAATAAAATTTTGCAAAAGCAAAAACTGCTTTTGTGATAAGATTTATGGCTAGTGCACACAAAATCCAATAACACCACCACCCTCCTAAGTTATATTCATTTTGCAGGAGCCAATTTCCGTAGAACTTTATGCACAGTTTTAAACAATTTGGATAAAGTTCATGTCAATTATAATATTAGAGCAATTTTTTGAAAAAAGCTCTTAAATTTTGTGTACAGTGTCTTCATCACCAAGACAATAATATAATTAAACATTAAAACAATAAATTTATAAAAAGACCATAGCTCAAATTTATTTCGTACTTACTGTACGCTAAATCTATCTTACATATCATCAATTCTCTTAATCCTATGACAAGCCAATTAGAAGTGTACCATTATTATCTCCATTCTACAGTTGAGAAACTGAGGGTTAGGTTACTTGACCAAGTTTACACAGCTTGAGCACACACTTTTTACATGAAATTTTGTATCTAATCTTGTTCAGCATCATATGGTTGAATGTATTATAGGATCCTACACATAAATTGGCGTAAAAGCTTAATATTGAAAAGTGAACATATAGTAACAGCATCACCTTATTACCCATTGGTCAAAAAAAGGAAGTGATATATAGAATTGAAGTATCTGTACTAACAAAGCCAATATAAATAATTGAACAGATACATAGGTCAACAATTACGTCAGTGCAGACAATAATTATTAAAGTCTATATCTGCTCAGTTTATCAGAAATTTTTGATATTTAACTGGGGCTAAGCTGTTGGCTATAAATATTTTTTCCCGGTAATTAAAACTAACGTGTATATATATGTATATATATATATTCCAACATGAGTATTTATACCTAGTGTCTCATCCGTGGGACTAGTAATTTTAGTTTATAATTCTGAATTCGTTTAGGGTAAATGGGTTTTATTCACCAAAGTTCTAGTAAGATTTCCATTGCAATTCATCTCTCTTTACTGCTCAACAATTTAACGTGCTGGCCTTGAAGTCTGAAGACTTTAGTTCAAGGCTTGACTTTACCATTTACAGTTGTGTGACCTTAGGGAAGCCACTCAAGTTCATGAGTTTCACTTTTCTCATCTGCAAAGTGAAGATAATAATACCTTCCCTGCCAACTCTACAGGGCAGGGAGAAGGGTCAGGCAAGATAACACGTATGAAGGCGCTTCTGAAACTACAAAGCACAGTATAACGCAAGGCATTAGTCACCTACCATCTGATTGTTCACATGAGGCAATAAAGTCCTCCCCAAGGAACAAGGCTGTAAAATTCAGAACTGAGTCAACATCTCTTCAACAATGTAAAAATAAAACAAAAAGCCTCTACATATTAAAAAAAGAATTTAAAAATGTTTCTACTTCTTATTTTAATTGTACCAATTTGGAAGCATGAATTTGCTTTTTCCAGTTGTTTTGGCAGAATAAAATTAGTTCAGTACTAGAAGAAGGTTCAGGACATGTGATTGAAATTTTCTTTCAGAGATTCTTTTATCTACAGCATGGTCATAAGAGAGACATCAAGACAATATAGTTCTTTATCCATAAAAGAGTAAAAGTTCTTTCGTTGTTGTTAAAGCTATATAACTTCAAGCCAGTTTTTAGATGTCCCCTTGACAAGTGTTTGTTTTTGAAAAGAAGTCTTTTACTGGAATTTCCATATTCTTGTTAAGCCATGTGAGTTGTTTCACCTGCTCAGAGTTCAGCCACTGCCAGTGACAGGAGATGCGCATGCCATATTCTCATGCTTTTTTTTATTTTTTCAGATGAGGAAGATTAGCCCTGAGCTAACATCTGTGCCTATCCTCTTCTATTTTGTATACGGGACACTGCCATAGCATGGCTTGATGAGTGGTGCGTAGGTCCACACTTGAGATCCTAACCTGCAAACCCCAGGCTGCTGAAGCAGAGTACTCGAACTTAACCACTATGCCATCGGGCCAGCCCCCATATTCTCATTCTTTTGAAACTCATCCCAGAGAAGAAAAAGTCAGTTATGGTAAATGAAAAATATCAGCAAAGTAGCATTGAATGGAACATATAAAAATATACCTTCTGTGTCTCTTACTCTTTCTCTACCAAAGAACTTAGTATTCTCCTTGTCACATTCTTCCTAGCAATAAAACTGGGAATTACAGCCAAAAACCAGACCAATATTATTCCACAATTTTGTGTCATAAAAGTGGATTCAAACTTAAGAAATCAGATAGTCTGACAAATGTCCACATAATATCTGATTTGGCAGCTTTTCTAATAGTGGTAATGGGAGAAGAAATGGTTCTATTTTGAGTGAGGATTACCACATGATTTTGATTAAGAGTTAAAGTAAAAAGAGACCCCCTTAGGAGCTGGAAGAATTACCAGCATCTACTTAATCTACTACAGTGTCGCCTTCTCTAACATGAGGATAATCGTGCCTGCTATGCTTCTCAGGATCAAATTAAATGTCATTCATTCATTCATCAAATATTGGGCACCTACTGTATTCACGAAAGTGAAACACTGAAAACAGCCTGGCCAACCACTTGCTGAAAGGGAATACTGTGGCACATTCAGCAGTGTCTAAAATAGCATCAACTTTTATAAATTTAAAATCTAAGCAGATTGATGACATCAACACTGAGAACAGCAAAAACAAGTTGAAAGTGTTCAGAGCCATAAGAGGCTAAAATAACATGGTATGGGAATTTATGCCATGAGAAAGTGCTTTGAAACTGTAAAATGCTGTTCAGATGCGCGCTATCAGAATAGCTCAGGATATGGAGAAACTGAGGAGATGTTATTGATGACTTATTCCTGAAAACATTCCCCTCCCCTCTTGTTTACTTTCCTTAATAAAATAGGATAGGAATCAGTTATCTAATACAGTGTCTTACAAACTCTATATGCTCAGTAAATATTTGTTGAATAAATGAATGCTTAACAATCATCTTCTCAATGTTATTTGAAGGAATATCTGGTAAAAATTATTCTAGCTGGAAACACAAAAGCATTACTTAAATTATTCTTAATAAATAATTAGGATAGTAATGCTAATTTAGAGTTTGTTTTAATTAAGTGTATTTTATGACGTTTGTTTCAGATGAAAGATCCCATAGACTCTTAGACTACCCATAGACTCCCCATGTGCAATGCGAGCGCAGAATATAAAAGTCGAAAATGCATTGACTTGGGAACCAGAATCTCTGCTTGAGATTCCTTGTTCTGATACCCACTAGCTTTAGGAAAACTACCATTTTGTACCTTAGTTTCCTTATTTGTAGGATATTAGACTGGAACAGATGATGTTAAGATCCCTTCCGGCTTTAACATTTTCATGCCTCAACATAGGAGATACTATTTAATGGAAGACATTTACATCTCATAAAATGGACTTAAGTTACAATGGACTATCACTATGTTTTGAATTGACAAATTATGCTTAAATCTATAATAGCAAAAGTTTAAAAACACATCAAGATCCTCTAATGTAGGTAAAAGTACTAGCTCCACACCCTGCCCCTGGTCCCACCACACACACACTTGGGGCCATTTTTAACTGAGCAGCATAATTATTAAGTGAATTGAAGTAGTCCTGGATAATCAAAGAAGAATTTATTTATTATTTAAGGATACACCCATTTTTCCATTCTGCTTAGACTTTGTTCCATGAGTGACAAAAACAGCCTGGCCAACCACTTGCTGAAGCTTATTCAAGCAATTTTATTAATAATAAATTTCAGGGAATTAATGATGCATCAATGTGTGTTACACTCTAATCACAAGACTGTAATCAAAATGGTCTTTTAAACAATATGTTTATGATGGTGATTGAATGAACCTTCCTAAAGGATGGAAGTTTCAACCATCCCAAGGCAGTTAAGATAGAAAGTCAAATGTAGTATTTATTAAGTGTCTGCACTGTGTGTGACTCTCTGCTGGGCTGTTTAATACATTTACTTATTTTAAACCTGGTCAGAAACTATCAAGCCTTGCTCCCATTTTGAAGATAGTCTCATAAAAGCAAGCTGCTTAAAACTGTAGAGCTAATTGGATTTGAATTCAAGTCTCTGAAACTTCAAAGCACTATATTTTGCCCACCACACTACCACCTCCCATTAACTATGCTTCAGTGTACAATATTATATTAGGAGATAAAAATATATATTTAAAACATTAGTGTGAAGCATCTTATGCAAATCAAGAACCCACTTGATCATTTGTGAGTTTCCATATTTGGTGCTGTGTCTACACAGATTCATTATTTTCCCTAGAAAGCAGCCCCTGCCCACCCTCCTTTAATTTCATCTTGCTAACTTTTGGCCTCCTTCTGGCCCTTTTTAAATGTCACCTTCTGAGCAGGCAAGCCATGATTTCAGATGTCTAAAATTCCCTTCTTACCCATAGATCATCCTGTGCCTTTCCATACGAGCCTTTATCCCACATGTTCAACACTCATGCTAGACCATACTATCCATGGGAGCAGAAACCATATCTGTCTTGTTCACTACTGTGTCCCCACCACCCAAAACATGGCTTGTAGTAGAGGTGCCCAAAACATCTGTTGCATGACTAACATATGTATCCAATATTGGGGAAAGTACTATAAGATTCTCAAAAATATATAGTCCTTAGGTAACCTGTGTTCTATGTTTTTACATTATAGGGTCATATACAAAATGAGAACATTAAAGGCCTTGTAGCAGTTAACAGATTAAACAATGGAGCCTCGAGTGTGGACTGAAATTGTTTCGGGGTGAATTATTTGTAAGCAAGTTCATGAAACACTACTCCATTTTGTTTTGTTTTTTTTTCAGATCCAAAGAACATCTAACAGTGGAGTGGGTGGTTGCATCAGCATTGCTTCTACCAATAGACTGGTACAAGCAACAGGTAAGAACATCTCCTTTCTTTTGCCTTTTTTGCTATGCTTCTCACTGCCAAAAGATGGCAGTGTGTTAGAGAGTGACAGCTTTCTTTCTAAGTCTGAGCTGGCCTGCCGGCTGAGTGATTGGCTGTTATCCTAAAGAGTTGACCAGCCTTTGCAAAAATCTCTGGTTTCAGATGGATATCCCAAGTAGAAAACCAGGGATCCCCATGAGAAATGTACCTGCCTGTTGGGTCTATTATTTGCCTTTGTTCAGGAGAGGAGAGCTCCAGCAACTATATATTGTGTTACACACAAATGAACAAGCAAATTTGAGCCACAAATGAAAAAAAAAATTATTTAATGCCAGAAATAAAAATATTGTCAGCTTCAAATTCCAAATGTCAATGCTATGATCTATCCATCTGTTGATCCCACATGGAGAACTACTGCCTCTGCTCACTGATAAGCCAAGGCATGTCTCCTAAAAACACTTCATTTTCTTTTATGGGAAGTTAGGATAGAAATACCTGTCTTCTTCATAAGCTATTTTTGATTTTTTGAAAATTGTTTAGAGGAAAGACATCGTGAGGAAGGTAGAGCTTTGGCATGGATGCAGACTAGGGAGGTTGTCCTTGGTACCTTCCCCCTAGCCTTAGAGCTTCCTTCTCCTCTTGGAGCTGCTGTACTCAGGGGCCTAGGCAGGACCAGGTGCTGGGCTCTCCTCCAGTGTGCCCTCTTCCGAAGGCTGCCTCAGGCTCGAACTCAGTCTTTTCTGCCCTCCATTAAGACTTTCTAGTGCAGTTCTCCAGCGACTGCCTCTTTGTTGAAATGGGTCCAATCAATGACTGTCAGATGATTGATAATGTGCACGTTACCCGTCATCCATTCACTCATTTATTCGTTATCCATCACTCGTGAATGGAGCTCCTGCTATGCCTCAGTCACTGCCACATACGGAGGTTATCAACATGAAGGCCTTGCCATCAAGGTCAAAGCTGGAGAGACAGATAATTCACATTTAACAATAATAATGCTTCAGGTAGATAAACTCTGAGGCAGAGCAAAGCACTTTGCCATGGCAATGCATAGCACTTTTTGTACTTTAAGAGGATCATATTCATCTTTGTAACCTTATTTCATAGCATAAAGCCTGGCCCATGAAAGACACACAATAGATGCTTAGACCTAAGCTTTTATTGATGAGCTACTGAGACAGGCTGATGGGGATATTTTTGGATTTCTCTCTGTCCCCATCAGATCATCACATGTTGGGAAAGAGAAATCTCTGCCTACCACGGACTGCCTCTGCCCATGGCAGTGGAACTGAAACAGAAATTGTGCTTTTACTTTTATTCCTTTTTAATGTTGGTTCTGTGGTGGAGAAAGAAGGACTCATCAGACAAAAAGACAAATAAAATGGAGGTTGAATAAGTTCCCAGAGCTCAGCTCTGCTTTTACTGCAAAAGAGGCCCCGGGGCGTGGGAGGTGCTGTGCGGCCATCCAGCACTCGTCCCTAGGAGGGAATAGACCTCATTTGTTTGGCTTGACTAATAAATATGACTCAGGCATGCACACCAGCAAGGGTTCATTTCCTTAAAAATTTGTTATGCTTTTGTTTGATGGGTTCCCCCTAGAGGTTTTCATTTATCTCCAAAGCATCTCCTAAGCAGCATAAACACTTCTCTCAAGTTCTGCCTGTATGGATAAATGGATCAATATTGTGAGAATTTACGTATTTTTTAACTGTTTTACATTCAACAGGCCAAAACACTGTCAGTTGCCTGGGTAATTTATCTATAAATGACCTGTGACCCAGTTCACAGCATCTTTCTTGACTTTTCTGAAGAGATTATTTCTCCCAAGGGTAAAATAAGTACATCAGCAAGATTTTCTCTCCTCCATATTGTTTTAGATTCAGGCACGTCAGGTACATCAGGAAACAGCTCAGTGTAACCCAAGAGGAAAATCACCCAAGGGATGGGGCCTTGTTGCTGTGACTTCACGCCTGTAAACTGAGGACGAGCCAGTTGATCCGGCACAGCGGGGCGTGTGTTGGTTGGAGTTCCCAGGGAACAATGGCCTTCACTGTGTAGGCTGCCACGTGGGAAACAGATTTGTTTATGTTTTACTCTATGTCATTTTGGGGGATAGACTATGGTTGCTCTTTTCTTTACCTGAATGCCACAGAGTCAGCAGGGAACTCCAGCTTCTTGGTCTCAAATACAGGCCAGTTATTCTAGAAACTGTGAAATCCAGTGAGCTTTTTGGAGCTCGGTCCTTGTGACAGCGGCTGTTTTACCTCCAAGGGCAGGAGGAGCATGTTTTCTTGTGGAAGAGGAGGCAGATTTCAGGAAGTTCCCAGACAATCATTTGCTATTTCTCCCTGGAACGGGGAGGAGGAATGAGATAAAGCAAGGGTGGATGGGATGACAAGGGTGGATGGTATGACATCTTCACAAGGGTAGGGTACCCACCCCGGGCATGTGAAAGATCACTGTGAGTTCAAAGGCTTTGAAAACTTGTCTGCACCAATCAGAGACATGTACATAGTAACATTTTCCATCTTTAACTTAGCATTATACATAGAATTTTCTCATAATCTAATCTTTAACACCATAGAAGTTTTGAGGCTAAAAAAAGGATTCACATTAAATTTAACTTGCATGTGCATTAAATTGCTAAGGTTAGCCAGACGTGGGACAAACAGGTACCTCTTATAAATTCTGATTTCAAATCTTCTGTTCCATCAATTCAATAAATACAATCATCCTTGTCATATGATGGGACCCAACTTTTGGCCTGTTTATGAAATTGTGAGAATTTGATGAATAACATTAGAAGATAAATTTGATTTAGAACATAAATGTATAGGGGATATTTGGTCAAACAATTAATTTAAGGGTTTCTAGCCATTATCTTATAAGGTTGTCGCCATATATTAGTAGGCACTGTTTTAATGAAAAAAAAAAAGATACTCAGACATAATTGGTAGTAACATAATTGATATATCTTCTGGATTTTATGTAACTGAGTATTGCAAAAACATAATATGAAATGCATATGCTTTTTCAAATTCAAGTCCAATTTATGCTTATAGATATAATGGAGTTTCCTAGCTCTTCAGGATAAATGGAAGGATAATGGGTTATATAGTTCTCGTTGTCTAATCAAATGAAGCTGATCACCTCAACTCGAGAGAAATTTTGTTTGCCTTGGCCTTAAATCTCTAATGAAGTTTATTTCCCATTTATGGTCTTGGCTCCTCAACCACAAACCCACATAGCCCCCAGCTACTTCCTTTCTTACATGGAAGGTCACAAAAGAAGCAGGAATCTCTGTTAAAATTGCAGTTAGTCCAGGTTAAGAATGCCCAGAAAATTACTAAATTATGGAGGAAAATATAGACACAATGGCTGATATAGTACAAAGTATTAAATATTGTGGCAGCGACAGGGAGGACTCAACAAATATTCCATGTACTTCTCCCACATTTCTCAGCCTCCTTTGAACTTAATAATATGTGTTGCTGTCCGTGTTCTTACTATTTACATTCTCTTTCCCTTCTGTGGCTGGAAATAAAGGACTCCAAGGAAGAGAAATTGCATGATGGAGCAGCCTGGGTCCCTAAGTCACATTTTGGGGGAAAGCTGTGCAGGAGAGTTGCCAAGTCCTCATTAGGCTGTAACATGAGCAAGAGACAAACTATGCTATGTTAAGCCATTGAGATTAAGGGTTTGAAACTGGAATTGATTTTGCCACTTTGTTTTAGAAAACCAATTCCAGCACTCTTTTTTTTTTTTTTAGAAAGATCAGCCCTGAGTTAACATCCGTGCCAATCCTCCGCCTTCCCCCCACCCCAAAGCCCCAGTAGACAGTTGTACGTCATAGTTGCACATCCTTCTAGTTGCTATACGTGGGACGCGGCCTCAGCATGGCCGGACAAGCGGTGCATCGGTGCGCGCCCGGGATCCGAACCGGGCCGCCAGTAGCGGAGCGCACGCGCTTAACCGCTGAGCCACGGGGCCGGCCCCTCCAGCACTCTTTTTAAAATAATAAATTTTCCTTCTAGTGCTAGTGATGCAAAAATTTGATATTTTGGAGACTTTAAATGGTGAACTATATTGCTACATAGTCAATCTTGTCATTTTGTTAACAATAAAACTTTAAAACGTTAGATTTATAAATTTTAGTGGGTTTAATTAACATGTGTAGGCAGTGCACTCTAAGTCTTCTAGGGTGGCTTTCACCAATGCTCTTGATTTACCTCAGGGTTAACTGTAATCCTCGTTGTGAGATTACATGGTTTGATTGTAAATAAAATTTTTTAATGAGAATCTTTGGTTTTATTGTAAAAGGAGAAAAGAAAGCTATTTATCCATGAGAAGGTTAAGTTCTTATCACACAAATTAGATATGGCCAAGGAGAATAAAGAATAAATAACTGTGAAGAACACTGCTCAAGAAAACTCTTCATATACAACAGTATCAAAGTCACATCAACAAATATTCCTTACCCTAAAATAGAAAGCCTTACAATATCTTCCCAGTAGGATTTCAGAATTGCTATAGACCAGTAATTAAAGCAGGTCACCCAGTGGTCCCCCTTTCGGAATGGAAAAGTTTACTGCAGTTGTTCTGTCTCCACTGTACAATGAGTGTGGATGAGGGTGTGCTGGATGAGGGACAGATAACTTCATAGTTTTGTCAACCTATGAGGACCCATATTTGTAACTCATGGAGAGACCAACCTGCAGAGATTATCCAGAGATCCTGAGTTTTGAGCTGGATGTGGTAACTGCTAGGATTTTCGTTTCTCCCTTGAACAAGGGAGTGTATTTGGAGACCAGAAAGGCAGACATCACAGAGACTGCTAGTGTTCACCAAGTATTTCACGAACCTTCTTTGTTGCCCAGCTTTTATCGCAGTTGAGTTGGGGTTAGGTGACTCATTCTAGCCAGTGAACTGTGAGCGTAAATGAAGTGTGTCACTTTGGGTTGGAGGCAGTTAAGATTAGAGCAACTTTTGTAGCTGCAAGTGAAGGTCCCCAAAATGATGGAGATGCAAGAAGGGAGGCCCTGGGCAAGTAGAGGAGCATGTAACAAAGTTTGCTAGCCTCCATGGAACTGTGGTATAAACAAGAAATAAACTTTTGTTGTGTTACTCCATTGAGACTTTAAAGTATGACTCTCAGGAGCTGGCTATAATGATCTGACTAATAAATAGAATATTTTAATCACCACTGATGTCCTAACCCAAGGAAAATGTTCATTTTCTTTTAAAGGAAACCCCTACAGAAATCAGCATTTATTTCATCGTATATTTTTGAGCCAGGTGTTATGACAGAAACAAAGAAGTTTAGGGCATGTTCTTTTCTCTCCTCTCCAAAATTTCAGTCTGGTTCTCTCGTCTGCCTTACTATAAGACAACAAATGACTAAATTTCAGTTCAGGTTTTTTAGGTGGCATCCATTACCTGCTAGGAAAGCTCTGAATGACTCTGAGTAAGCAGATACCAGGCACTCCACCTGTTCTGAATAAAGAATCTTGGAGACATCATCAATGAGTGCAGCTTACCTGAATAAAAAATTTAGTATACATATCACATCCTGTGTCCCATGTCTAGATTAGGTCCCTCATGTCTAGGTTAGGGGTCTCCTCATGTGCTCTGATAGCAGCCTGTGTACTCTCTGCCTCATAACACTTTTCATATCATGTTGTGATTGTCTCTATATTTTCCCTGTTTCTCACCAAACTGTAAATTCCATGAAGGCCAAAATATTGTCTATATAACTTACCATCACAACTCCAGTACTCTTGCTATTATTTACTGCTTCTTAGAGTATAACTATCATGTATTACCTATCTCTTTTTATCTAACTTATTAAAGACCTTTTCTACATATTCATAAAGCAGATGATGAGTTTAGTTTTGAACATCTGGAGTGGGAACTACCCATGGGAAATCAAACGTAGATGTATAATAGATAATTGGATAGATGGTCCTGGACCTTAGGAGAGAATCTCGGATGGAGACAAAGAGAGAGCAGCATAGAGGTGCTCTCTAAAACCATGAATGTGCATGAGATCAGCTAGAAAGAGGGGGTGGATTAACAAGGAAAGACATCTAGGAATGGAACTCCAACATTTACAAATTAGGAGGAAAAATATTGATGAAATTCTTAGAGATAGCACTCAGAGAAGTGGAAGGAAAGCTACAAGGTAAGGAATCATAAAGAAAAAAAAAAGGGGAAATTTTCAAAAGGAGGGAAATCCAAATGCAAGGTCAAGCAAGATAAGAATTGAAATAGTTCCATTGGTATTTGGAACGAATACATCACGGATGAGCTTTACCAAAGTGGTTTCAGTACAGTAGTGGGTATGGAAGCCAGACTTCTGTAGGTTAAGAGATAAATGAGTGATGAGCAAATAAAAAAGAGTTCCAGATATTTTCCAGTGAAAAAGAGTAGAGAGAGTTAACTCTTACACATCCTTCAGGACTCAGCCAGATACCACCTCCTCCCAAAAGGTTTCTCAGATACCACTTTCCAGTTTCTATCACATACATATCATATTTGGTCCTATGCATACCTCCATTTTATCACTGATTACATAGTGCATTGTAATCAACTGATTATTTGTCTTTTCCACTGAATCAATGGTCTAAAACTTCTTGAGATTTCTGATTTCCTTTAGAATCTTCTGAAATCAGAAACAATCTTTGCTGAGAAGTTCACACTTGCACTTACAAATTTGTGCATAAAATTTCAGCAAGCTAAATGGAATCCTAAAAGCTCGTTCAGGTTAAGAAGTGTCCAGGTTAAGAAGCCCTGCAAAACACTTTAAACTTTTTATATAGAGATTGTGTCTTGTTTGTTTTGTATCCCCTGTGCCTGACACAGTGCCTATTATTTAAGAGGTACGCCAAAAATGCTTGATGAATGAATGGATGGATGGATGGATGGATGAATTAATGGCAAAGTAGAAATACACACAAACGGCATTAAGAGTATGGAAGCGTGAGTATCTAACACTGCCTTGGAGAAACAGGAATCCTTCAGTGCAGAGGTTTGAAGGAGGAGGTTGCTGGTATGACAAAGTGAGGAGGGACCCTTCTTACAGAAAGAACATCGGATTTAAAAACTCACCAATTTGTTTAGAGAACAGGTTAATTTATTCCAAATAGAGTACAAGAAGCATTGGTAGAGTATCAAAAGACAAGGTAAGTAGCTGGTGGTCATTCTCCCACACTTGCAAATGGGCCTGAATTGAGGCTATTTTTAAAAATACCACAGCTTCCTTTGAAACTGTGGTATTTTTTCTAGAAAAATCTCAGCCTTTATTATCCAGTTATCTGTCCTTAAATCACTCCAAAATCCTTTTTGTTTTATTTAGTTAACCATTTCAAGTAAATATATTTCTGAAGGTGAAATTTTGAAAAAATTGAATTAAAAAATAGACCAATAAAGGAAATTTTTTACCTGTAGTTAAGCATATTACCTTCTGTATATTTTTTCTCACACATTACTATATTCTCAACCACTACCAGATCTAATTAGGACCAAATTCTATATCCAAACAGTCAAATAATTATGGAAATTTGATATTGGAAATCCAAAGCACTAGATCAGACCTAAAAGATTAAAATATAAAAATTCCATTTCCTACCTATTTCATTCCCAGGGGGGTAGAAGTGATTGAATAGGAATATTTGTTGTTCATATACACAAATACCATTACCAAATTCTTGACCTCTCTTGAGGATTAAATAATCTGTGAATAATGTTGGGCTAAAAGAGCTCTTTAGTTTAAAGAGTTTGAAATATATGTGTTTGGAACTCCTACCAAGGGGAAAGCATCATTGACTCTCAGGAGCCCTACTTAGTCTGTTTTTCAAAGGGATAGATTTGAAGAGAGGTTATGGGAAGGAATGTACATATAAACTGGAAAGGTTATACTGGAAGTAAAAGATTTTCAGAGACCCCAAAACTCATTCAGAATTCCCAGAGCTGCAATATAATTAAATATGTATGAGACTAAGCCAGTATGATAATAATTTCCTTTCATTATTTACAATATTTAATGCACTTCTCTTTTTATCCATATGTTCCTTCTTATTATCCTAAGAGGTAGTTATCACACCCATTTCATAGCTGAAGAGTTGCAGAGATGTCTGTCTTATGTCCTACTCAAGATAACACAGCTAGTAAGAGGCAAAATGACATCTTCTGGATTTGTGTGGTAAACTCAATTTCAGTTCCAGTACTCTTTCCAAGGAAGAAATTTGCATTTTGGTATTGGTAACACCACTAATTTAGTATTTGAGATAACTTAAATGACTAAAATTAATTTAAATGATGTAAATCACTAAAATTGATTACTGCTGAGTCATTCTGTAGTTCATTATATGAGTCTAAAACAAATTGATTAATATTTGAAAGATATTGAGAATGCACATTGACAGCACACTCTAAATCCTAGGATGGAATGAGACAATGTTCTTAGGTTTCATAACTATGATATTATATCTCTGAAATTTTACCAGATACTGTCTTGCAAAATCCCCAGGCTGAGTATGGGTGGTAGGCGGAATTATTAACTAGAATTCTTTGGTTTGCTTTGCTCAGTCCAGTTGGTCAGAACACAGTGCAGGGGAAGACAAGGGTGTGGGTAAATCTATGTGGGCCAGTTCATGTACTTTAACTTTGCACAGTTGTATCAACAATGGAAACAGAAAGGATTATACTCTCTTAAAATAAAGTGAACGTTTCAGGGGAAATCAAAGCTAATGCATCATCACAGTTAGGAAATCAACATAAAGTTCATGGCCCTTTTATGGTTGGATCATCTTGGTAGCATCATCTTCTCAAAGAACAGTACATTTCTCTCATTAACCAAAAGGTCATTATCAACACTCCATTAGTCACCAGTACATAGTGGAGTTTATCTGAAACAAATATTTAAATGATCAGTGGTGAGGGTCAAGTGACTGTACATGAGTTGGGGATAAAGTAGGACGTTAAACTTTTCCTGAATTAATGTAGTTTTAAAAGTTTCTCTTTCTAAGGCTGACTTAGCTCCAGAAAATGCTATTAAATACAAAAGTGTTGTTTACATGAGTCAGACAGGGTTTGAACTTTGGTTCTGTCATTTATTAAGTGATACTAGGCAAGTTATTCAACCACTCTAGAGCCTAACTCTTCACCTGAACATGAGCTGGTAATAATTACCTACCTCATGAAAGTGTTGTTAGAATCAAGTGAGAGAAAACATTTGAAGTCCTTAATATAATGCTGGCATATAGTAAGTACTGAATAGATGTAAGATGATATTATTATCTTCATTATTATTAATTTTTTTATCATCCCACTGAGAAAGGTTTGAGCCAGAAGGAGAAAGGGGAAATTCAATATTTTGACAAATATCCACTCCCCTTGCCCCCCAAATGAATGGGAAAGTCTTACGGAGGGGAAATATTTGAAGGGCAGTAGGGAGACTATGACAACATTGCCACACCTTCTGTTTTAAGTTTCATGGTGTGGCTTTGTTTGGTTTGAAATTAATTTCCAGACTCATATGTCCATATTAACTTGAATTGCTAAAAGTATTCCAAAAGCCGAGTGTCATTATTTTATGTAGATAAAATCCTTCCTGTGATCATTGACATTTTTGTCCTCCTCTGTGCTGTGTTCTGACCAGCTGAGCTAAGTAATCAGGACAAAGACTTGTATTTAATAACCCCATCCACAGTTCAACACATGGAATTTCACAGTAGATGCTAATGAAACCTCACAGATAAAACATCATGATTGTGATATTTGGTCCAGTCTACCTTAGAATATATTAAAAGGGTACTGTCCATGCACATTGACTGAATCCATCAAAATTGCTGAATCTTAAATTTGAAGTTTCATTATTAATTTGTTAACCAGATTAACTCTGTAGCAATACAACACAGTTATTCAACATAACTAAATTACCAACTTGATGGTATCATCAGTACCAAGCCAAATTGACTATTTTGGAAAAAGTGTGAGAGTTGGAATTATGTTAGCTACTTGGGTTTGGAAGATCTGATTTGGGTTATCCAGAAAGCCTTTTGCTTTCTTTAGTAAGCAGTACTGACCATGAACTGGGGCTGCACACACAGAACACCAGCAATGTTAATAGGGAATGAGCAACGTTATTTCATTCACCATGAGTTTCCAAATAATTTACATTAATATAGACAGATTCCAGAGAATGATTTCTTTACAAATGCATCTTTTCACACTTTATTTACTACATTATATTTAAAGCTTCTGCAAACTTAATTTTTGATTGGCACAAATGTTTATGATTACAAATGGCATGACCTCCTAGAGATGATGCTGTGGAATGTTGAGGTTAAGGCGAAGATGAGTTTGTCTTGCCAAAAAATGATGGTAATGTGTGGGAGAAGCTAAAAGAGATTCTCGATATTATTTTTCATGAGTAACAGGGATTCCCTTTGCAAATTTATAATAATAGGATTAGAAAAAGTATTGTCAAAGGAAGTCTGTCTTTGTGGTTCTCTGAAAGATAGTCTTTCTTGTTCTCTGAAAAAAAGGTCTTGAGACACTTGTATTACAGTGTGTTTCTTCAGCTAGCACACTGCTCAGCTTGAAAGACTTGCAAAGAAATATTCGATGCCATTTTCAAAGTTCAAACAATTATGTCCGTGGTCATGAGCTTTTACTTCTTTCCGCTGCATGGATACCAAGAAAAATAAGTTTCCGCTTTTTAAACTACCATATATAGAACAATTGGTGGAGAGCAATAAAGAATAAATGGTAAAATGAGAGCCTAAATCTGATATGTCCCTTTAGTGAACATAAGCAATGTGCTCTGTCAGGCACAGAAGAGTGGAAGTCTTTGGTCACCCTTACCTTGGACTGTCTTCTTGAGACAGGATTAGCAAATAGATGAATATGGTCCCATTCCAAAAGGATACGTAAGGATACTGTGCCTTGATCAGTACAATGGCATAAGTGTTGGTGTCATTTATCTGCTCTCCTGCTTTAAAATACTTCCTTAATCATATAAATCTCTAAAGATCTTGCTTTGTGAATTATCACTCTTCCAACCAGACTTTAAACTTAATGAATTTGCTCTTCAGCAATATAAAGCTACATGATTAAATAGAATTCTTTGAACAAGATGCAGTTTGGTTTTATCTGCTTATTCTTATCGTAATTTATAATTATAGTGTGACTGAAATATTTTAATCTAAAATTTTAAATAAAAGTTTAATAATATTTCACTACATAAAAGCTACCATAATTTCATATTATACAGTAGCGATAGGCCTAATACAAATACATTGTGAGAATAAAGACCTGTGGTTTATGCCTCCTGGGTGCTTGGTTGTATTTAGATAAAATATTGGTAATGTAAAAAGTCCTATTTGTACATTATTTGGGAGGACTTAGAAATTGGTGGATAAGGATGTGAGTACCACATATCCAGATCTAGTTCTACCCAAACCTCTTCCATTTGGTTTCAGAGGGGTAGACATCATAAGGAAGCTCAGTAACAACCACATCGCCTGGTGCATTCTATCTTTAGACTCCACACGAGCCTCCGCAGAGTCTGTGGTATGGGCAGGATTGTATTCAGGGCATGCTTAGCACCATGGGTCACCATAAAACCTCAACTACCCTCCCATTGGCGAGGCAACCCAACAGATTTAAGGAAATACTGTGTGCTAGAGTAATGATTGTTCAAAATTTGATAGAAATACAAGTATTTTAAGAATTAGGGTAGTTAAAATACATGGTTGGGATGTGTGTGGAAATTAGTACCTGGCAATATCAAGGGCCCTAGCAGATGCTCAGGAATCAGAGCTGGTTCCCTTAAAGCAACATAGTCAGAAAAAAAAAAAAGGGAATTGGGCATTATTTTTGTAACCAATCCTGACCATGTATTCAGGAGCAGAGCAAAGACCTTGAACTTGGCTAATAATAATTTCAAATGGGTTTTACCACCAGCAGTAAGAAGAGTGCTTAAGTTTAAGACAGGACCATCAGTCCAGAGAAGTTACCTTGCTAATGAATCCACATCATTTGCCTTTGGAGTCAGGCACCTAAAAGGGAATGCGGTATGGATAGATGACACCCACACATTGGTCTGGGTAAGAACTGAGTCTATGACCAAGTTAGAATCCCATAAAATTTTTTATGTTTGTGTGATAGTTAATTTTTACATGTCAACTTGATTGGGCTACGAGATGCCCGGATAGCCGGTAAAACATTATCTCTGAGTGTGTTTGTGAGGGTGCCTCGGAAAGAGCATAGCATTTGAATCCATAGACTGAGTAAAGAAGATCATCTTCACCAATGTCGGTGGGTATCAGCCAATCCATTCTAATAGAATTGGCCTAAATAGAAAAAAATATGGGGGAAAGGCAAATTTGCTCTCTCTGCTTGAGCTGGGACATCCATTTTCTCCTGCCCTCAGACGTCAGTGCTCCTGGTTCTCGAGCTTTCAGACTTAGATCAGAACTTACATCATTCTGAGTCTGAAGCCCCCTGATTCTCAGGTCTTCAGACTCAGACTGACTTACACCACTGGCTTTCCTGGTTCTCTAGCTTGCAGATAGCAGACTGTGGAACTTCTTGTACTCCATAACTGTGTGAGCCAATTCCTGTAATAAATCTTCTCTCTCTCTCCTTCTTTCTCACTATCCGTACATATGTACATTAGTTCTATTTCTATGGAGAACCCTGACTAGTACAGTTTGATCCCACAGATCAAAATTTCTATCAAAAAGAAACTGATGGAATATAGGAAAGAGATATCCCCAACATAAGCTCGGTCATGTGCCAAATTTGAAGAATATGGATATAGAGAAAGTACTTGAGCCCAACAACCAGTTGTGACAATGGTCTGAGACAATACTAGAGCAACTACAAGGGCACAGAAATGATTCTGTATTACTAGTATGTAGCTTGTGGGTTCCCACCCAAACTAGGAAGAATAGAACTTACAAGATAAGAAATCAGAGGGCTCTGAGGACAAATGACAAGGAATGGCCAAGGACTTTATTTTATTTTAGCAATATGAGATGATTTTGATGATTCACAATATGAGTAGCTTTCCCAACAAAGTACCAGATAACTACTTTGAAAACAGTGAGTCCCCAGGGTCATGGATTCAGAGGATAGACAAGTCTTTAGAAGACTTCATGAGGCAGGTGTATGTTCTAACATAAATATCTCACCTTTAATACATAATACTTCAGTAAAATATGGTGAGTGGGGAGCAAATAAAAAGAATGAGCTTTTCAATAAATGGGAAAAGGACCAAGCTGAATATCTTTTTTGATCCGAATGAGGACTAGGGCCTAAGCATCTAAGGGAACAAGATGTGTACCTCATGAGATCTTCAAGGAAAGATTTATGAGTAGTTGGGAAAAATCTATTGACCCTTTGTATTCCTATAAATACAAAAGTTACACAAGGATTCTGAACAATGGTTCTTTAGCTGTTTGATGGAATTTCTAGTATACAACAGAATGTGGCTCACAAAATGTATTTCAGGCAATTGAGGAATAGAAATTACCAGGTTTAAAAGGTAACCCAATTCCCTTTGAGTGTAAAAAATGAAATTAAGATAAAAATTCTAGGAATTCTGGAGTGTTCCTAAAATCTATTTGCCAAGGCCCATGCCAAACAGCAGATAGATTGGGTCGTCAGCTATATTTGCATTCTCAGGGTAGACGCCGAGTACAGACACCCCAGACACAGTTAAAAGTTTATACATACTTCAAAGTGCCCCAAACTACCTGACAACCAATTAAGGGTTGAGGTAAGAACTGACTCACCAAAAGCTACCAAGCTTCAAGAAACCACCAAGGAATGGGAGCACACACTGCTAATACCTGGTTCTATAACCCCTCAGCTCGCCTTTAAGTTTATCTATAGCTGTGGTGGACAGTTCCCACACATGATGATAGCTTCCCAGCCCAAGCTCCTGCTTCTCTCTACTTTCTCCAGCACCATGAATGCTTGCTTAGCCCACAGAAGGCAGTCTAGAAGTAAATGATTTAATGCCCCCAGAGCAAACATCTACCAATAAGGGACCAGAGTCAGTGAATAAATACCCCAGCTTCTCTGACCCTCAGTGGAACAACTCTGAGGTGCATTCCACATAGTACCTCAGTGGTCTCCCAGAGGGACTCAGCCTCTGATGTCCACAATGGAAACCTGACCATTAATGTGGAATCTGTGGACTTTCCTCCCTTTCCTGTTCTACCTTGTCCATTCCCTCACTTGTGCTTCCTGCAAACACCTTCCAAATAAACTATTCACTCATAAGTCTTTGTCTGCTTTGGGGGCTGCCCAAAGTAAGATAGGACAAAAGGGGCCTCGGCACAAAATCTATGAAAACTTGAATTTACAGTAAAGGAAATAAGCACATTATCTTTCTTCTCTTCTTTTCTCTGTTGTTCTTTTTTCGCCAATTCATCCCATCAAGGTTAACGGAAAACTCCAGCTTATCATCCTGCCCAAGAAACCCCAGGGCCTGGACTCTTTTGTAGCTGTCCATTGATATTGAACTTTAATTTTTTTATTTTCCCATTGCCCACATTCTAGAGACAGGGAGAAACAAATGTCTGGAAAACTGCCTCTGTGAAATTTTGGGGGAAGTGGTTCCACTTGGGGATAGTAGGGAAATGTGAGGACTTCAGCACACAGGGAAACTTCGGGGCCAAGTACATACTTACCATATGAAATATTTAGAGGGACAACCGTTGGAGACGGGGGTGCAATTTTTTTTTGGCCTATTTCAACTTGAAAGCTATCTCTTTAGGAGGCTGAATTTGCCATCTAAGTAACTGTAATTGTACACTAAAGATAAAGTATCAGGATGAACCTGACCATTTATGGATCTTCCTAGCTCATGACTATGCACCTAACTACCAGCTCAGAGTGATATATTCCTCTAGTGCAGCCAGACGTTGCAAACCATGGCTGAGTGACAGTCTGACCATCTTGTGTAATGCCACCCTCAGAGAAAGTACAGTGGTGTCCCAAGCCTGAGGAATGGCTAATTTCCAGGACCGCTGTGTTGCAATCTAGCCCATCATTAGATAGATAGATAGATAGATAGATAGATAGATAGATAGATAGATAGATGATACATACATACATACATACACACATACATATTACATAAATCAGAGGACATCTCATCCTTGTGCCTATCACTATACTAAGAGTAATTTATTGAATGCCATAAACTTTGGAATTGTCCAATCTATCACCGCTGACTCAAGGGCTCTAAGGCAAAAACTACATCGTTTGGTATACAGAGAACTAGCCTAACTGAGATAACGGGAGCCAGATTCTCAGATAATGTTCTTAACTGCCTAACCGTAGAAAAAATTGTAGCTACACAAATTCTGAGAACATCTGGGTCTTACAGCACAGGATCTCCAGGCAGGAATTCTGATAAACATTTTACAGGCTCAGGCCACAACCAGTGGTCATATTTGGCCTATTTAGTATCTGATTAGTGGCAGCAATGAGATGACTAGAAAGAAAAGAATATACTAATGACCAGTGCACCATGCAAATGATATGGAATGGGTTCCTTGCCAAAATAGCCCTTTTAAGGGCATATATGGGGCCCTTAGGCACGAGCGCAAGAATATTGAGGGAGCATCTAAATGATGTGGTGCAAGAATTCTATCCAAAGGAATGTGATCCTGGATCGGGGGAAGAGTTTGCTTGGGTAATAAGCTGAAATTGGAGATTAGATGCTAGAATATGCAAATCAGGTTCTAGAGTTAGAGGTGATTATCTGAACACAGGTTTATCAGGTATCTTCTGGCTGATTTTGCTTCTTCTGCGACATTTCATGTAACAATTTCCCAAGGAATCTCTAGTCAGATCTTCAATCTGGCAGTTGACATGTAGTGTTCTAAAGGCGTTGAGCATGGACTATATGCGAGCATGCCTAGCATCTTCTTGAGCATAAAGCTGCACTCTCTGCCTTGAGATGGTAGCACCCCCAATTGGAGATGATAAACTCATTCCTCATTCAAACTGGGCAAAGGAAGAAGGACAATGATTCTAGAAGGAAGTGAAGGGAGAAGGACCTCTTCACTAAGTACAACAATATACCACTTAAAGGGCTCATCTCTACAGTTTGAAGCCATTCACCAGGGAGTGGCTGACTGAGCAGCTTGACCCCGTTTGCTGAAAAGGCTATCTAAGTATGTAGTTGAGAACTGTGTTTTCAGGTCTGCTGGGCCTGAATCTAGCATGAAGAGACAGCCACCTGGCTCTTCTCCAAATCAAGCGTAGTGAAGAATCTGACTGTATTAGCAATGATAGAGGCAAGAAATTTTGAACTTTATTTTTATATTTAAATCAAAAGGACAGTATAATTTGAATTCTGCTTTTCATTGTTTTGGACATTAAATTCTTTGGAACTACAATTTTTTAACTTTAATCTCTCCCTCAGAATTTGACAGAGAGGAGGGGTATATTCAAATTTGGGGCGTTTAAATGTTGTTGACATTTTCTTAATAGAATATCTCAATTCTCTTTAATTTATTGAATGATTAATAAGCTATATTAGACAATATAGATCGGCCTAATTTGGAGTACAAATTAGAATAGAGGGTGAAGATGCTGCCTTGGGTAGAGCATAACCTTGAAGTTAATTTAATTAGTAACTGCTCTGACGCAGTTCAACACTGACTACTAGAGGTCTGGGGAGAATATACAAAGAAACAGTGGTTGGTATTGAGGAAGGGACCCCATCAAGATGGGAAGAGGACTGCCCTAACAGACTGCTCACTTCTTTCCCCAAGTTGAATAGCCATGACTTGGGTGTATGTTACAGATGAATGTTTGTTCCCCACTTCTCTGGTTTCCATGAAGGAAGGATTTGCCTAAACACAGCTGGTCAGTCACCCCACCCTTTGTTCCTCCCCAAAAAGGTAGACTGAGTTACCTGGTTGGTGAAAGACACCTCTAATGCTAGGCCAAACTGTGGAATACTATTCAACTTTATCAGTATATTAGTTAGCTTTTTCTGTGGCAACAGGCAATGCCAACATATCAGTGGCTAGCAACCACAAATATTTATTTCTTGTTCATGTTCCATAAGGTGCAGACGAGCTGTACCTTTGCTCAGATCTGCTGTGCTTGACTCAGCTTGGCTTGGCTCCATGTGTCTTCTCAGTCTAGAGACATGGGCAGGTATAGTATTTCTTATCTGAGACATGTCATTTTAAGAGGTGAGGGCAAACCACACAATTCAACTTGAAGCTTCTAATCAAAAATGGCAAATATCACATCTGCTCACATCTTATTAGCCAAAGCATGCCCCAGGACCCAGTCCAAAGTCAATAAAGACATCAACTCTTTTCATATGATTCAACAATCACATGACAATGTGTGGGAACATATAATCCTATCACAGAGAAGAAGTAAGTAATTGGGAAGTTGTAATTCAATCTTCCACAATCACTTTTAAAGGCAATTTTTTTTCCATCTTCCTGAATACTGAGTCTATCAACTAAATATAATGAACACAAGGGTCATTTACTAGATCTTCTAAAAACCAAACCACTTCTCATCAACATTTCTCAGATCTTTTATTTTTTGTCAATGTCATACATGTGAAGTGGTATAATATTATTATTTAAACGTTCGTGATTACTAGCAAGGCCAAAGATATTTCCATATGTTTATTAGCTACTCGAGTCCCCCTTCTATTGAGTTGTCTGTTCATATTTTTTGCCAATTTCTTAGTTTCTTTTTCTTTTGCTTATTGATTTCTGTCTGTTCTTTATGTATTTTGGATATTAACACTTTGTTGATAAATATGTTGCAAATAACTTTTCTCAGACTAAGGTTTTGCTTTTTCCTTTTTTAAAAATTGTGTATTTTGAAGCACAAAAGGTTTTATTTGAACGTAGTATATCAATAAATATTTCTATTTATGTTTTTTTCTTTTTATGTCTTGTTTAAGAAATTCCTCCTTGCTCTGAGATTATAAAAGTATTCTACTATATTTTCTTCTAAAACTTTTAAGTTGTGCCTTTCACATGTAGATTTTAATCTACCTAGAATAGATTTCTCATGACTTAGAGTAGGACTATAATTTTACTTTTTGCTATATGGAAAACCAATTTTCCAAGCATCATTTATTGGAGAATTTCATATTACCCTCAGATCATGAACACTATCTCTGAAATATATGAAGTTTACATACATCGATGGTGATTCAGTTGAGTTCTTTATTCTGTTCCACTGGTCAATTTTTTTTCCCCCTACCCAAGTACCACGTAGTTTTAACTACTGGTTTCATAATAAGTCTTGCTATCTGGTAGGCTATTTACTACAAACTCTCTTTCTTTTTTAAAAATTTCTATTTTCTAGTTGGCTAAGTTATTATCATTAAAGCTGTTGAATTTTACCAAATGCTTTTCTGTGTCTCTTAAAAGTAATATGATTTTAACGTTTTTTTTTTTAGAACGTGGTATTTTATTTTCATTATTTTATAAATAATTTAGGTATGCATCAGTGTTTTTACATATATTATACATAATATATCTATGTCATATACATTGGCATACGTAAGCATATATATGTATATGCTCTGTATATAAAGAGTCAATATTTTGAGTATGATTCAAATTTTCTATGTCTGTTTTACATCAACTGTGTTTTTAAAAATTTTTACCTTTTGACCCCCTTCACCCATTTCTAGATTAACTTTTAATCTGTTAAAGGAATGAATGCATCCATCTAATAATCACTTTTCAACATAAACTATACTTACATTTTTAGTATAAACTCAATTTGGCTGTAATCTATTTTATGTCTTTATAATGCTAGTGTTCTGTTGGGGTGTTAGCTACTATGTTGATGAGGGAGACTAGTCTCTAAACCTCCTTCCCCAAAGCCTCAATTTCTGGTTTTGGTATCAAGACTATGTTAACAAAATTAATTGGAAAACATTTCCTCTTTTTCTATCATTTAGATTACTCTGTGTAGCTTTTGAAGATACAAAGTTAGTTAACACTCAGCCCATAGTGTTTGGATACCAGTGTCATTTGGTTCTACCTATACTCTAATTTCTGTTAGAATTTCTTCTGTGATTTATGAATTATTTATAAGTATGTTTTTCAATTCCTAAATACATTTATTTATTAGTTATTTCATTTATGATTATTTTAATTGCAATTTGATCAGAGAATGTATTTCTTATGATGTCAATTCTTTGATATTTATTGCAACTGGCTTTGTAACTAGTAATATGGTCAGCTTTGAAACATTAGCAATGTATATTTAAGAAGAATAATTTCTGGGTTTAGAGTTTTCTATATTTCCACCAGATTGAGGCTGTTAATTGTGTTGTTTAAATATTCTGTACTAAAAATTGCCTAATATGACTGCAGATTTGTCAATTTCTATTTTAAATTTTTGAAAATATCTGCTTGATATTTTGAGGTTGTGCAATTAGAAATATTCATCTTTAGAATTGCTACATCTTCCCAGGGAGCTTTGCCTCTGTAATTGTGTAATTATTTTTCTCTAATTGCTTTGCCTTGTCTATTCAATCTGATCTGAACATATGTAATAGATGTATAACAGATATTAAAATCAGAGCTATTTCAGTCTCAGTTTTGAGCAAGGAACAGGTTCCACATTCTTTTAGATGTGATGTGAAATGAGATGTGAAACCATTTTGCAGTATCTACAAAGGAGGTGGATATAACTGGTTTAAACCCCTCTCACACATCGAAGATATCAGGTTGGGAGCTGGATAATAAGAAAGCATTTTTAAGAGAGTTTGATGTGCTATGAGTCCACTCCCTGCTCCACGGAAGAAGGAAAGATCTTTTCCCTCAACTAAATCCTGAAGGAATGGGGTTTAACATGACCAGGGAGCTTGATACGTGTTTCCAGGAATGTGTGTGACGCAGTGGACTGATGTCATATTTATAAATCCAAAGTGAAGGGAAAGAGAGATGGTTGTTCTGGTCATACAGAGAGTGTTGAAGCAAAGCATTCATGAATGTATACCATGGACATGATGTGGGCTGGGATGCGATTACTTAGATCCTGTCGTGGAAGACCACCTAGTAAAGCAAGGAGTCTTAACAAAAAGAATCAGTAGAGGCAGCTACTGGATGCTTAGGAGTTAGGAGGAAGTCACAAGCAACAAGCTAGAAAGAGATGCCTTTGCATAGCTCAAGGGAATTTCAGTTGATAGGTACCCAGTAATGTGAAGCTGCTCCTCAAGGCATCTCATGAGAGAAACATGCCAGCTTTAAACACCTCTCAGGACCAGAGAGCACCAATGCTGGATCCTCACAACCATACCAACGAAGAGGTCAGAACACCTGAAGGAAGAGAAGCTTCGCTATGTCAGCAAAGAGAGAAGCAGCTAACCGTACCATTTCTATACTGCATGTGGCAATAAGCCTAAATTGAGGGAGGGGAAATGTTTTAATTTCGGATGTAGTCTGATTATAAATGAGACTGGATATGTTACTCACTGAACTAAGACTCTTTTCTTATTGGAGATGTATATGAGAATTTTTACTACATGAGAACAGTAAGAAAAATCATTGATTCTGCTTACATCCAAAGGTTACATCCAAAGGTTAAGAGAATAGCTATTCTAGATACTTTAGGGTATCTAGTTCCAAATTCCTAGATTTCATTTTAGCAAACATGGATGCCAAGACTTCTACATTTATAAGATTGGAAATAGCCTATTTTTGAACAAAAATTGGTTATTTTCCTTCCTAATTATAAATGTCATCAGTTATTTTACTTAATCCTAACAACCAACTTATAAGGTGGACTTTACAAAGTTAGAAAGTGATGCTCAGAGTGATTAAGAAACTTTCCTAAGCTCATAGTTAATAAATGAATGAATCAGAACTTTAACCCCAGTCAAACAGCTTAACTCTATGGCAAACATGCCATTTTCTATGCCAAGTTGACAATTTTATAGCAGAGTCTTAACTAATTCTGATTTGTGTGCCCTGCTGGGTGCTCCCTCAACATCTAGAACTTTCCATGTTGCATTGCAATTGCTTGTTTAATTATCTGCCTCCAATTAGGTTCTAGGGTCTGGGAAGGCTAAGACTACATCTACCCCCTTCATTGTGTCATCCTAGCTTGTAGCACAAATAAAAGGGATTCAATTTACATTTTTCAAGTCAATGAATAAGATGAAAAACCTACATAAATTACATGTTGTGTTATCAGCATTATAATTACCACAGAGTTAAAGCTTCCTTTTGAATGACCCTGAACCAGCTACTAGACAATGTCATCTCTACCTCTTAAAAGTTGCAAGTTTAAGTTAGAACTCTGATGCTGAGGGACCGATTACAGATCAGGGCAAGCAGTTCAGTTCAGATTTTTTTTAAAAAAGTATTTATTGAGCACAAACTATGTGTTAGGCACTGTTCTAGTTTCTGGTAATACAAAAATAAATAAAGACAGTTTCTATATCATCTAGAAGTTTACAATCTAAAGACAAAGGTAGATGCACACATAGGTAATTTCAAGTTAATATGGCAAGTATAATGAAATTGGTTAACTTATAAAGTTTTGGTTAACTTAGCAGGGTCACAGAACCTGGGGAAAGCTACCTGGTGGAGAGGGCAACTGAGAGGAGTCTTGAAGCATGAAAAGAAATTAATCAAATGAATTAAAATAGAGGAAGGACAGTACTTCAGGTATACGAACTGCATGCATAGATGCACAGAGCTGCAACAGCGCAGCGTTGCTGAGGAAATACAGGCCCTTGGTTTTGTTAGTGCATGCAGTAGGAGTAGCATTAGTACATGCATGGCATGAAGTGGGACTAGAAAGGTAGAAGTGTCTAAATGAAATAAGTAAATGCATCATTTTCCATTGTTCATTGTAGGGACTCTTCTGCGTGCCATGACTAACAATGAAAGGATGAACATAAAGAGTGTTATTCTTTCAAGATTGGCAGGGAGAAGAGGAGATGGACCACAGATAGTACACCGGGAGGAGTCTGCCTACCCACCCCCTAAGGTCTTGATGCATTGCAATGAATCTTCTCACACCTTCCCCAAAGTGTCCAGTGAAAAGGACCATACACAGCATATAAAATGTGTAGACAAGAAGTGAAACTGAGCAGAGGCATAGCTTGGGAGACGCAAGGGTAGGCAGTGATAAGATCGAGTGATTGGAAGACTTGGGATAGCTTTGGTCATCTTGGTGGGACAAGAGTCAAGGTAGGAGACTTTCCCCAGGGCAGAACTACCCACAGAGGTCTGGAGTGAGAGTAAGCAGGGAGGGCAGACACATGACGGAAACAGTCTAAGAGGAGAAGCAGAAGAGGCAGGAAATGTGGTTGCCCGGCTGGGTCAGTGTCTTATTTGGACAGTTGTTATAATAGCATTAAGCTATTAAAGACTGTTTGGTGGCAGCTTTCTGCAGTCTTCTTTCTCCTACTTATGACATGTAGAAAACTCAAGGACCTACAGCAGAAGGATTAGACAAGGGCTGTGTTGTCTTGGTTCTAATAGTCTGCATCTGATTAGAGGGTATCATTGCCTCCTAGTGCTTCCGGCCTTTGGAGTCCAAATGAGCCAAATACCCTAAGGATTTGTGCTCCCCCCAATCTGACACATCTCTTGGGACTAGAGCTGAGATCCCTGTCAGTCCTCATACTGTTTGTACTATCCCAAAGAGGCAGCTACAGAGGGCTGCACTGTGACAAGGAGAGCAGGTAAACAAATCTTAAAGTAAATATATTTATTTGTAAGTTTTTATTTATTTACTTATTTATATCATGCATTTATGTATTCAATAAGCACTGATTGAATGGAAGGAGAGGATACTGGTAATGTAATACAAAAGTCACCAGTAAAGGCTTTGGAGTCAAACAGCACTTAGTGTAAATGCCACATCTGCCACTTCCTAGCAGTGTGACTTTGAGGAAGTTGTGTCTCAGAGCCTCTGTTTCTTCATCCCTCAGCTGCTGGAGCTATAAATGTTCACCACTAAATGTTACATGATTTACGTAAGATGCTGCATTGCAATGCCTAGTCCCGGGCTTTCAACAGAGTAAGTGCGTGGCTATTAAGAATAATAATAATGAGGAAGAGGAGTCAAAAATGATGCTTCATGCCTTCTTACAAAAGAGAGGGGAGGGGCAGATGTGGGGTGAAATGAAAGAGAGATTAAAGCTTTAGAAAGGAGAAGGGCTGAGTATCAGCTGACTATGGTTTAGACAATTTTTGGGCTTTGAAATGGACCATCAGTACCCCATATGGAGGAATAACACTTAAATTTCTTTCCATTTTCATCCATTTCATTGGATGATAAGTGGGCCTCTTTTAAATCTCCCACTGGTACTGGCCTCTAGCGAGTGTATGTGCCTTGTGTTTGAGTTCACTGTAGCTGTGTGAGGCCCTTAATATTTATCCCAGGAAGTCTTTAATGCAAACAGTCCTTTAAGACTCTAGTCTGGATAGGACAGCCAAGTGCAGTCTGCTGTCCCCACAGAGTGGGGATAACACTAATGTTCTTTTCTTCACAAGACACAGACTGATAATGGGTCAATTCTTTTTGCCTTCCTGCTACTCTTAAATAGTTACAGGGGAAATATTTTCTCCACTATTTTCTACAAGAGAAAATAAGATTCATATAAGAATCTTAGACTTTGTGCTATTTGAGACCCCTTGCCTTATTCATATCAATGAATATATTGGTGTGAAACACATAATGCAAACTAATAATGCTTTAGGGGTGTGCAATTATTATGTGGAGGGTAATGATGAGTCACTCTTCTGCATACAAAAAACATGTTAGATTTATGGATGATGAATAGGATCAAAACCCACAACCCATTTTGCTGCAAGAAAATTATTCACTTGTTTTGAATGTGGTGGTGACAGCCTTTGTCAGGTTTTGAGTAATCATAGTGTTTAGGTAATGCTGGGGTGGGACAGAGGTTTATGGTTAACAATTCTTCTAGCATTTCAAAAACTCCAATCAGGAAGCATATCATGACAACATTTATCATTGTAATAAAAATGTGAAGCCGGACCCAAGATGGATTTGATCATCAGATAGATCAAATTTTCATGCTACTTGACCTCTCAGTGAAGCTGCCGATTGTGTGGACTTCTGGAACCTCGTGCAATCCCACAGAGACCCAAAGTTGAAGAGGAGAAGGGTCAGAACAAAGCTCAGAGACTGAAGGTAGCCATTCTTCTGGGCGTGAGGAAAGAATAGAATCCAGTAAATTCATTCTTTTGCTATCGAGCAGTTTTGAAATTAGCCACTAGCCACGTGTGGTTCTGGAACATTTGGAATGTGGCTAGTCAGAACTGACATGTTCAATAAGTATGAAATACACACCAGACTTCAAAGACTCGGTATGAAAAAAAGAATGAAAAATAGCTCATTAAAAATTTTTATGTTGTGGCCGGCCCGGTGGCGCAAGCGGTTAAGTGCGCGCGCTCCGCTGCGGCGGCCCGGGGTTCACTGGTTCGTATCCCAGGCGCGCACAGACGCACTGCTTGGTAAGCCATGCTGTGGCGGCGTCCCATATAAAGTGGAGGAAGATAGGCACAGATGTTAGCCCAGGGCCGTCTTCCTCAGCAAAAAAAGAGGAGGATTGGCGGATGTTAGCTCAGGGCTGATCTCCTCACAAAAAAAAAAAAAAAAAATTTTATGTTGATTACATGTTAAATGACAATTAAGAAATACTGGGTTAAATAAACTTCATTATTCAAAGTAATTTCACCTGTTCTTTTTACTTTTTATAGCTTGGCTACCAGTAATGTAAAATTACATATGTGGGTCTAATTTTGTTTTGACTAGACAGCACTACTCTAGAAGCTTGCCTCAAAGTAGATAAATGATTATTCTCCATAAGTCACCTAATTTCATGTTTATGCCCTTTCATGAAGTGTTTACCAACATTGATGGCTTTCCAATTAATTTCAGTCAGCTTCTCATGAAGGCCAGTAAACAATGTGTCTGGAAAGAGGCTAATGCATTTGCTTGCCTAAACACATGGATGTTGCATGCTGTATTTCTTCTAAACCACAAATGATGAACCATCCACGAACACTTCATGTGGATTATATGGTTCATCAACTGAATGTTTTTCATGTGGGTGTAAGAGTAACTCTGACAAAAGAAAATCCCATAGAAATTTTCCAGTTGCCTTTTAAATTGCCATCAATTGTAAATTTGTATCAAATACCAAAAAGTATCATTTGAATTATACAGGAAATGACCATTGATGGGGTAGAGAAATTATAAATTCAGAGAACAAAATATATAATGATCTAGTTAAATGTTTGCTAAAGAGGAATACAGATATTCATTCCTGGAAACATAAAAGAAATGATTGAACATTAATTGAGCTATATTCTCTCAGAACTTAAGCTTGGTGAGAATGACAGTGGATAGTATCCTAGGGTATGGAAATGCTGAGGGCTCTGTGCAGTCAGGGTTTGAGAAAAATGACAGTCTGCAACTCAGTAATTATAGCAAGCTACTTGGCATCTCTGAACCACAATTTTTACATGTGTAAAATGAGGACAATTATATCAACCTTGCAGGGATGTTGTTGTATAAAGAAACTAACAAAATAAACACTAGCTAGTATTAGTAGAATTTAGTGAATCATTTTTGTGAAGTAATCTCTTGGGTCCTGACTCCTATGGCAAACATTTCCACGTGAACTCTTGATTTCTTCCCAATGACTATCCTTTAGGGGCGCATTGAACTTGTAGTAATTCACTGATCACCAAAATGCAGAGCACTGGGCCTGGTATTGAGGGGGACCCAATGTTGAATCTGATTCAGAGCTTACAGGGAGTTGATAGTTTTGGGGAAGAGAAGACATTCACATATATGGAAATAATGCAAAGTAGATTGTGCTAAATATCTCAAGATAGTTTTGGACACACTGACTTGGAAGGGCTAGTGAGATCCAGGTGGAGGAGTCTATCAGAAAACACAGGGCTAGCCCCAAGGAATGAGATGTGTGCTGACATAGAGATTGAGTTACTATCCACATGGATGGGATCCTTGAAGAAGTGAGACTAGAATTGCTTGCTACAGGGGATGGTCTGAAAGGGAAGTGAATGAAGGAAAGGGAAGGAAAGAAAGAAGGATGAGTTCAAATGTTGTGGAACTCCTCTATTTACGAGAGGAAGGAGGAAGAGAATAAGAAGTGAGGACAAAGAAATAGTTTCAGGTAGGAGAAAGAAGATGCCCATTGACTCCCTACATTTCTGATTCTCTCCCTGCCAGGGGCTTCAATTTAGTTATTGCTAAATGAATTCAGTCATCTTTCTCTTTCCCTCTCCTACATTACAAACTCACTGTCTCTGACTTCCCTGTTTCCCAAAGCTGCTTCTCCTGGAACTCACTTTGGCTCTGTTTGCCTCGTGCCCACACTGCAATCCTCTCATGCCTCATCCTCACTCTGCACACCTCCAGTGGTACTGGGACCCTGATCTCCGGCTTTCCTAGGCAGGGAGGTGGAGCACAGAGGACTAATGCCGCTACACTCAGTCCTACAATGACTTCCCTAGAGGGAACAGGGTAAAACAAACCTTAAGCAGAAAATAAACATTTTGCTTATACCATTGTCAAATAAAAATGAGTTTAGCATTATTTTCCTATTTGATGGAAGGATACCTGGTGAGTGTTCAACTGCCTGTGTCAAAGAACTTGAATTTGGGGGGAAAACTCCTTTATTTTACACCAATGTGCCTTCTCAAGTTGAAAAGAGACCTTTAGTAAGGTCTTCATGGTAAATTATGTATATGTTCACATCCTATGTATCTGGAATAGTTTTTGGATTTTGCCAGTTAGAATATTAACACAGAGATATTTTTAAAAACAGATTATAGAGTATCAAAAGAAAATTTTGACTTTCAGAGTTAAGGTTACAGAGGTGCGATGTACTCAAGATTACTTAAAAATCATAAAACCACCTGAGAATAGATTCTTAAGTAATTACCAGATTGTACTGTCTTCTCTTGGTTTTCCAATTTGTATTTATCCATTGGGTTAAAAGGCTTTAAAATGGCTAAAATGGGAACTTCTGACTATACTTGTATTTATTTTTTAAAAGGTTTGTTTCCTACGAATTTCTTCTGCTTTTTTAGGAAGAATTTCTGTACTTAGGTATAATAACTCATTTTTTCTCCCTGTAATTTCCTACGATCATCAAAGTTTCTATTTATTGCACAGAGCGTGGATTTGGCAGTAGTGATCTTCATAACTTACATGACCTGTTTTACTTATTTTCAAACCCAACTCAGATTTTTCAAGGAAAAATCTATCATTGTATACTTCTTGTTTACATTAGTTTTAGCCACTTTCTGATTTTATTAAATTGTTTTTGGCATGAAAGAATGGAAGAATTGGCTAGTGGAATGCATGGAGATTACCGTTGAGTTTTGAAGTCTGAAAGAACTTAGTCATAGGGTTCTATCTGGGATGTGAGATCATTTGGAGGTTGGCTGAGAGAATCTATAGTACAATAAAGATGTTCTCCATTGCCTTGGAACACTTCATTTTTCTAACTTAGTGTACTTCAAAACACATTTTCACTTGTTAATTTATAAGTGATTAATGGAAAACAGATTTGTGGTGGATTTTATGGTTCTAGGGTAAACTTAGGATAATGAAACAAGGACTAAGAGATCTAGAGTTGGAACCAGATAAAGGTTAAGCCTTGAGAGATACAGAAATATACTTTAACTAAATGGTTTCAAAATGTCCCATGTGGCATTTACCCATTCTATTCAACAAAAGTAAAAATATATTGAGTGCCTGTTATGTACATTTGTATTAGTCAGGGTTCTCCAGAGAAACAAAATCAAAGGATAGATATATAAAATCTCATATATAATAAATAAATAAATTTTATAAATATATCTTATCTTATATATAAATAAATCTTCTATATAATAAATACATCTTTATATACTACATAAAAAGAAATTTATTTTGAGGAATTGGCTCACACAATTATGGAGGCTGAGAAGTCCTATGATCTGCCGTCTGCAAGATGGAGGCCCAGGAAAGCCAGAAGTATAATTCAGTCCAAATCCAAAGGCCTGAGAACCAGGGGAGCCCCTGGTGTAAAACGCAGTCTGAGGGCAGGAGAAGATGTGATGAGATGTCACAGCTCCAGCAGTGAGGCAGGCAAACTCCTCCTTCAGCTACCTTTTGTTCTATTCAGGCCCTTGGTGGATTGGATGATGTCCACCCACATTGGAAGGCAATCTACTTCTCTGAGGCCACCAATTCAAATGCTAATCTCATCCAGAAACACCATCAGAGACACAGAAATAATGTTTAATCTGGGCACTCCATGGCTAGTCAAGTTGACATATTAAGTTAACCATCACAGCATTGTTCCTGTCTTCATGAACCACATAGTCTAGCAAGAGCAACAGATGTTAAACAAATTCATGCTTAATTACATTTGTGATAGTACCTTGGAGAAATAATAGAAAGCACAAAGGGCATGTAATAGGCACACCTAACAGAGCTGGGGGCCATAATCAAGGAAGACTTCTCTGAGGAAGTGACATTTAAACTGAGGCTTGGAGAATGAGTGAGATCTAGATAGGACATGGAGAATGAGGGAAGATAGACCTACGTGAAGTAACCAAGGATAGAGAGACCCTGGTGTCTTTGAAGAACTGTAAAAAGGTGTGATATTATGAGTTATAATAAGAAATATATATTTGATATTTGTCCCTATTTCTGGCAGAGAACTCCTAAAACCCTTGGAATTTCCTAAGTGATAATAGCAATAAAGATGTCTTTTGATATTTGTAATAGGCTCCTTTCAACCACACCCGAGTTTATATTAATAAGATGACCTTTGGAAAGCACCTAAGAATGGGGGCTGGTTGCCAGGGGAATAAACCATATGATTAGAAGGTTGTAACTTAGTCCCACCTCTGACCTCGGGGGAGGAGGGGGGCTAGAGATTGAGTTCAAAAACCAATGGCCAATGATTTAATCAATCATGCCTAAATAATGAAGACTTAATAAAAACCCAAAAGGATTGGGTTCAGATTGCTTCTGGAATGATGAACATGTGGAGATACGGGGAGAGTGGCAAGCCCAGAGAGCATGGAAGCCCTGTGCCCTTTCCCACTTACCTTGACCTATGCATCTCTTCCATCTGGCTGTTCCTGAGTTATATCCTTTTGTACGAAACCTGTAATCTAGAAAGTAAACCTTGCTCTGAGTTCTGTGAGCTGTTACAGCAAATTAATTGAACCCTAGGAGGAGTTTGTGGGAACCTCCTATCTGTTGCTGGTTGGTCAGAGGCACAGGTGACAACCTGGACTTGTGATCCTCTTCTTAATTGGGGCTGGGGGGGGCACAGTCTTGTAGGACTGAGCCCTTAACCTATGAGACTGAGTCCTTAACCTATGGGATCATCAGAATTGACTTAGATGAGTGATGTTAGAAAAAACACAACTGGAGAAGGCCAGTGTGGCTGAAGCAGTGAGAAGATGAAGCTAAGGGTAGCTGGGAACCACGCACATATGATCTTGTACTGCATGACTCATGCTCAACAACATTAACCACAACAATAGCAATAAAAATCGCATTGTTGAATGTTTACTGTCAGTAAGGCCCTGTTCTGGGAGTATTACACATATCGTTTCATTTAATCTTCACAAAAACCTATAAGGTAGCTATCTGTTTATTATGTTCCATATATTGATAGAATAAGGGTATGAGCTTACAGAGGATGGGCAACTTCAAGTTTAAGCTCACATGGCCAATAAGTGATAAAGCCAGGATTGGAACCAAAGGTTTTCTAACTCCATAGTTTGGGCTCTTACCATAGTTCTACATTTAACATTGCTTTATACAATATTTAAATGAACCCACCTCTACATAAATTAGCTATAATTGTTGTTTCAATCTCTTTTTGCAAGGCAAGCATTGTTTTTATTTTCTCCTTAGACAAGGCTTAACAAAAGACACCTTCCTTCCTCACATGATTCTGTCTCACAAACCAAAATGAGAATTCATTTGCCTCCCCATTGGTAGAGATTTTTTGCGTGGCATTTGGGACAGAGGATGAATGGACAGGATTTAGGATGTGTAGACCACACATCCCTTGCACGAGTTCCGTTAAAACATCTAATAATCCAGGTGACTGAGAATAATTTGTTCTTCCTGATGCTGGTTGAAGCTGAGAAATAACGTTTTGATAAATTTCCTCAATATATTGAAGACCCTAATGGAACCCAGTCTGGAACATAGTGATACAATCCAGGAGATGGTTTTAGAGTCCAACAGACCAGGACTGAGCTCAAGCTCTGCCAGTTATTAGTTGTGTGATCTTAGCAGATTAAGTACTTTCTGAATGTCTGCTTCTCGTCTGTAAAATAGGAATAATACAGATAGTAAATAAAGGTAATAATAGTATCTACTTCACATGAGTGTTGGGAGGATTAAATGAGATAATGTATATTCAAAGCTCAATCATTGTTAGCCAGTCATTATCAATCCATCTTCTGGAAACGTCAAATACCTTATAGGTTCAAATCTTAAGGCAGTCACAAAAATAGGTCAATATAAAGTATAATGCTTTGAATTGGGTAGCCCAAATGAGGCATAAAATGTTAGATAATAAAATTAAATAACCCATCTAAAATACCAAAACATTTGAAAGAAAAAAACAAATAAAAAAAATTGCAAGGTCATATCTCCAACGTCTCATTTATCTTTATAAACTCAGCATTTAGTTCCATGCTGGGAAATACATCCTCAATAAATGCTTGTGGAATGAATGGATGAATAATGAATAAATGAACGAATGGATGAATGAGCGGATGGATGGACAAATACAGCTTCACGTGTTGAGCAGTGCAAATGTAAATTCGGTGACTATCAGAGGCAAGTGTGATTCCAAACTGAATCCAGCAAAGAGAAAGCAATGTGAATATGCTTGCTTGGAAGACAGCCAGACAGCAAGTTAAAAATTAGAAACTCCGTCAGGGTGAGCAAGAAAAAAGGATGAAGACTTCCCAGTCCTATCCTTCCTGGCTATAGAGACACGCTTTCAGAAAATCCTTGTTTAATTTCAGTTTAATGGACGTAGTTGTAACCCAAATACTATTGCGGAAGGGGTAGCTCTGCATCATGTACACCTATGACTATGACGCAGACCTTCAGATGAAATTTTAAAGTCTGCTCTCAGAAGTAAACATGTCCAAGGGATGGAGTTTTTGTTTATCCTTCAATTCCTATACGCCACTCAGACATATTTAGTTTTCCAGGAATTTCCACTATGCGATCCTGCTGTCCAAGCCAAGATTTTTAAATACTGCATGTTTTCTCAGAAAAATATCATGTATCTAATTCTAGAGAAAAAGCAAATCAGATGCAAATGCTTGGCTGTTTAGAGAATCAAATCAAAATGTATTACAGATGACTTAGTTAATGCAAATAGAGATTGATAAATGTGGCAATTAGAGTGTTTATGATATATGTTGTCAGCAGAAATTTAATGATCAATAAAAGTCACGCACATAAATTGAGAATGCTACGGGGCCAGCCTCGTGGCTTAGCGGTTGAGTGCAAGTGCTCCGCTGCTGGTAGCCTGGGTTCAGATCCCGGGCGCGCACCAACGCACCGTTTGTCTGGCCGTGCTGAGGTGGTGTCCCGCATACAGCAACTAGAAGGATGTGCAACTATGACATACAACTATCTACTGGGGCTTTGGGGAGAAAAAGGGAAAAAAAAGGAGGAGGATTGGCAATAGATGTCAGCTCAGGGCGGGTCTTCCTCAGCAAAAAGAGGAGGATTGGCATGGATGTTAGCTCAGGGCGGATCTTCCTCAAAAAAAAAAAAAAAAAAAAGAATGCTATTTACAGGCTTTTCTTCCCATGGATATATATAAAAAAGGCATTGTGCATTGTGCACTCAACATCCTATAAGTTTGCGTAAAATAAGTGATCTAGCAATTGGACATTAATGGCAGAATTTAGTTTATTACACCTGCAGAGGGCTGGGGACAAGTTAGACTAAGATTTAGAAGAGCTGTTCTTCCATGGCTCAATATTTTTCCATTCTATCTTTGTCAAGAAAGTCATGGAAAACAATCAATAAAAAGTTGACTTAATGTAACACAATAAGATTAAACTATCGAGAAACTTGGATGCATATGTTAACAATGAACACAAGTTGGATTTGGAGCCTCTTCACATAATCCTTTGTGGCTTTAGGAACAGTAGTTGGCATTTATCAACATGTGTGTTAATGATGAAAGTTTTTTGTTTATGTTAGCGAGGAGTGTAAAGACCAAGGAAAGTAGATCGAGAACAGTGTACTCATAAAGCACAAAAGGAAAGAAGAATAAAGATAATTAATAAGTCATTTCAAAGAATACTTGTGGCAATACACACAATTTACCAGTGTACCTGTGGGCATTTATCTTTATAATTCTATAATGTTCATCACCTTGATACTTCTGGCCTACATGAGAAGTGTGAACATTGAAGTAGCTGCTACGGGAAAGATAATACTATTATTAAACAATAACAACAGTAAAGGACCAATCTACACCACGTCAGTTGTCCTTCCCTCTACATTCCCTGGAACTCATGGATATATTCTTCTCTTGCTTCATATATATATATATATATATATATATATATATATATACATAAATCATATATACATATATGCTTGATGTTTAACTAGATTATGTATTCTTCCTGGGCAAACAGTGTGTCTTCTATTCTTTTTGTGCAAAATAATGTCTTTCTCCTCTCTTCTTTTGACACATTTTATTTCATTTGTTTCATAATAGATAAACATGAAATATTTGTGGATGAATAAACAAATCAATGAATGAATGTACAAACATGTTTTTAGATCACTAGACTATGAACTCCTTGAAGGTAGGAAACTTGTCTCAACTTTGCCTATTATACTACGACAAGAGTGGCCCCTGCAAAAAAACCCAACTCTCCAAAAAAAAAAAAAATCTCATGAGGCCAGCACCATGGCCTAGTGGTTAAGTTCAGTGCTCTCCTCCTCTTCAGCAGTCTGGGTTTGGTTCCCAGGTGTGGACCTACATAACTTGTTGGCCGCCATGCTGTGGCAGTGACCCTCATGCAAAATAGAGGGAGATTGGCACAGATGTTAGCTCAGGGCAAATCTTCCTCAACAAAAAAAAAATCTCAGTGAATACACTGGCATTACCTTCTCCCAAGCCCCAACTACTGATCCTAGACTAGATGTCAGTGTCCTTCTCAGTCTCAAGCTACTTAAAACCCTTCCCAATTAATTACAGGTGGTGCCTGTATTTGAGCCATCCCTGGCACTTAGTAGGTCCTCAGTGAGTATTTGTTAAATTGCAGATGTCATCTACCATCTTCCATTAAAACAGAGACCAGAATGCAGGGATAAATGCAGGAGTGTAATATCGTGGTTTTAATAACAAAAATAAAAATTTTTATAAAAGATATTTCTATTACTTGAAGTGGAAACCCTCTAAGGGTCTTTATTTCGTGTGTTATTTCCTTGTTTCCGAAGGCACTAAGAGTGATGTGCGTGTGTTTTAACATTTATCCGGGTTAACGATTGCGGAACAGCTCAGGCGCCCTATTTCCCCAGCTTGTTTGCCACACCTCCCTCACGCTGCCGTTGGAGAGCCACAGGCCTGGAGCAGCAGGAAGAACTGGAGGCGGAAGTCATTTCCAGCTATTGTACTTCTCAGGGGTTCACCTGGAAAGCAGGCCTTCTGGGTGAAAATAAGTACCTGAAACTAACTCTCCCAAAAAAGTAGAGCACTGCTGTCTGGGCCTCGCACTGGAGGTGCCCTTTTGTTTCTTGTTTGTGACTAACGCCACCCACATGGTAAACTCAGTCAAACACAGCATCCTGATTGTGGGCTGTGCCAAAGATTTCCTTGGGAATGCTGCTATCTTTCAACTCTGTGTCCTTGAATCTTAAAATAATCAGTGTGCATCTGTAAGAATCAGAGATTGTTATAAAAATGATTTGATTTTCAAGTAAGTAAGCATATGTACAAAAAGGTTTCTCAGTTTGCATAAATGCAGGAGGTATTTAAGGCTATTCAAAACCATGAAAACTGGGGACTCTTTCTTCAGAAAGGAAGGCAAAACCTTTTTAGAGTGGGTAGTGGTCTTTATTTTAACTTCATAGCTCATAAACAATGTTATTAATTATCACTTCTTCCTACTGCACCTTACATCAGATTGTAATTATTTGAGTCTGTTTCTCCTGGTAGACCCTCTATAACAGGAAATGTATCTTATGTATTTTTCCATCCCCAGCATTCAGGATTATACCTGGAACCCCTCAGAGATCATTGAATCTTCCCCGAAATTGAGTCTGTGAATATATTTGCATTCTCCAAGCTTTAGAAGTTCGGTGTCCACACGTGAGATGTAGTTACCCATAAGCAGAGGAGTGTCTGGTACAACAGGTTATAATTGCAGGCAGCTATGGGTGGAGAGATAAGAATGCTTTGTTTTGTTTTCATTTGCTTTTCAGATACTCTTGCAAGATAAAGAAATTAGTTGGATTCATTTGAATATTTCTTTCAGTTGTTTTTTAAAGAGTCAGAGAGTTCACATGCCTCTGAAACTGCACACAAGAGGATGGAGTTTTCCACGTGCTTCTTTCACTGGTGCTGATGTAGGAGCTTGCAGGTACACGTAAACTAGAAAGGAATCTAATCTCCGCTCTCTAAATGTTTAGTGATTCCAGAGAAAGGTAAATTTTCTAAATAGTAACAGGATGTGTTTTTCGTTGTAAAACACCTTATGCGATGGAGGAAATCTCTGCTTAGGCTCCATTTCTTTTCAGGCATTCCCTACGTTTTTGTTGCTGAGTTTTGGTAGATCTTAGAAAAGTTGTGGTTTTTTCTGGTTGCCTGGCACCTGAGGCTGGGGCAGAACCTGCTACCCATCTCAATCTCGATTCTTATCCCCATGCTTTGTCTCTTATTTGTGCTGGTGCACAATCAACTTCAAAGAGGATTTTGGATGAAAAAGAGATAGAGCCTGGTGAGAAAGGAGGGGATAATTAAATGCCTTGTGCTGTAGGGAGAAGTGCCTCAAATTTTTCCTAAAAATAGGCATGTCTGTGTGTTTTTACAAAAAGTCTAGCTGTGTGCCATTCTATCATATCAATAAAATACCCTTTTCTGTCATCTCTAAAGAAATACATTTCCCCAAATCAGAGAGAGAACATTCCTTTAATTTTAAATGATGTATTTGCTCTTCTCTCTTACTTTTAATTCCCAGTGAACATATAATGTAAAAAATAGGGGCAATCCTTGTATGCCTATAAACTACTCAATGACTTTTAATAGACATCGAGGCCAATTATTAATCTGGGGAAAATATGGGAATAAAAGGAACAATCTTCACTGTTTTGTGCTCTGGAAGGTGGCAAATGGAGAGTTATCCCAATTATATGCTGTCATATGTCGCCAGGCTCATACAGATGCTATTGGTGTAAAAGCTCAGTGCAGACTTGTTATCCAACTAGTTCTTCTAGTACTTGACAGATAATCCAACTAAGCCACAAAAGAATATATTTATTTTTGTCTACAGCTATATCCTGCAGATTGTCTACATTAATTCGAGGTAATTACAAATCTCCACTTCAATTGAACATGCTTGCTTACAACTGGGATTATGGCTTCTTTGCATATACATGCATACTCAGATAGCTCTAATCGGGTTTCTAACAGCATACGTAATTAGGTGAACTGGTGATGTATCCAGTGAAATACATCACTTTATTTGACCAGATATCCAAAAATTTCACCTTCTCCCTTTCTATTTTATAATTATTACAACAGCTGATTTCTAGATACAGTATGTTGTTCTGAAGCACAGTTTGGTGATTTCTGATTTATTACTTAAGGCTCTATATAATCCAGAATGAGATTTGCCATATTCCTACGAGAAAGGAGATTATACTGTTTGGCAAAGGATCTCATTTGCTTTGCAAACAATACCTTGATCTCAACAGAGTGTGGTCTCTTTTCTTGGGCAATATCAGACCTCTAAAAAGCTTTTAAACGCATCACTGCCTCATGGGATTAGGTCTGTACATAAACTTTATATTGTCTGAGGTAGATTCTGGGAAATACAGTTCTTTCTCGCTCTCCATGCTTCAACCACCACTTTACCAAACAGAAGCGAAAAGTTACATATGTGGGAGGTGTGATGAGCGACCATTATAACCTAGCCAACCTGCCTTGGCAAAGAGTGCCTAGGAGAATGTGATCTGCTTTTTGCGGGGGGAGGTGATGCCATGTTACTCCTGTCTGAGACAGCTTCTAGTGTGATGGCCTCTACCTGCATGTATCTGATACAGACATGCTGGCAATATCATCCCAAACCCCTTGTGACCTGTCTCTGCCTCTAGACAAGGCACATAGACTCCAGACAGAGCGGGGAAAGAAGATGTCTCACCAGAAAACATCACCTGGAGAAAACCTAAATGTACAGCAGCAGCAATATGCAGTCTCAGTATTGAAGAGCTCTGTCCCCAATAAAGAGGACCGAAGAGATGCTTCTCTCCAGTTCCCCTGGCCCTTTCTTCAGGATTCTTTTCAACACCTGTAGCTCCTGGATAACTTGTTCTTTGGATGAATGCAACCTCATGATACATATTATGACAAACTGGTAACATTTTAAAAGACTGATAATCTCTAGTGTTGGCAAGAGGCACACTTTATATTGTTGTTGGAATTCAAAATGGTATAACCCTGAGGGTTGGGGACAATTGGACGTTATTTATCAAAATATAAAGTGTGCATACTTTAGGTATGGCTCTAGGAATGCCCTCAAACAGAGGGTACTGGAGCTAGCCAGAAGCTTTCCAGAGCTGATTGTGTGCATTTGACTCTCTTCTAGGTGTCTAGAAAGCTGATAGCTAGAGTATCACTTACAGCTACTGTGAGAGTGTAAAAATACGTATAATAGGATTTAACATTTATTGAGCACTTTTTGTGTGCCAGGTACTGTTTCAAGCATGTATGTTAATTTGCTTAATCCTTATGGCAACATTAGGTACTATTATTATCAACGTCAATTTGCAGTTTATGAAATTTAGAGGATAAATAAAGTCTCACAGATGTAGGTGGCAGGTCAGGATTTGAACTCAATCTATCTCCCAAGGAATCACCAAACTTAACCACTTACCTCCTCCCAACCAAGTTGCTTATTTCTGCATGTTTGTAATAGGGGAAAAAAATGAAACCATCTGGCACCACTTCCAAGCTGTTACTTGGAATTTTAAGCATCCATTAAAATGAGCTAATTGGAAAGACACCCATTATGTGTTTTGTTAATTGAAAAAGCAAATTTTAAATTACATATACTATGTTCTCATTTTTGTACACTACCAAAACAAATACGTTAAAAACAGAATAAGGGGGCCGGCCCAGTGGCGCAAGCGGTTAGGTGCATCCGCTCCGCTGCGGCGGCCTGGGGTTCGCCAGTTCGGATCCCGGGCGCACCGACGTACTGCTTGTCGAGCCATGCTGTGGCAGTGTCCCATATAAAGTAGAGGAAGATGGGCATGGATGTTAGCTCAGGGCCAATCTTCCTCAACAAAAAAATAAATAAATAAATAAAAACAGAATAAGAACAGGAATAAACCTGAAATGATACCTGCCAAATTGTTATTAGTGGTTAATTCTGAGGTGTGTAATTGGAGGTGAGAAGGAAGAGAATATTGCCTTTACTTTGTAGGTCTCTGTATTGTTTTATTTTTATTTCCATGAGCATTTATTACTTTATGTTTTGAAATTTAAAAAGAAAAGATGAAAATATATCCAGAGAGAATCAATACATAGCATTCTCCAAATATTGAACTTCTTAGTGCCACATTTGAACAAGTACAAAGTGAGATTTCTAGATCTCAAAACCCTTTTGGAGTCCACCCTAAAGAACCTCTATCTGTGTGGGTGATTGCTCACAAATCTTCACAAGACTCTCAACCTCGCTGTGCTGAATAAAGATGCCACTGGTCCCCCTCTCCCCAACCTCATGACCCTACTCAGTTCCTCTGAATAATTTTTAAATGGGATAAGAACAGTAATTACTCACAACAGCAGTGACCAGAACCAGTAGAAACGAAGTTTCTGAAAAAGAGCTCATAGAACTGGTGGCTAGGCAGCACGTGTGACCTTTGACCTCCGTCAAGCAGTGCTTGATTCAGAATGACTGAACTCAGCAGTTACAGTCCTGGCACTTCAGAGGCCCAGAGAGTACCTAGAGGTAATCCTGCTTTGTTCTTCCTCAGAAACTCAACCTTTCAACTAAATGGCCAACCTAGTTTTGTGCAGGAAATGTCATTAGAAATGTCCTCAAGCAGCAGTACGCTGGGGCCAGCTGGGACTCACTCGCTAAAGCTGGTTGTATGCATTTCTTCCCAACTCCAAGTTTAGTGACCTCACGTCACCAAAATCAGCCATGATGGGCATATTTATACCACAGAAATCAACAAATGCTACAAATCAAGGCTCCCCTAGCCAGTCAAACATTTAGCTGCACACCACTGCCCTCCAGGCATTCTAAGTCACTAACAGAAACTTTGAAAGTTGTTCAAAGGCTTCAAAACCACACTATCTACCTTGAGAAACTCAGAAGGCTTGACTTCTACTCTCTCCTCTTATAAATGAGTAGTCACATGGGAACAGACGAAACACACGTATTGCTTGTCCAGGAAGACAGCAGTCATTCTCCAGAAGGCTCAGAAGTAGCATCAAATGAATCCGTTACCCTAATTCTTACTTTACAAATTCCCCCACCATGCCCTTCAAGGCCTCCATCCCTAAAATGAAAGAAGGAAGAAAAATATTTATCACCATGATGTGGGTGGTAAATGAACTTGAGGAAAAAGAAACTGCCCTGGTAACTCCCCACCAAGCTCATCTCTGCATACCTGAACCCTGCCTCCCTGAAGGTCCACATACACCCAGGACAAAGGTCCCAACTCAGAATATTTCCTCCCGATCTTTTCATTCCTCTTACTTCAGTATTAGGTATAGAGGCTTAATTGACCATTCTTGTGAGGAATTTCTTGTGTTTATTTCTAGGAGAACAAATCAAGGCGGCAGCAGACACAGAACTCTGTCTTTTTTCCTCACCACTGTGAGTATTTAATAAGAAGTAAACAACTTGAAAGCAGCAGTGACAGACACTACACAAGTAGCACTTCTCTTTCTCACCAAACCTGTCTGGGAACCCAGCCTAAGGGGGTGCTGGCTTCAACACACCTCTCCACCTGGCACACGGCTGCTACTGCCAACATTCCGCATCTCACCGTCGTTATCCAGTCAGTCAGAAAAGCCATAATACCTACCCCTAGATCACTGAGGCAGATAAAGCCAGAGTAATAAAGTTTTTGAGTAAAAAAGATCTCGAATCATCTTGCCAGCCACCTCATTTTATAGATGAATAAACCAACACAGAAATGTTAGGTGACTTGCTCAAAATTACACGGTGAAGTAGCAGAGCCACAACCAGGATCCAGGGCTTTCTCCCTTCAAAGCCTGCGATTCTGATCATTAGGCTGTCATCAGTTGAAATCCTTATAATCCCTCCAAGTCCAACTGGAAAGGCTGCACACCTTCTCCTTCGACCCCAAATGGCTATCATCCCTGCCTTCTCTGAACCATCATTATACTCTGCATATCTTTCTCGTGCTCTGACTTGTATTAAAATCACCTGTCTTCTTATTCTGTTTTTTCCTCCTACTGAAATATATGTTTCTTGAGCTGGAACTGGGTCTTCCTTTTCTCTGTCTCCTCAGCAGCATCTGGCTTAGTGCCCTGAACTGGGTAGGTGCTTAATAAATATATACTGAATGCAATTGAATTGACCTTGATTTGAGTTGATTTTTCTGCAGTAATTCCCAATTGCACGTGCATAAGAAGCAGCTAGAAAGCTTATTAAAATGTAGATTCCTAGAATTCTGATTCAATAGCTCTTGAGAGGTTGCAGGAACCTGCATTTTCAACAAACCAACAAGTGATTCTGAAGCACGGATCTATCTGTGCTTCCTTTCCAAGTCTTTCTTGGAAAACATATTTGTGAGAGAGTTGGCCAAGATAAGAAGTGTCATTGAGTACACAGAGCATTGCAAAGAGTATGGGTCCACACAGAGTTGGGCCCTACAGTCTTAGTTTCATTAACAGAGATCTCTAACTCAACTGCGTTGAGATCTCTAACTCAAACGTTCTCAAATTGGCTGTGGTGTAAGGAAGCTAATGCTTCCATCAGGTGCCATCCTCACCAAACTCCCCTACCCCCCAAGCTGGGATAAAGTTCTCTAGGAGTGGAGAAGGAGGGACAAATAAAGGCTTTCTGTCCATTGAAGTCAATGTGGAAGACATACCTTCCAAGAGTAGTCAGGCATTTTAGAAAGAATAAAGAGCTTAAAGAGAGCCTCATTACAACACTGACACTGCAATGTGCTGTGCTCAATTAGTTAATGTTTGTAGAGTGCTTTGATCTCGTAAAGCAGTGAGATAATCCCAGGCCTTGTTTACTGAGTGCCTCTCTTCCCAAGTGCTCAAAGTGATTTATAGGCAGCAAGGCCAATTCCTTGCTTCCCAGTTCAGAAGGGCACTCAGATTAATTGGGGAGTGGTAGTTGCCTTGCTGCCATCCTGAAGGAGGGCACTGTGGGTGTTGTGGTGGTCCATATGAGGGAAGGTCACAGACTCCTGTCAAGTTCCAGGAGGTAAAGTTGATCTTCTGTGCTCACTTATCACCTGTGTAGGTTGCTATCAGAGCATTTATCACCCTGTAGTGTAGAGTAAACCTTTTCGTATGAGTCTGCCTCCTGCACTAGACTGTGAGTTTCTTGGGCAGAGAAACTGGGTCTTTTAGCTTTGCATGACCTGGCCATTGTCCAACTTTCCAAGTCTAAATCATGCAGCTTTCCCTCACCCTCATCAACCTGCAGCCAAACTGGTCTTTCTGTTTGTCAAACATACCAAGCTGGTTTCATCCTTTGGGTCTTTTGCACCAAAGTTATTCACCACCGTGGCTGCCTGCTCATCATTCCAATTTCAGTTCTGCTATCACTTCCTCAGGTGACTCGACCATTCTTATCTAAATGTGCTACTCCCTGGTCACTCTCAATCACATGTCTCTGTTTTATGACTGTTTGATTTTCTTCATAGAACCTATATTTCCTGACATTATCTTATTTTTCATTTCATATTACTTATTTTTTGACATTCTGATAATATCATTTTGGCAGAGTTGTGGCTACCATTATTTTTTTTCTTATTTATTTCTCTTTCATTTTTTCTACAATAGTCTGTAAGCATCTTGAAAGTAGGAACTGTATCTACCTTATTCACCATTATAACTCTCATACCTAGAAGATTTTAAGTGGTTAATAAAAAATGGTTGATTGAAATGCTGTTTGTTTCAGTATCTTGTACAGCACTTAAATACCAAATAAATGAATACATGAACAAATATAAGACTAACGGGAAGTGCTGATGCTTCAGGATAAATTCCTTATTTCACTAAATTGTTGGTCAATCCTTTTTTACACAAAATGTGAGAAGAGTCAGATTAATATACCTCCAGCATAAACTGACAATCTTTGATTCTTAGCTATCTCTTAGCCGATGATACACCAGCCCTCAAACATGTTGATTTTTCTATTGCATTTTTTCTTACTTTGATCTTTTCCTTTTCCATTTCCATTGCCCCTCCCCAATTCATGCTTTTAAAATTTCACATTTATATATTCCAATATTGCCTTTGATTTAACAACTGCCTCCAGATAGCCCCACCCCAATGGGTCCTGCACGTTATTGGCAGGCTTAGCTATCTCTCATGCTGTCATTTCCCTCCTTGCGATGCTCCAATAATTTATCCTCAAACACTCTGGCACCTCCGTTTGCCAGCTGTGAGGTCATGGGCAAGTTATTTAACATAATTTCCTCTTCTGTAAAAATGAGTCTCATTAACAGTACCAAATTCATGTCTTGTCATGAAGATTAAGGGAGTTAATTCATATAAGGGATGGTCACAGTTCCTACCATGGAGTAGTGAATCACCAAATGATAGCTCTTATTATTTTCTTATTAATAATAATAGTCATCGTAATAAAGCTGAAATGCTTTAGCTAGGGTCTTGTACTCTGGTCCAGGGCTATCTTTCTATCCTCATTTTTCATCACCTCCGCCCTACTCTTGGCTTTTCTTTCCCTCTTTACTTTTCCAAATGCCAACCATAATTCACATTTTCTCACGTAAGAGATTATTATATCTTCTCGTTGAAAATGTGATGAGCGTGATGTTACTGATGATGTTGACCTTTCCCACTCTCCATTTTCTCTCTCTCCTCTGAAATTCTTCAGTTCTCTCTATTGTTTTCTTAACATATCATACTGACTGTGATACCTGTCCCATCATTGTATTTCTTTAAGCTTAACTCTTGTTTTTAATTTGTTTTTTAACTGTAACTAGACTGCTGATATATGAGAGACTTTGAGTCCCAAGGAACCCAGCGCAATGCAAAGCATCCTTTCTTTCTTGTGTTAATTCCTTGTAATAGCCAACCACTTACACTTAAAATAAGGACATGGAAGGGAAAGGAAAGATAGGGCCACTCACTGTTCTTTGTCATTCATTCCCTCCTTACCCATCAGTGATCTGAAGGTAGAGTGTTGGCAGAATGTGTGCATATCAAGAAGTGAAATAAAAACAGTTGTGTTAGTTTTGTCCAGTGTTTCCACTATTTTGGAAAGAAAGAATTGAATATGCACGCACGTGTGATCTACAAAGAAAGAATTGTGTGATTTCACTGATTCTGCGAACAAGTGAAGTGCTATTATATTTGCTTTTAAAAATTGGCATTGTACAATATAAAGGTGAATGTCAAAGTTCAAGCTAACACTACAGAATTTTTCAGTTTTCTTTACTTAGAAGCACATTTAGACAAAGGAAAGATTACAGAAGAAGCAAAAAAGCTTTTTATTTTAGTTGCTTTAATGGCACTTTTTTTCCGCTTTTTGAACAAGCAGCCCTCATCTTCACTTTGCACTGGGCTCCAAATTATGTAGCTGCCCTTGATAACTATTAATATTAATGCAACTCCATTCAGGACTTGAGAATATTTGGATTTTCTATGCATTTTGTACTCTAATTCTTATGAAGTTAACTTCCACAACTCTACAAGGGCTTGGGGGAAAGCTTTAGAACAGGCTTCTGTCTACACGTTCTTGGTTCCAGCAGAAAAGAGATTTGAAATACAGTTCTTGTTTAGTTTTGTTTTGTTTAGAAAAAAAGAAGCGATCTTAGTACTTGTTTCTTTTTTTCTTCCTTGGTGTCATGTTTGTGTTCAAAATGTTATCACGCTGATCCCAATCTCATTGCAGCAAACACATCGCCGTTTCCCCAACAAAGCTCATCAAGCAAGGACTGTATGTCAAATTAAGCGATGACTGGGCCACAGCAAAGCCTGCCAGAGTTGGATGGCTCTTGGCTCAGAGTGGCCTTCACTGTACAAACATATAAATGTGCTCAAATATAGAAATCAAGGTTTTCAGAGCCTCTGACCTCTTTTTTTCTCTTTTCTAACATCTTTCTTTTGTAGCCCTTTTGTAGGTGGCATATCTCCTACCTACTGGTGCCAGGCCCTGCCTATTGTGCCCATGCACAGGAGCACGGCTCCTTTGAAGTCTTGTATTCTATGACTTCAAGACTATGGACTTGGTGCACTCTTCCAAAGCCACCCCTTCGCCTGGCAAGGCCAACGACTCAGGGCCATGAGCAAAGACTGGAGCTGAGGCGGGTTAGATGAGGGCACATTGCCCTGTTTTAACAAGCTGTCAACAACTTAAGGAGAATTGCAGAACATTTTAGTTGGCAAGGTAAAGAGATAAGCCTAAGCTGTCAAGTTGCCCAGATTTAAGGGAGTCTTAATTACATATGTAAAACCATAAAGATCATAAGATCTTTTCTCTTTCCATCGCTCCCGCAGCCCTCTCCTAGCTTTACAAATGCATTGCCTGCAGCTCATCAATTCCCATGCCATTGAAACGATTAAGGATTAAAAAGATACTAGTGGCTTAGATATACGTACCAGGTCCCAGCTAAAGTACTGCTAAAGAAAAAATTTTTTGATTCCTGTCACGATTCATTGCCTGACAGTGTGGGAACACTCCATAGGCTGGTAAGTTCCCACAATGACAGCACTTCCTGGAGGAGATGAGGAGGCATGAAGATGCCCAGAATATTTCCGGGTCTCTTATTAAAATTGCAATCCTGGTAAGATACCCCGGAAAGTTGAATAGATGATCTAAGGCTAATTCCTCACATTGATCCAGTATTACTGTTCCAGTCCACGCCTGTCTTGGAAAACCATCATCTAAAAGAAGAACTTCCAAGCATACATGAGCGCTGAGTAAGGAGTAGGGTTTTGATTCCAGGGGTCAGATTATCCTGACCACACAGTGGTAGGTGAGGATGGGAATGTTAGTCTTGACTTAAAAACTTAATATCCTCCCTGCTGTGCAGAAGTTGCTATGCTATACAGTGGTGACGGTAGGGTATCGATGGGGATCTCAGCTATAGGAAAATAAGAGAGTGAATCCCCAAAATGATACTGGAGGATAGTCCCAGGATTATATCTGTTTCCACTTTAGGTTTCCAGGCAGATAATGAGTATGCAGGAATGGGTAGTCATTTAAGAAATATCAGAGAATAATGATATTGCATATTTAAGCAGTAAAATTATATGATCAATGATTTGTTGCAGTAATATTAATCAGGCAGTTCTATGGAAGATTAATTGAGGGGAGGGATTCTAAACAGTTGAGGTGCAGGAAATTCAGCGGAAGGCTTTGTGACTACTTAAGTGAGAAATAATTTGGGCTACACAATAGCCATTGGGATGTAAAATAGGGAACCAATGTAAGAAGTTTTTTTGGATACGTTCAGTATGATTTTGACTTGATGTTCAATAACAAAAGGAGAAAAGAATAGCAGATATAGTAAGTGAGGAATAGAATTAAGGAACACAGCAGTTTTAAGAATAAAGGCGATTCACTCTGCTTGGGAAATACTGGTTGAGATGCCATCCCAGCATTGAAGTGTAAGGAGAAATTGTCACAAAAGAGAATTAGAGTGATGTGGTGACCCCCCAGAGGAGACAGCAACTGAAGTCTGAGGTGAGCTGGGTAACTTATGGACAAAGTGCAAACTCTGAGGAAAAAAGATACAGAGAAATGGAGAGGTCCCGGGAAGAAGCTCAAGCGTTTTCAGGGATGGTCTATGTTCTGGGGAAAAAAAAAATTAAAGTACGTAGACCCAAATCTAGAGCGCAAAGAATAAGTTCTCCAGGAAAGCGTTAAACCAAGGACAAGGAAATGAGAAAAGAGAGCTGGAAGGTTTATGGAGCTGGACTCAGAAATTTCCAGTTTAGTTTCAGACTGAGACTGTGGGACACTGAGGTTGTGTATATGCAAGAGAAGGATGGTTGCTCAGAGGCTTCCTTTGGATTCACAGAGTGTGACTTGGGGACCGTCATCCCTGTTTTGCTCCAGATGTGGACTCAACCCCACCCACGCTTTGGATCAAAGAGATCTTGCTCCTATTCTCTGAAAGTGGAGGATGGATCTGTTTCTCCTGTCCTTCAAGCTTGAGGATTAATCCAGTCCTCTCTTGGCCACTGAGCAGGAAGCAGCCTTTCTCTCTAACCATGTTATTACGTGGCTCATCTGCTGAACAAATCTTTTGTCCAGTTACCTGCTTCCCTGACTCTCTGTGGGAAGTGGGGCCCAGCTGGAACCAAAATCTCTGTTTCTCACATTCCGATTGTCATCTCAAACTGCTATCTCCCTGCATAATTGGCCAAAACCTCATCTAATGCTGAGAATAATAAAATGTCCCAAAATTCCTCAGCCCTGCCCTGCCTCTTCTAACAGAGCCATTGATAGGGATATTGAGACCAAACCTGAAGCTAGATGGCGAGCTTCTCCCAGAACCTGCTTCCTACCGAGTCAAAATTTACCTAGTCCAGCCCCCTCGGAGCAACTTAATTTCAGCTGATCCCCTTCTCGCTGCCTGATTCCAGCATGCCACAGGCAGTATGACTGTTCACAAAAGATCTGTCAGATCTATGGGCTGAACAACTTGGTCCACAGAACAAAGGTATGTATCTGTGGCTCAGAGAGGAACTTGTCCCCACTTCATAAATGACTTAGGAAACCTGAAAGGAAGTACAAGAGCTAAGTCTAGCAAGTAGAGTGCACTAAGAAGACAAGAAAAGTGTTCCAAAACATTGGTGATGGTGGGGGGGCCTATGCTAGAAGGGGAGTCAAAAGCAGTGCCTGGAAGTGTGTTTACTTCCTTCAATTCCTGAAACTAATTGTGTAACATGACATGTTGCATATGCTTGGTTTGTGCCCTGGGATTCCATCAGTGTTAGTAATTTGCACTGAGGCACACCTTAGGGCAGGGATATGCTAAGCAACAGAAATTGGGAAAAAGGCCACTGAACCCTCCCAGCAGCAAAGCCCTTTGAGGAGAAATGCCCCAGCCCACCCCATTAATTGCTCAGAAACTGCCAAGCCAATATTACCAAGAGCAAGCAGTGATGAGAACTTGGTGTGGGAGCCAGGAATGGTCATTTCAACACATGGACCCAAAGTCCCAATACGAGTTCAAAGAGCCACACCTCCAAGAAAACGAACTAGAACATAGTCACAGAGGCAGTTCTGTCTCAGCCCAGTCCTCAGTGAGGAGTTTTTTCTAAAAGGCTGTTGAGCACTCTGCACTGTCTTTGAGCACATCTTGGAAACCAAACTCCCCTCCACCATGGTGCCAAAACCTGGAACTTTGATTCATTTCTCAAGTGTGACAGCAATGTAGTTGCTAGAGGTGCATGTTCTGGAATTAGACTGCCAGGTTCAATATCCAACTTTGCCACTTAACGATTAGCCATGGCATCTTGCTTAAATTACTTAAGCTCTCTACAGCCAAATCACCCTCATCTGCAGAAAGGAAATAATAATACCTATTCACAGGATTGTAATGATGATTAAATAAGATAACATCTGTAAAGCACTTTGAGAAGTGCCTGGAAAATAGTTTATTCTCTACCTGTATTGCTGTTTTTATTATTCTAAGCTGCGGGCAAAGAAGAAAGTCATCATATCTGAAAGAAGAAAGTCATCATATCTGACTTAAACCGGCTTCCTTGGGAGTCAACTCAATTCAGTTTCATGCTTACCTATAGATTATTGCTTACCTGCATTAACGCACTAAAGACACACTCAATACCACTTCGTATTGTGATGTTTTCTCAAGCTGTCTCCCAGTGTTTTCAACGTTTCAATCAACGTGTTGCTATGCCTACTCTTACATAGCAAGATAGAGAAGTAGAGTGTATGTTTTGCGTGAGAACACTTTCAGTTGAATGCTTTCAAACAATGTTTTATTTTTCTTTTTCCTTGATACTCTTTTCAGTTAAACTCAGAGTGTAGATTCAAATTTCAGTTCCGAGTAATCTTGGTGAAACTTCTAAGCCTTTCCGGATCTCATTTTCCTCAGCTTACTAGGATGATAGTATTTATTTCTTAGATTCAGTGTAAGGATTAAATAAGCTAATTCACATAAAAGCTTAGAACACTGCCTGGTTTATAGAAGGAGCTCGAAACCTATTCATTATTATCATTCTATTAAGTTGGGCTCTGAGCACTGTTGCCTGCAGCTTAGGTGTAGCTGCCAAAAGAAGGATCACTGTTGTCTTCTCGCTGACAGCTTCCCTCAACCCATGCTTACAACATCCTTCATGGTACATGGAAGAGTGGGAAGCCTCTTTTGTCTTATGCGTTAAAAAAGGGAAGAATTGTCACTAGGTTAAGACTGCTAAGTATTAGGATATACTATTTGAATCAAGGTATATGTGTCTCGTTACAGATCAGAGCTGTGTTTGTGGCTGGATTTGAGGAGGGATATAGCTGGCATCAATACTTATGAGCTCTTTTGCAAGCCCAGCTATCTCTCTGACCCATAGTGTGATCCATATGTCTTTGGAGGCCTGGTTATGTTAAATCATGGAATTGGCCAATTCCTCCAAACAGAAGAGGGAAAACATTGTTCCTCCTCTTTTCAATGTTTCCTCTCTCTCTAAGTATTGGGTCAAAGAGAGCCAAGTAATCCTGGACATCAAGGAGAGGCAGTTGGCAAAGTTTTTCTGTAAAAGTCTAAATTGTGCAAATGGTCACTAATACCAGTAATTTTACCAAACAAAAATGAGTAACAAACATGTTATTAAAGACCGTAATGCACAAGCATATACCAATAAGTGCATGCGTATATGAGCTCAAAAATATACCCATTTGCATTATTTTCACCAGTATGTGATACTGACTAATACCTGTCAATTCTGTATTTCTAAATAACATACCTACCTACACCTCATCAAGCGAAGTATCTACCTATGAGAAGAGGTAGGCTGGTGTGGACAGCAATGTCTTATACCGCATGCTGCCTTATGGCTTTGAGACAGCTTTCCAGCCTCTGTCTGCTTGAAGACAGCACTTCCTTCCTATGAGCTCCCGTGGCCCCTTGCTCATACATCTGTCACAGCAATGCTTCTCAAACAATGTGAACAGGACTCCCCTGGGGACCTTGTTAAAATGCAGATTCAAAATCATGGGGTCAGGAATGGGGCCTGAGATTCTGTGTTCCTAACAAGCCCTCAGGTGTCACAGCTGTACTTTGAGCAATGAGTGTTACAGTTAGTTTATATTTAGTTGTGTGCAAGCCTTTCTCTCCTCCTAAATAGTGTCTGGCTCATAGAAGAGAACAATAAATGTTTATTATTACTTATTGTTAAGCTAAGCTTAACCTTTCAGACTCCATTTTATTATTTATAGTCAGTCATCACTAGATTATTTCTTTTAAATTAAATTCTGGTAGAAAAATGTATTCAGCCTGTTAATACATTGTATGTATTTAGCATTTTTCTTCCTAAGGTTTAAAATAATTTTATCTATTATACACTATTATATTCCCAGTATTCTGAAAGGACTTTGGGGAGGGCTTCCAGATGGTATCTTATTTGTATCTGCCTCTGTAGCACCTACCGCCACACCCAGGGCTCAGTAGCTCTTCAGTAAAAGACTAAACTCCTCTGCCTGACACTTAGATTCTTCTATATCCGGCTCTATTCTTCCTATACAAAGATGCTCATCATTCTACCCCCCCAACTATGCAATATACACTTCCATTCTTGATCAGTAATTGTTCAAGTAGAGAAAAGTTCTCTTTAGTAAATATTTGGAATCATTTCTATTTTTAATTAGGAAATTATTATGAACAGTTTCAGTTTTTCTAATATTGGAGCCACTGTGTTTTTTTGTTTCCATATCTCAAGAAATCCTGATTCTTTTGCAATCACTAAAATACTTTATAAAGAAGTGATCCTATCATTTGTGTTTGGTTTCTAAATAAATTAGGGACTTGGGGACAGTTTAAAACTTGAGCCATTTGGGGGCCGGCCCAGTGGCACAGCAGTCAAGTGCTCCCACTCCACTTCAGCGGCCCGGGGTTCGCAGGTTCGGATCCCGGGCGCGCACCGACGTACCGCTTGTCAAGCCATGCTGTGCCAGCATCCCATATAAAGTAGAGGAAGATGGGCACGGATGTTAGTCCAGGGCCAATCTTCCTCAGCTAAAAAAGAGGAGGATTGGCATGAGATGTTAGCTCAGGGCTAATCTTCCTCACAAAAAAAGGAAGGAAGGAAGGAAGGAAGGAAGGGAGGGAGGGAGGGAGGGAGGGAGGGAGGGAGGGAGAGAGAGAGAGAGAGAGAGAGAGAGAGAGAGAGAGAGAGAGAGAAGAAAGAAAGAAAGAAAGAAAGAAAGAAAGAAAGAAAGAAAGAAAGAAAGAAAGAAAGAAAGAAAGAAAGAAAGAAAGAAAGAAAAAACACTTGATGCCAGTACAGTAAGAGTAAATATGTGTCCATTCTTATTTTCAGTTTGGTCCATCTCTAGGCAGTAAGTATAACCACATGCGGAGCATTTCTGACTCACCTTCTCTCCTCAGTCCATTACCACTATCTACATGGCACTTGATGTCATACAGTGAGGTGACATGCTACTTGGGTGACCCTGTTTATTACACTGTGCAAAGGGTAAGAATTGAGTCCTTAATAAGAATACTCCACCATCAGCCATTTGTGAAGAAAAGAGAGATAATAAGAACTAACATCTATTGAACTCTTCTCATGTGTCAGGTCTAGGGATATATATTTTATAGTTTTTTCCTTCCCAAGTAACCCCCTAACAACCTCATAAAGTAGGCACTTTACCATTTTATAACATTCTCATTTTTCAGCTGTGGAAACTGAGGTTTAATAAAGTGGTCTATGTTGTTCGTAGTCACACAGATAGTAACAACAATTCAAATCTGTTCAGCCAGTCCATTGGCTTCGGGTTTCAGTGAGTTAGCTAATATTTATTGAGTGGCCACTGTGTACATGGGATTTATTCACAACCATCCTGGGTGGTAACCACCATATCTCCAGCAGTTTTCAAATGAGGAAGGCTACTGGGCTAAACCAGGTCACTTAGCTAGAAGGAGGTCAGATTTGAGACTATAATTTTGATCTGTCTGAAAATAAAACTGTTATTTGTTGCCCCCTCTTAGGAGAAATCATCCCTTTAAAAAGCTAGTGCATATTCTTCCATTGCTATCCCAAGGAAAGTAGTGAGAAAAACTGGAGAAAACAGAAGACTAGAAAATTAATGAACTTACAAAAGGGATTAGAACAGAAATGGTTTCTTTGGACAAGTTTGGAAGTTGGTCAGATTTTTCTGTTAACCCATCCCTCCTTCCTAGTTGATCTCTTTCCTCCCACTTCTCCCTCTCCCATCCCTACCTCCATCTTCTCTCTACAGCTCCTTCTACCCCTGTACTAGTTGCTAGTTCCATAATTTTGGTCATATCCCGTTGCTCAGTTCCATGTTTTTGCTACCTCCTCAAGGCTTGAAACTGGTTGTCAGAGGACTTGGGCGTGCCTCAATGCCACAGGCAAACTCTGCTTTTAAATAGGAAGCTTTACCCTGGGACTGCAGTTCTACCCTGGAGAGCTTTTGTTGTGTTTGGAAAGGTAATCTAACTGATCAGCTGGCTCTCCCAGAACAAGTTCAAACAGTACCTTTCTCTGAAATGTCTCCCTACATCCCTGGGCTTTTTCCTCTCACTCCTCTCCTGCAACTATTCCTCCCAAGGGAGGTGGTTGATTGTCTTCAGTGAGTCCCAGAGAGATCACAGTTGGATGAAGTCCCCAAAGGTGTTCTCCTGGGACATCATTCCTAGGAAAAGACAATTTATTTTTTCCAACTGTGAAAAAGATAAGCTTTCAATGAGGATGGTTTTGATTTATTTTTTTATTACTGGTACAAGTATCCTTACTTTTACTTTAAAGGAAAATGTATAATGAGTTTGAAGGTGCCAAACTCAAACAGGAATTTATATGCTATATGGGAAGAGTTTTGTTCCTAGAAAGTGAAAACACATCTCAAAATCCATAATTATACCTCTTCTTTCAAATAGTTTTGATGGTACTTATTAATTTTATTCTTTCTCTTCCCAAATAAAGGCAGTATACTGGTTGATCACAATGAGTGTCTGACCAGGGTTAAAAATTTGTCACTTTAGGAGTCTAATAATAAATCTTTGACTTAGTTAAGCTATTGGCACTTTGATCTTTCCATTTTCCATTCATTTTCTGAGATGAAAAAAATATAAAATGATATTAGTGATTTTTACTATGTTTAAGTTGTGGAAGAGTTTATTCAAGGCCAGTTCTTAGAAGGCCAGTTCAACACACAAATGGAAGTAGAGATTCCTGATCGAAATGGGGTAGAGGACATAGAACCTTATCAAATTGCCTGCACTTCAACCCAGAAGATAATTCTCAGGCACCTCCCACTTTTGTGTTTGAAAACCACTCCAATAAAATATTTAAATAATGGCAAAAATAAAAACTGTCATCCTAACAATGGGGACAATAAACTCCAAACTGAATTCTTGGGTTATAGGAAATTCTGTCACACCATGACTGGACATGTGTGTCAACTGATGCATAAACATTCAGATAAGGTTTATTAAAACTAGTTTAAGGATGTCGTTTTATAATGCATGAAAGTAGAGATTGAAAATTAAATGCATGGAAGTTCAGGACTGCCTTTATAAAATGGAAAATTAGACTCTTTACTGCTCAGCTTGAATGTCCACACTGTTCACCAGATTTGCTTTTTGGTGGTTTGGGTTGCTGTCAAGAATGCAATTCACACAAAAGCATGAAAATTTGCCAGCATGGAGGATTTTCAAAGGAATGTGATACAGTCTATAAGGACAACTTCAATTGGAAGGTTGAGTACCAAGGGGCTAAGAATAGAACTTCCCAACAGGCCAACATAGACTTTAGTGGTTAAGTTCTGATGTATTTCCAAGGAAAAAATTAGTCTCCAATGTGTCTGAGCTGCTATTGTTGTTAGGCTTTCATTCTTTTCTTATGATAGCATAGGCCCATAATCTCTTTCAGAATTCTTTGAAACCAAATGTGCTATGAAATTCGGAATTTTTCTGGTTTTAGAAAGGTAATACCTTACATATCCCATATATTTCATACTCTCTCCAGCTGGGACTGGACAACACGAGAAATCACACTCATTGATATTTCTGCAATGAAATGAGTAAATATTATTACTAACTGGGATAAATCAATAAATAAAAACAAAAAACAGTTGTTTTTTGGAGATTTTTAGATTTGGCAGTTGCAGATAAGGAATTAAGAATATGTATTTGAAAGGCCCCTAAGAAGTCTCTAGGAAACAAAATTTGATTCGGTGTTGACGTCATCATAATGTGCTTGTATATATCATTCATTAGATTAAAATATATCACAGAAAAAGTGATCATTTATATTGTGTTTAAAACAATAGATATAGTCCCATTTGTTTATTTTTTCTTTTGTTTCCCTTGCCTGAATAGACATGGTATTCGAAAACCCACTAAGACCAATGTCAAAGAGTGTACTGCCTATATTTTCTTCTAAGAGTTTTATGGTTTCACGTCTTACTTTCATGTCTTTAATCCATTTTGAGTTAATTTTTTTGAATAGTGTAAGATAATGGTCTACTTTCATTTTTTGCAAGTGATTGTCCAGTTTTCCCAACACCCTTTATTGAAGAGCCTTTCCTTTCTCCACTGTATGTTCCTGGCTCCTTTGTAAAAGATTAGTTGTCCCTAGATGTGTTATTTTATTTCTGGGCTCTCAATTCTGTTCCATTGGTCTGTGTGCCTTTCTTTGTGCCAGTACCATGCTGTTTTGATTACTATAGCTTTGTAGTATATTTTAAATTCAGGGATAGCTCTACCTCTGACTTTGTTCTTTATTCTCAGGATTGTTTTGGCTAGAGTCTTTTGTTGTTTTAGAGTCTTTTGTTGTGCCATATAAACTTTAGGATTCTTTGTTCTATTTTCTTGAAGAATGTCATTGGGATTCTGATTGGGATTGCATTGAATCTGTAGACTGCTTTAGGTAATATGGACATTTTATCTATGTTTATTCTTCCAATCCATGAGCATAGAATATCTTTCCATTTCTTATGTCTTTTTTTGATTTCTTTGAATAATATCTTATACTTTTCGGTGTATAGGTCTTTCATCTCCTTGGTTAAATTTATTCCTAACTATTTTATTTTATTTTTTTTGCGATCGTAAATGGGATTGTATTTTTGACTTCTTTTTCTGCTAGTTCATTGTTAGTGCATAGAAATGCAACTCATTTTTGTAGGTTGCTTTTGTACCCTGCACTTTACTGTATTCGTTGATTATTTCTAATAGTTTTCTGGTGGATTCTTTAGAGTTTTTGATATGAAGGATCATGTCACCCGCAGATAGTGACAGTTTTACTTCTTCCTTTCCAATTTGGATCCCTTTTATTTCTTTTTTCTTGCCTAATTGCTCTGGCTAAAACTTCCAGTATTATGTTGAATAAGAGTGTTGAGAGTAGGCATCCTTGTCTTGTTCCTGTTCTCAGAGGAATAGCTTTCAGTTTTTCACCATTGAGTACGATGTTGAGTACGAGTATGATGTTGAGTATGAGTATGATGCGGGTTTGTCATATGGGACTATATCAGACTGAAAATCTTCTGCACAGTGAGGGAAACCATCAAGAAAATGAAAAGACAACCTACCAAATGGGAGAAAATATTTGCAAAGCATATATCCGACAAGGAGTTAATTTCCAAAATATATAAAGAACTCATACAACTCAACAACAAAAAAATGCACAACCCAATCAAAAAATGGGCAGAGGATATGAACAGACACTTTTCCAAAGAAGATATACAGATGGCCAACAGGCACATGAAAAGATGTTCAACATCACTAATTATTGGGGAAATGCAAATCAAAACTACAGTGAGATAGCACTTCACACCTGTAAGAATGGCTATAAGTAAAAAGACAAGAAATAACAAATGTTGGAGAGGATGTGGAGAAAACGGAACCCTCATACACTGCTGATGGGAATGTAAACTGGTGCAGCCACTATGGAAAATAGTATGGAGATTTCTCAAAAAATTAAAAATGGAAATATCATATGATCCAGCTATTCCATTACTGGGTATTTATCCAGGTAACAAGAAATCAATAGTTCAAAAAGATTTATGCATCCCTATATTCATTGCAGCGTTATTCACAACAGCCAAGACAAGGAAGCAACCCAAGTGCTGATCAACAGATGAATGAATAAAGAAGATGTGGTATATATATACAATGGAATACTATTCAGCCACAATAAAGACAAAATTGTGCCATTTGCAACAACATGGATGGACCTTGAGAGTATTATGCTAAGCAAAATAAGCCAGACAAAGAAAGACAAATACTGTCTGATTTCACTCATATGTGGAAGATAAACACACACATAGATAATGAGAACAGGTTGGTGGTTACCACAGGAGAAGGATTGGGGGGAAGGCAAAAGGGATAAAGAGGAACATGTGTATGGTGACGGATAAAATCTAGACTACTGGTGGTGAACACAATGCAGTCTATATATAAACTGAAATATAATAATGTACACCTGAAATTTACACAACATTATAAACAAATATGACCTCAATAAAATAATGTAAAAAACTAAAAATTAAAAAAAAAATTTTAAAAGATGGATTTTTGTAGAAAACATTTTTTTCTCAATTTATAAGTTAAAGTGGCTTACTGATGAAGCACTAAATAGATGATATTGTACATGGGGAAGTAACCCATTACCACAAATAAGCATACTCTTCAGGGTGTTATGACATCTGATGTTTCTATAATACTACTGTTTGCAAAGGGTTTTCAGATATTATTTGATTCCTATCAGAATCCTGTGGGGCAGATAGGATGGGTATTATTATTAGTCTCAACTTGCAAATGAGAAAACTGAGTCTCAGAAAAGCCAGGCGTGTTGTCAAAGGCCATTCAGGCCTCACACTTAGGGCTTCTGATGGCAGATCTTGTGCTCACTTCACTATATTTCACTGTCAATCCAACTGCAGTAAAATTTCACTGTAACATATTTCACATTACTGTAACATATTGCACATTGTTAAGTAGTCATTCATTCTCTCTACATGGGTTAAGAAACCATCATTAATTCATTTACTCATATATTAAAAATAAAATATATTTGGTGTGCGCCATGAGTTCTAGGCACTCTTGTAAATATCGTAGGGAAGAGTTGCAGCCCCTGCTCAGCTAAAATGAAGAATTCTAACTTAGGTAGCTTTCAGGAGTTGCCTTTCGGAAAGGTGTAGAGGAACTCTACCCCAACTAACTGGGAAGACTAGCTACATTTCCTAAAATTTTTATCAGGCTCCTTTCTGAGTGGTCATAATAAAATTCTGCTTGTGCCCAAGTAACCATTCAGTATTAGGAAGGAGCTCATGGTCATCTCTTTTAGGGGTCACATTTTCAAATGAGGCCTAGGCCAAGTGTTAAGGGACATGCCCTACAGCTCAGGAGAGGCCAAAAAGCTTGCTCACCAGGCCCAAGTCCCTGCCTTGGGGTTCTGTGTTCTTTCCAGCATTCCTTTCTGTGAAGTTCACAGTATTTTAAAAATAGCATTCTCTTCTCTCAGTGGAGGGGCCTGAACCTTCCTAAATGAGGGAAAATGGCACACAAAAGGGAGAAACATAAAATCACACAGCAAGTCCAGGCCTGATCAGGAACGAACAAAGCTCCTGAAAGCCCCCTCTGGCCACACTGGCCCTTTCAGTGAGCACAGGTGATGGGATAAACAGAGAGCGGATCAAGCGCTTGAGCACTGTACCTCCAGTGGTCTAGCTCAGTCAGCTTCTTGGTCTCTGTGAAGTCCTCTGGGACTCACTTGAGTGACAGAGTCAGTTGACTGAGATTGAATCAAGTCCTCCGTTTTCCTTGTCTATGATTTGTCTCTAATTAAATCCTGGCCAATTAAGATTCACCATGCTCACTTTTAATGGAAGACTACTGAGTAAGCCACATCTCCAACCCTTGTGCCTAGCACTGAGGTTGTTGGCTCTAAAAGCCTCCGTGGAATGAGTCATAGTGAAATAATCCCTGGGGGAAACCCAACAGACAGGCTGCCAAGTCCCTTGCAGGTGACCTTAGACTAAGAAAAGTACCTGAAAATTAATGGGTCACTGATTTCAGGCCACACTTGGAATCCCAAAATACTTTTAATTAATTAATCAATCACTCAACTAATTAATGTTTAATAACCAGGCACTGGGGGTATTAAGGGATCTATGTTCACACAGATCATGTGGTAGAGTCATTAGGAGCCAGTGTGCTGGAATAAGACCCTTGCTGATGCCTCCTCCTCTTTTATGGGTAAGGATCACAGAGGTATACAGTTCCTTATATTATAGCACACTCGTTACTATTTCTGCAATGAAATGAGTATATATTCCCACTAATTGGGATGTATATGAATGTACAAGCTACATTCATGTGTATATATGAATGCTAAACTCATAGAATATAAAACACTTTTCAAGAAATACCCTATCTGTATATGTAACATCTCTAATCTTAAGTTCACTCAGGGTATATGTCCAGTTATTTTCTTGACAGCAAAGCATGATTTCCATCTAATCTTCAGCCTGAAAAATGAGAATCCTGTAAGAAAAAAAAAAGAGTTCAGGAATTCTCCTTGCCTAGAAAGAATATGGACCAAATGAATTGGGAAGAAGAAGCAAGGATGTAGAAAGAACACATCAGTTTATGCAGAACCTCAAAGGGCCTTTGTTTTAGGTATAAGAAAGGGTCCAAGTCGGCCCTCCTGATCTTTGGATTGTTTGCCCATCACTGTTACTTTTCCCAACAAGGTACTTGGCACATTTCAATAGTACAAGGGAAAGCTTCTTTTTGCCTCCAGAGTCCAGCACCATTCTCATTCTGCCAATCTTGCTGCACCTTTTCCTCCCCCTCTTCATCCTTCTCTCTCTCTCTTTCTTTCCCTTCCTTTCTTTCTTTCTTTCTTTCTTTCTTTCTTTCTTTCTTTCTTTCTTTCTTTCTTTCTTTCTTTCTTTCTTTCTTTCTTTCTTTCTTTCTTTCTTTCTTTCTTCTCTCTCTCTTTCTCTCTCTCTTTCTCTCTTTCTTTCCTTCCTTCCTTCCTTCCTTCTCTCTTTCTTCCTTTCTTCCTTTCTTCCTTCCTTCCTTTCTTTCTTTCTTTCTTTGAGGAAGATTGGCCCTGTGCTAACATCTATTATCAATCTTCCTCTTTTTTCTTTTTTCTCCCCAAAGCCCCAGTACACAGTTGTGTATCGTAGTTGTAGAGTTGTAGCTCTTCTATATGGGGCACCACCTCAGCATGGCTTGATGAGTGGTGGTAGGTAAAAAAATAAAAATAAAAAAAATCGAGGTGCACAAGACCTGTAAAGGCATTTCTAATCCAGACTTTCTTAATTTCAGCCCACAGACTCTTGGGTGGTTAAAGAATGGACTTCAGGGAGTTTGTAGGCCCTCTGTAACTGGAAACAATGAAAAAGTATAAATGAGTGGGGAAAGCTTTCTTTATTTTCAAAGGATTTTGAGATCCCAAAGGGTCCCACAGCTAGCCCCATAGTAAAAAATTCAGCAAACTAGAATGGCTGGAGCTTTGGGGTTTCAATCACTCTCTCCTCCTCTATTCAGCCCCTAACCAGCTGAGAAGAGACAAATGTAGCCAAACTGGGCCCAAAGAATTAATAGCAAAGAACAGTAAACCTGAACTGAACAATGGTGGTCGGATCTGAGCCTCAAATGGGGCTTCCCACTTCCTCCTTTCTGAAGTTAAGAAAGGCAGGACTAAAGATGTGGACCCACTTTACCTACCCACCTGGTCACAGGCAGAGAACTGAAGTTCAGCCTGCTCACATTTATCCAAGAAGAAGGAGGAGAGTAGAGGGAGGGCAGATCTGGAGACTTTGCAAGCCAATGACCCCACTTTCTGACAACTACGGGTCCCGGGATTTTTCCCTATTACTAATTCACCAAATAGGTAGGTCATTCATCTTATTTTAGGGAGAATTAAGTAAAGGGAGAAAAGAGAAAGCAGAAATAACGCAGTACTCAGGAGAAGTCACTTTGCCTCTGGGGAGATGTGGTATATGAGTAAGGGTTCCTGACTAACAGGAAATGTGATGCATGCCACTCACAACGTACTTTTCACAGAGCTTTGCAGAAGTAAATTCAGTGAGCTCAGAAATGTAACCTTTGCACTAACCAGAAGTGAAGGCTGTTAATCTGTCCTTTACCCCTTCCAATACTATGCCTAAGATAGCATGGCATGGTGACGCCTGCATTCCATTCCTGGATTCATCAGTGTGTGCCCTTGAGAAAGTTACTACAACTCTGTGCCTTAGTATCTTCATGTCTCATGTGGGCAGTTAATATTTAACAGGATTGTTGTAAGGAATAAATGAATTTATACACATACAGTGCTTAAACCTCGCTTGGCACGTGGTAAGCACTCAAAGTTAGTTGTGACTTCTGTCTTTATTTGTCCAGTAAGAAAAATCCTTCAAGCCTTGTTCTCCCATCCATACAATTTTATAGCATATGCCATAAATTTCATTGAGAAAGTCTTTCTCATACTGTGCCCCATGATCCCACTTTCAAAATTATCCACAAAATGTCCAAGGATTGGCTAACTGACAAGATACGCTACAGCATTTAAACTTATATGACAGAACAATATTTAATGATATGGGAGAGATATTTAAAATATATTTCAAATGAAATAGAATATTTAAAGCAATATGAAAAGTATGATAAAAATTTCTTCTTAGATAGCAGATACACGATGATAAAGTATTTGGAAGAATTTATACCAGAATATTAAAAGTCTTACTTGTAACTGGTGAAATTTCGGAGGATTTTTATCTTCTTCCTTCTTAAAATTCAACAATGATTATGCACTTCTAGAAAAACGATTGAAGTTATTTTTAAGAAAATAATTCAAGCTCAGCTCCTTCAAGAAGGTATTTGAGACCTAATTCCATTCATTCCAACTGTAAGAATACTACCATGTTGACAGCTACCGCATTATCCTAAGACTTAGCAACACTGTGACTATCTCATGTTATAGCTGGTTACATAGATTTCTGCTCTTCTCATTAAGTGAAGGCTGCTTACCATTGGAATAGACCATCATGGTCATTTAGCCCAATCTCTCCATACTACACAGGTTATCTATTCCGGCCTGCCACAGATTCAGACATATTCTTGACTTAACTGTCTTCATTGACTGAGAATCCAGAAATTCAAGGGCACCAGCCTCTACTTTTAGATAGTTCTCAGGTATTTCTTACTTGCATTAAACAAAAGCAACCCTTAAAGGATTGGAACAATAGTAACATTTTGTTTTCTGTAGAGTAAGAGAGTAATTGTATTTTTTAACGGATAAGGTTTAAACACTTGACAAGTGTTTTTATTTCCCCCAAATTCTCCATCCTCCAGGCTAAACTTCTCATCTTCTTCCCATTTATTTCTCTTCATTGCCGGTGCCATCACCCTAATTCAAGCCACCTTTATCTTCCTCACTTGACCCACTGAAAGAGTAGAAAGAATCTCCTCACCAATTGATCTCTCTGCTTCCTTCCTGTCCTTCTCTAGTCCACTCTCCACACAGCAACGTAATATGTTAATCAGATCATAAGACTTTCCACTTTTAAGTCAAGCTCCCTGTGGCACTCACACAAGAATCTAAACGTCAGTGTCCTGTAGAAGATTTGGCCTACCTCCCCCCCCTCACTCTGTTCTTGTCACAACTCCTCAAAGGGGCAAAGTACCTTCCCACATCATTGTCTTACCAAGTGCCCCATAACTTCTCCCACTGGTCCCTTCCCAGCCTTCAAGTATCAACTAAATGACACCTCTTCAGAAGAGTGAGGCCTTCCAACTGGTCTACAAGAGCCCTCCTCCACACCTATAATTTAAGCCTCATGTTTATTACTTTCGTTTACTTTTCATCATTTTATGCATTTTTTTCTGTTTTTTTTTTTTTTTGACCTTGGGTGCAGAGGATTAAATTAAATATTCTTGACAGTTAGACCTGTCATTGTTTTATTTGTTAATTCTCAGGAGCTTTCCCACCACTTTCCTGCTCCTGTCACCCTTCCTCACCATTTAGGTAACCACTCTGATGTGTTTTATATAACCTTTTTTTGTTTAATTAACATGTGTTAATTAATATAAGTAATTTTTGACATCTGTAGGATGTGTATTTAATTAATATAAGAAAATATGAATTGTCTTGGTTTATTTCTTACTTGCTTCAGCACCACCTTTTAAAATTTAACATTTAAAAAAATCTACCCATATTGCTATGCGTATATCTCCTTTGTTTCTAATGATTGCATAGTATTTCCCAGTGTGCACCCACCATATTTGACTTTTGCATTATCCAGTAATAGACACCTAGATTGCCTCTAGTTCCCCACTATCATAAGCAATGCTATAATGAACATCCTCATGCAAGTCCCTTTGTGGACCTACATGTCTCAGGGATATATTCACTCTGGGTAAGGGGGTATATTTATTTTTAATTTGATTAAGTACTACCATAATGGCAGTTCCAGGCTAACCTCCAACCAGTAATGTTTAAGAGTCTCTATGTCCACAAGCTTCCGCCAACATTTTCTGTCTTTCTGTTTTTGCAAATGTGATGGGCATAAAGTGATATGCTATTGTTTTGATTTGTATTTCTGTTGTTTCCAATAAGTTTGAGTATCTCTTTATATGCAGGGCCATGATGTGTAGATGTGTGCTATGTACTTACAAAAGAGTACCCCACCAAGAATGGGAGTGGGAGCTGAGATCCAGCCCGTGGTCTATGTGCCCTGGCATGGGACTATAGCTATCTGGAGAAAGGACTGACTTTTGCTAATTCTCACCACAGCAACATATGGGCTAGCTCTAGTTGAGAACACAGGCTTATTAGTCACTTAGGTTTCAAATTCTGGGAATTCCTTGCTCATATCCTTTCCCCCCTTTAAGTTGAAGGTCTTGTATTTTCTTGTTGATTTTTAGTAATTCCTTGCATATTATAACCTTTTTTTAGTTTCAGACATTGCACATTGCTTCTCCCATTCTGTCAACTGTCTGTCAAATTTGTCCATGACATTCTTCTTTTAATAGAACTTCTTGATTTTGACAAACAAAAAACAGTCAATTTTTCTCTTCACATTCTTTAATTGTGGGGTTTTGTTTAAATCCTTTTCCAGTCTTAATTCACAAATGTATTTTCCTGCATTATTTTGTATTAAATTTATAGTGTTACATTTCATATTTGCATAATTAATCTTTGTGGGATTCACCTTTGATTATGATGTAGGTACTCATCTGATTTTATTTTTCTCCACATTCTAAGACCCTTTTCTCTACATTTGCTAAGCAGTCCATTTTTTCCCTATTAATTTATAGTGCTATCTTTATGATGTAATAGATTGTCTCTGAGTTCTCTGTGTTGTTGCATTGGTCTATTTGTCCACATTTATGCTAGAGCCACAATATTTTACTTCTTTATTTGGTATATGTGTTTATATATAAGGTTCCTTTTTTGCTTTTTTTGTTTTACAAAGTGGCAGATCTTCATGGACTATTATTTTCCCATGCAAATTTTAGAATATGATGTATGAAGTCCCTCAAAATACGCACTGCAATTTTGATTAGCATTTTATTAAATATAAAGATTATTTGGGAAGAGAGTTAACCTCTTTACATTCTAGAGTCTAAAAGAAGGGACTGTCTCTCCATGACAGATTTCTTCATTGTCTTTTAACAGGTATCTAAATTTTTCTTAAATGAAACCTTATGTATTCATTGTTAATACACATATACCTTATAGTTTGCTAGCAATTGTGCGTGCTACTTTATTTTTTATTTTAAGATTGAGTTAATTTGTCATTGAAGAAAATACTATTCATTTTGGAATTTTGTGTTATATCTGGCAATCTCACGAAATTCTCTTATAAATTCTATTAGTAAGCATATTGTTCCTATTGAATATTCTAGGTGGACTAACATATTATCTGCAAACAAGAATAGATTTATTTCTTTCCTACAAATTCTTTTATCTCATGTTTGTTTCTTTTCTTACGACTTTGGTCAGAATTTTTGTACTATGTTAAACAGTAGTAGCAAAAATGGGCATACTTGCCTCTTATTCTTAAAGGAAATCTTCCTAATCTTAAAGGGAAAGCATCTATAGGTTTGCTACTAAGTATAAATTCTGCTGTAGTTCTAGTATACAGCTTTTATTAAGCTCAGGAAGTGTCCTTCTATTCCTAGTTTAAAAATTATTTTAAATTATAAATAGATTTTGCAGCTACATGCTTTTTCTGCCTTTAATAAGAAAATGTTTTTTAACTGTATTTTATATAACAGAGAAAATTCTATGGTTTTTTTACTCTATTTTATGTAACAATAATATACTTTCTGATGTTGAACCATCTTTGCATTCCTGGCAAAAACTCTACTTTCATGATGTAATTTCTTAAATATGCTTTTGAATTTTCACATCTATGTTTATAAGTAAAATGTGCCCATGATTTTTCTCCTTATATTGCCCTTGTACAGATTGGCACTAGCACCATACAATAAACTGGGCAGATTTCTCTCTTTCTTTATCTTCTGAGCAATTGAAAAGCCATTGGATTAGGTTTCTTTTTTGGAGGGCAGGGGGCATGAACTCTGATTACCTTTTCTATTTTTTATTGCTTATTGGTTTATTTAAGTTTTCTGTTTTTTCCCATTAAACATTTTGTATATTCTTTTGTGTTTTCTGTAGAAATTTATCCCTTATATCTAGAGTTTTTTACATCTTTGTGCCATCTTGCAACCATGAGGATAGAATATCAGTAAGAGGGAAAGGATCTAGATCTTTGATATTATTATTGGACTATTGAATTAAGCAAACTTAGAGCATCCTCCCTCTATATTTTATTTATTAAAGATAATAACTTATCTCTTTAAGCCACTAAAATTTACTTATGTATGTGGATCCTATTACTCTCTCTTTTTTTTTACTCTTCACATCTCTTGTTTCTGTTATTTCTCCTTTTTCCTTCTACCTTTCCTTTTTGTATATTCTCTTTATTTTTTGTTTTTATTTTACTTTTGTGAGGAAGATTAGCCTTGAGCTAACATCTGCCAATCCTCCTCTTTTTGCTGAGGAAGACTGGCCCTGGGCTAACATCCATGCCCATCTTCCTTCACTTTATATGGGACACCGCCAAGGCACGGCTTGACAAGTGGTACATCCGTGTGCACCCAGGATCTGAACCCCGGGCCGCCACAGCAGAGTGCGTACACTTAACTGCTATGCCACCAGGCCGGCCCCTCTTCTCTTTATTTTGATCAGTTTTAACTGAGGCCCATCTTATTAATATTTCCAAAGAATAACCTTTTGGCTTTGTTTTTTGATTAACTTTGTCATTTGTTTCTGCCCTTATTTAAAATATTTCCTTCTTATCTTTCTTGGGTTTATTCCATTGATCTTTTTCTAAATTTTGAGTTAAATGCTTAGCTTGAGTTTTTCCCTTTTAAGCTTTTCTTATTTTCTGATAAATATGTTTAAATCTACAAATTGTCTACTAAGTACTGTTTTAGCTGTGCCTCACAAATTTTGACAAGTAAAACATTTTCATTCATTTCTAAGTATTTTGTAATTTTCCTTAAGGTAACTTTTAACACAAGAGATTTTATATTATGTTAGTGTCCAGACATATGACAGTTTTTGCTATCCTTTTAAAAATTTGTTTCCTAATTGCATTGCATTATGACTCTATGACCCAACCTGTCAGCCACGTCACCACCAGCACATACACACATACACACCCAGAGCAGTTTATGACACACTTGGTCTCCCCAGAGAGACCTGGAAGAAGGTTGGATTGCACTGTCCAAAGCATCACTATGCTTATAGTAAATGCTCAATAAAAATTCATTAAATTAATGATTAAATGAAGGTAATATATGTCTGTAAAAATTTGACAGATTGGAGGTTAATGTGAATATATTTGCATGAGATAATACAAAGTAATTACGTTGATTTCTAGGCAACAGAAGAAAACCGGTATCATTACTTCAGACATACCTCATAAAGGTCAGATCCATCTACAAAGTGAATTATTAATTATTGACAGGATGATTACCTAGTTTACTATCTAAGTACTATCTAAGTCTTTTACTATGCCATTTCCCTCCTGTTATTAACTTTGGGGATACTTCTCCTTAGGACTCAGGAGATGTTGCTTTTCGGTAACCTATGCTTGCCTGGTACATAGCTGGAGCTTAATGAGAATTTGTAATTATTTATTGAACAAATGAAAAGTAGCCAAGAAGTCAGAGTTACGTTGTTCAGCACTAAGCCAGCCACTTTAGCAGATGCTCTTTGTCCCCATCCATATACCCTAGGTCATTTCTGTTTCTAAGCATATTGGCCCTATCCACAACCTGATCTACAGGATCTCATTGCCTGAGGACGTTCTCTGGCCACTAGAGTTCACTTTGCCTACACATGGGGCACGTTGGAAGTTCCAGGGAACTAATTTCCCCCACCCCAGGAACAGCTCTTAATCAATTATTTGAAAATTTATGGATAAGTATTCCAGCTTTCTTACCCCTTGCGTGGGCTAACACTAAAGTGTGTATTCTACACAGTGAGGGAGGGCATAGATTGAGAAGTTTTGTGAAGGCAGCACAAGTGGATAAAAAATGTCATCTTAACTGAGTCTTTAAGAAATAAACCAGCTATCTTATGAGTAGCAGTTTTATAGACCATGCTAAATTGGTACGCAGATAGCATTCCCCAAACCAAAAACAAACACCTTGACTATAGGAGTAGTAGAAAGAGGAGTTTAAGTGGACCAGCTCTGTAGCCAAAGAGCCTGACTCCATCATTTACTAGCTGTGTGACCATGGAGAATTTACTTAATCTCTCTGAGCCTTACTTTACTTATCTATAAAATGTATGCACTGTCTAAGGAAATTACGAGGATTAGATGAGTTACTATGTGCAAAGCACTTAGAGCAGTCTGTGGGATATCTGACTACTCAATAAAATTAAGATTATTATTTTTAATATAAAGGTGGCAGCTTTTTTTTTTTTTCCTTCTACTCCACTGTAATGGTTTAATAAATTTTTATCTTATTTTAAGGGCTAGAAAAGTACATGGGATAACAGGTACGTTCCTAGAACCTTCACAGTGGCTATAGTTTAGTAGCCTCGGTCCTCCCTCCAAGTGTTTGATGATTACTGGGGAGATTTGTCAATACAAATATATTTTCTTTGGACTCGTTATAGTCTCCTTTGGTAATTTTGGGCACATTTGTGGCTTCAGTTACCATATGTATTTTGATAACTACCAATCTATAATTCTTCCCCTGACTGAACTTCAGACTTGTATATCTAACTGCTTACTAGATGTCTCCCGACATCTCAAACTCAACAGACAGAGCTGAACTCATTATCACACTTGCAGACCTGGTCTTCCTCCTCTCAGGTGATCAGTCTCAGTTGTGACGTGAGGGCCAGGATTGATTCAGTTGACTAATTGACTGGACTGGTACTTATTTCCTCATAAATCCATTACAAATTAGAAAGGACGACTTTACAAAATAGAGAAGAACCATTCTTTAGCCAAGGATAAATAAAAAGCCATGCTTCCCATCTAGAATATTCAACAAGCTAGCTAGGAGATTCCCTACTTAAAATCATGATGTCACCATCCACCTAGCCACTGAAGCCAGGAACCTGAGGGTCATCTTAGATTTCTCCTCTTACTCACTCTCTCATTACCCTCAGCTTTGTTTCTATAATAAATCATCTCGTTTTTGCGTTTTTAATCTATAAAAAATCTTTAAATACATGTTGAGTTTCTCTTGCCCAACTTTATATTCTCAGCTTCAGGTGTCCTTCATTTCTCACTTGGAATATTTCCACTGCTTCCAAGCCAATCTTCCGACCTTTGGCTTTGGCTTAAGGCCCTCCCTCACATGGTTGTCTGATGACCTCTTGGAATGCAAATCTGATCAAGTTTCTACCCCTGATCAACTGGCTTGAATGGTTCCTCATGACGTACAGTATGAGTTAAAGGCCTTATGTGACCCTGCCTTTATCACTCCAGCTTCCTTTACAGCCTCTGTTGACTTCACACTTCCTGTTTCAATAATACTGAACTATTGTATGTATTTTCCCTTTCAGGTCATACTGTTTCATGACTTTGCAATTTTGCTTGTGCCCATAATGATCCTCTCTACACAACTCCTACTCATCCTTCAAGGAGAATCTCAGGTAGCATCTCTCCAGGAAGGGCTAGGTGAAAGCACTATGTGCTCCCATGGATCCCCCGTACACACTTCATCCAGTTATTTACTGCACTGTATTGACAAGACATACTGTCTCCCGCCAACTATGTGGTAAACATCTCAAAGTCAGGGGTTTTCTGTCTTGTATCCCTAGCATCATACTTGAATCATCCACAATAAATATTTAGGGAATGAGATTAAGGAAAATGTCTACTGCAAAGGTAAATCAGAGGTTCTCAACACTGGCTGTATATAGGAAACATCTAGGGATCTGTTAAAAATACAGATGCCAATGACCATCCCAGTCCATTTAAATCAGGAGCTCTGGAAGGGGGGCCTGGGCATTTAGACATTTAAAACTCAAGTGACAATGAGCAGGTGAGGCTGGGAACCAATTGGTTAGATGATCACTGGGCAAGGATTTGGTGAATGGTATGCTACAGAAGGATGGAAATGATGCTTCAGGCACCTTTCGTTCATGAAATTCTATCAGACGATTGCTAGAATTATGCTTATTACTGGTTAATTTCCCCAACATATTCTCTGCACATTATAAAGGTTGTTTTGCATGCAGGTAACATACTTGACCAGCCAGGAACTGTGAGTCACTCCACAACATTAATGTTCTTCAAAGAGCACCCACCACAAACACACATATATTTATTTAAAATAATGTAAGAAAATAGTAGCAAGGGGAAGAAAGAGAGGAACGGATTTTAGATGCTTTATACATTCATGTCACCATAATAGGGAATGAAGTCTCAAATGTAAATATGTCCTGGTGCTCTTGAAATGCCACTTTTGTAATATTCAAACCTATTTATGTCTTCTTGTCTAGGATGATGATGGTGCTGGGCAGTGGATTTGCTTTTTCTTTTATAATATCTGTGTCTACTGTAACAGAAAGGCAGTGCCACATCTTGATTTTAGAAGCTTTTACAATTAACAAGACAAGGTATAATTTCTACATGGAATAAGAAAGGCCGGATTGGGATAGTAGTACTGTGGGAGTACTAAGTAACTCTAGTTTATAATTTGCCAATTAAGTGTGCTTTCTCAGAAAAGGAATAAGTTTCAAAAATCAACATAAGAACAGTGAAAAAGAGAAGGAACTCCTTTTTAAATGATCATCTAAATGTTAGGAGAAAAATACTGTAGAGTCTTGTAGTCTCAAAACTAATATTCAAACTCTCAATCTTTTTGATTAAAAAAAGTTTAATGAGCTGTAAAATAAATACACTTCCATTAAATATTAAATAAATTATTTACAACTTGAAAAAATACTTTTTATCTGCATGCATCTTTATGTACAGAAATAAGAGATCATAAAAACTGACAATTGAAAGTTTAAAACCATCAGAACAAAAAGGTTCTGTTTTCTTGTGATCCACTGAAAAGAGACACCAACTCATCACTCATGGTTGCGACCTGACAGCGACTCCGATCTGATACCCTGTTAGAAAATAAAATAAAGTCTTAAGAGATAACCTCAACTCCAATATAGCTTTAAGAAAATGTCAAAGAATAATCAGGAATCAAAATTTCTATCATCTTTTTTCTAAGATGTCTTATGAAAAATGCTAAGAGTTTTTCAGAGACAAACTATCACTTTGACTTGAATCCCCCTTTCACACCTGCTTTGGTTATAGCCTACTCAAGTAGAAGAATGCTCATCTCAAACCTGTCCATCGATTTCTGCTTTATCAAAAAGCAACAACAGTCATGAGAAATAGTTTTCCTAACCAAATCTATGCAGTGGACATAGTTAAAACAAAGATTAAGTGGCTTGGTGTATTTATGATATACAGTTAATTTAAGATAATTAGTACCAAGGGCATAATAATAGTAGCTACCAGTTAATAGGCAACCACTATGTGCCAGCACAGCATATTCCTTTTTCTAAAATCACTCTGGGACCTACTTTGAAAAATCTCAGTTGTGCTAAACAATCAAAAATCCACCCTTATTCATGTTGGTGGTCTTAGCTTCAGCACATTAAGTCAATACAGTGATAAATTTTGATGCAATAAGTACTAAGCATAGCATTGGCATAGATCATTATTCATTTCAAGAGTTTTGGGCTAATTCTGTCATAGGCTCAGAACATAAGACCTGCGCTTAACCAATGCTAAATGTAGTGGTTCTCCAAGCATCTAGAGTGTCAATTAAAAATGGAAATATTGATTCAGTGGAGTTAGGACTTGGCTTAGGAATATGCATATTTAACAAGCACCTCAAGTAATTCTTAAACCCATTGAAGGTAGAAAATCAACGACTTAAGGATGTGACATCTTTCCTGAATGTCTGAGGGAGTGGAATTCCTTCTTCTGATTGAATTTAAGTGTGTCCTTGATATCTCTGCTCCTCTCTTCCTCTGGAAGTTTGCTTCATTAGCTGTTCACCTTAGTTATCAATGAAATATCCCTCTCCGTATCTTTCTTACCTCCTCCTTAGAACATGTTCAGCTCTCCCTCTTTACAAAATAATTAAAAATAAAAACTACAGTATATACTCTAACCAAGCTATCTCTCAAATTTGTACCCCTTCTCCCTTCCCACTTCCTTTCTTTAAGAGGATATTTAACCTGCTGTTTCCACTTCCTCACATTTGTAGTTCGGCCACCCTGACTTTGGCTCTCCACCATGTAAGCTCAACCTATCATTTCAACCTTATCTCCCCCGACACCCATCGGAACTAGGCCATTTTTGACAAGTTTCTTAAATGATCTAGTCCATCTCCCAGTATTAATCTTCCTTTCCCTTCATAATTGCTTGTCCCAGTCTCATCATTCCTTTGAGGCTCACTTCCAATGCTACCCTATATACACATCCCTTCCTGCTCCCTAAATGCATCCCACTGGATTCTTTCTATCCTTCACTGGAAAACACCTCATATTCTCTTGGTTCCTTTCTTACAACACGTATTTTACTTCCCCTAGTATTCTAGTTCCTTATACTATTTTCTATCTACTAAACACCAAGTTCTTTGAGAAGAGGATCTGTGTCTCTCTCCTCTTTATATCTCTTATAATACTAAGGACATAGTCCTTTCTCAATACTGAACTCCATCTCGTGCTCAAAGAATAACACTTTCATGTAGCCAATGTTCATAGTGCATCCATAACGAAGAACACTTACTTTCCTCATTTTTCTTGAGATAACAGATGTTATATTTTTCAAAATGATAGATATGATCTAAAGATATCTTTTAAAACTCAGACCTGTAATGTGGCCTCCAGTCATGCTACGGCACGTGCATTTCCACTTTCTTGTCGGAGTTTCTTTCGCTCTTCAGCTTCTCCCTCGCAGTCCCTGAAGTATCGTTTGCGAAGCCTTTAGACAACAAGACACTCCGCTGTCATCAAAGCTCTATTCATCCACATATCGACTGGAATTTTCATCAGTAAGGGAATTCCTTTTCGTTAACTCTTATAAGTCATTACACATTGTACTCTACACCAAACGCAAACTCAAACCCAGCTGTAAGATATTACCGATGTTCTTTTTAGGGGGATGTTTATGGTGACCTTATTTAAACATATTTCCAGAGTACTGAGATTTAAATTAACGTGCCTTGAGATGCAAACTTTCAGAAAGCACAGAACACATCCATATGTGTGTTGTTCTGTTTTGTTTCAAAACTTAGCACAGCTGCCATGCACAAGTAGAGGAAGAGGTACGTAGCATAATTTTACCACAGAAGGACTTTATGCTTGCACAAACTAATTTAATGATTAGAATTTTTTTAAAGAGGCTTCAAAACAAGTTGGGTTGTATTCATTTCTAAATATGATAAATACTTCCTTCTAGTTTTATTTGTTGCTACTTTCTATTAAAAAAACCTCAATGGTTTAAAAATGTCTTTGTGTTGTAGAAGCAATTCTACTTTTAGTAGGTCTTTAATCCATCTACAAACTTCATTATTAAAATCATAAAAACTTTTGTTGTGATGGTTGGGAAAAAATCCAATTATGAAAAAACAGCAATTGTGGCTTAGGATAGTGCTTGTTATGTATTTCAAATACAAGGAGCATATGGGAGAAAAGAAGAAAAGTCACTGCTCTATTTTAAGAGTACCAACATGACAAAGTTTTTCCTCACTTTTCCAAAGGATTATTAAATATTTCAACTTGAATAATTACAAGTTTAAATAATTATTTCAAAACATCTTCCCTAACTGGCAATTCTTTCCTCTATCCTTCTATGTCAAATAATAATGGTTTGTCTGAGGGTATTGTTCCTAAACACATTTGCAAATCTCACTTGAGGTACTAACAGATCAAAATAATTTCTAGGGTGTGCAAAACAAATTTAAACCACACATCAAACTTTATGTGCATCATAAAACAGTTTTTTATGTGTCATTTTTTCATTATGTGATCTGCATTTAAAATAACAGTAAACAATGGTAGAAGATAACCCCTTGTTTCTTGAATGGCAGGAGTGGCAGATCATGTACACCATCCAGTTGTTAAAGTAATTGACCAAGACCTAAAATTAGAATAATGAGTCTATTGCTTTTCCCAAGCGCTAGTAGCACTTGAGTCATTATAGAGCCATTCACGCCCTCCCCCAACTTCTTTAATTCACTGACTTCTGTTTGACAGACAATGCCATTTTGACATACCTACCAGTGCCTACAACCTGGAACAGTCTAGTCCTAACATTCATTGGTCATGAAGTGAGGTATGTGATCTGTTATTGTGAGCACAGGGTAGATATTGCAGGAGTGGAACAGTAATAGAATTGTCCCTCCTTCCTACGCCATGCCATATGGAGGAAACTTTTTTTTTCTTTAACAATTGGGTTCCCATATTGCATATGACAGGAACAAAATAGGCATAAGCTCTAAGGAAATTGGTACCATGGTATGAAATTCCTAACTCAGAATTTTACTTTCTAATAGGAGCAAAAGACACATCTTTTCTTGGCTCCTAGTTTGAAGATCTTTGTGATTTTTAGTACCAAAGCAGTATCTCTGACAACCTATGATGAACCAGGCCTTAATTAGCTTCTGGAAGTCTTGCTTGAGCTGAAGATATTCATAACAGATACCAACGCTCTGAGATTTGGAAGCCGCCATGAGTAGAAACATGACATGAAACAACCATCAGTTTTTTTTGTTTTGGTGAGGAAGATTGGCCCTGAGCTAACACCTGTTGCCAATCTTCCTCTTTTTGCTTGACATCAATTTTTAAGTTCAAAAAATTTCTAGATTTTCTGTAAAAGGGCTTTACATATTAAGTTTCAATAGTGGTCAAAGTAATACAAATTTTGACCATATTCTGTGATCTTTGTCAATAAAGTGTAAAGATATGACCAAAGATCACGTGCCACCAATACAATAATTCATCTAAAATAGGATAGTACATTGTGATAGAAACACAGAAAAAAAATGACCTGGCATTATTTTACTAGGAATTTTTAAGTTATACATACTTACAGGATTGTAATAACAACAGCAATTGCTGTGAAGCTCACAGCAGAGACAAAGGCAGCTATGGCTGCTAAAGCAATTTTTGATAAATCACTGTCAATCAGGCTATGAGTCTTCATGGACTTTTCCCCACACCGTTCACCAAAGTAATCCTGATGACATCTGTAAACAACCCACATTCAAAAATATAATAACTGAAAGCATTCCATATGTTTTAGATTTACTTTTTAGGTCACAAATAGTCATTTAATTCTAATATTAAAAAAAAAAGTCATGCCATATATTTGTATTTCAAAATCATGAGACAGAATGCATTCGAGCCAAAGATCTATTAGTATAAGCACAAGGTGACATTAGTTTGGGTGTGATATTCCAAGAAGACACACCTTTTCATTTTTTGTGTTCCTATTATGACCAACTGGTGAGTTCAATGACTTGTTAGGCAGCTATACATTCCACCATCATTCAATGTGCTATTGGCTTTTTGGTGGGGAGGAGGATAAAACAACATTATGTGAAAAATATCTTTAGGTTCTTTTTAAAAAATAGGTTTTGTAAAGTACATGTTGTACAACGATGGTTTATACCAGGGGTCAGCAAACTACAGCCCATGGGTCAAATCTGGCCATTTGCCAGGGCTTTTTTACAGTGTACAAGCCAAAAACATTTTACATTTTTAAATGGTTACATTTTCACTGGTTATATAAGTACATACACAATGTTGACCCAGGAAGCCTAAAATATTTACTACTATCTGGTCCTTTAAGAAAAAGTTTGCTGACCCTTGGTTTATACATTGGAAAAATAAATGGTTTTCTGCAGCCAGGAGTTTCAGACATGGTGTTAGAAATATAGCATTCTATTTAATTTAGGAAAACTTACATGCATGTTGCTGCTTTCAAGGGCTCTATATATTTGCATTCTCCATGAATGCAGAAATTTTGGAATTCTGCATCACACAGATTTTTCTTCTTTTTGTTTCTTCTATTTTTTCCATTTTTGCCTCCCTTTTTCTTTCTTTTGGGTCTATCTGAAGTCTTTTCACTCTCTGTTTTGTTTTTCTTGGGCTTAACTACCTGTTCAACTAAAAAAAACAAAAAAACAAGACATTGACAACAGTCTCTTCATCTTGAATATCATTTTGGAGACATGAGAGAAAGAATTCGTAGCAATGAGAGCTCATGGGGACAACGGCTGTATTCATCTCAATATTTAACACAATTCACACACAATAATTGGGCAAAGAGAATATCTGTATTTCGTAGCACTTAAAAATCTGAACCTTTTTGTTATTTTATTAGCTTAGAAATATATTTTGAACTTATTTGTATCAGTATTATTATTATTGATGAAAGGAGTTAGCTGTCTAAGAAAATCCATGAAATATTTTAAACATTTCTTGAATTACTAATACAAACCAAGTTCTTAGTAATAAGCATTAATTTAATTAAACCCAAATCACAGTTGAATGTATTGTTATCGAGATGATGTAGCTGAGGAAACTGAAGTTGAGTGCAGACAAGTAACTTGCCCTATGACACGCAGCTAGAAAATTGCAGTGCTGGGATGGTAATGTTTGTTATTCCCCCACTGTACTAGGTTTTCTCTGGAAAAGGTCAATGCCATTGATTAAAGTGGGACTTGGGTATATTTGTTGATTTTATTTATTCATATTGGTCTTGTGCTCTCTCTCTTAATTGGGAATTAGTGTGTACTGCTTGAGGGTGGAAAAAACTGAGAATTATACATTAGAGTTGATCAATGTTCTCCAGCTCCCAGATTACAACAGATTATAATTAATCGATACCTTCCAGGGGGCTCGTTTCTGTAGTCAATTTATTTGAAAAAATAGAAATCCAGAAATATTTGATGCTTGATGCTTTAGAGATTCACCTTAACTCTTCAGATCCACAGAAACATTTGTTCAGTGTTACAATTATGCAGGGTATAGCCTACCCAAGTGCTGAACACAGGAAGGAGGAGTTTCCACGTTAGAGCTGTGCATTTTGTTATACTAATCCATGAACTGGTTTATCTGAGCAAGTATTTAGCAAACAGAGCCCAGTGAAAAGAGAAAAATACCATAATGTCATAATACCACTAACCATAATGGCCCTGTAGCACCCATTAAACAGAAAACATTAGAAACATAAGGAAAGGTATCAAAGATAGAACCCTGTGATTAAGAAATGACAAATGAATATTATGAATATTTTAGCAGGTTATTACAACAACATTAACAATAGTCAAATTAGGAGCAATGTTTAATAGGTGGTTATGCAATTTTTATACTGAAACTTTCCTCTGATGATAAAAAAGTACCACAAGTTAGAATAAGTCCTCTAATAGAAACATTTTAAATGGCTATTACTGCACTTTATCAGATCTATTACAAATTTTAGACAGGGATGAATAGTCACTATGCTGAAGTGCTACAATAGATATTAACCCCATGGGTTTTACAGCCTTTCAAAGGAGTTCAGCCAACTCTATTTCACACTGCATTGCAGTTGTAAGCACTAGCCATTTTCACTATTAACAATTTATTTGGCCTTTTCAGACGTTAACAACTTGAAATATCTTTAAGAGAACAGTTTCTAGAATCTTGATGGTCTAATCTCATCCCTCTAAAAATAAAAATTATAAATGGACCCCTTGCCCACCTTACTTAAAGCACAAGTTCTGAAGCAAGGGAGTAAAAAGTGAAGTGTCCAGTAAAGCTTTTCCCACATGCCATTTAACCCAGTCACTGTCCCTATGGTATCACCTGCGCTCCCTTCACCAGTTCTGGGAGCCAGCCAGAGGGAGAGGAGTCAAGGAAATGAAGGTCAGGAGAGAAAGGGCCTTATGCTCTGCCTCCATAGTGGATGCTCCTAGGATATGTGGATCTGATTTACTGATGACCTCGTCTGCCCTCAAACTCCAAAGTAATATGAGGGTAATGAACAATACTTACCTCTTACTTTGGTACCCTCATTTTAAGCAAATGCTCTTTTTTAAAGATCAGATAACAGTAAAAGAGAAGAAAATTATGGGTCACTATTATTTAACTGACAAATGGGATTCGGGATTAAATCATAATTTTAGCAATATAAAATCCATGCATATTTGTCCTTTAATATTTCCAGAAGGTTATACTATTATTATAATCACTAGAATCAGCAGTCTCTCAACACCCAGTACTTAAAGGCTAAAAGTCCAATTGCTCCTTTCCCATTACTTTTTTCTGTTCCCTTATTTGTGTTAAAATGCAATTACTTAGGGAAGAGTGGTGGTGAGGAGTAGATACAAAAGCTAAGATAAGATGTAGGTAGCACTGACTGCTGTCTACACCGCTCTCTCAGGATGGAGTTTATGTCATGTGGCACAGTGGGAAAGAGCACAGTATCTGGAGCCAAACAGATTAGGGTTCTCATTATGGCTCAGCTGCTTGCTGGATGTGGAACTTCGCACAAAACACTTAATCATTTTGAGCTTCAATTATCACATCTGTAAAAGGATAATTCCCACTTTGTAAAGTTGTTGTGAAGATTAGACTTAACAGACCTAAAACACTTGTTAGAGCTCCAGACATAGGATGTGCCCACATATGCCTTTCCGTCTCCGTTCGTAGCTTACCCAGGGGGTATGCAGCAGACGCACACACAAGACAGCCACTAGAAGATGCAAGGAATGGCTTTTCTTTTGAAGCAGTTCGCTCATCCACACACATCTCACAGGCTACATTTTCACCTTATCCTCTACTCACCTCTGACTGACTCATCTACGATGTAGCCAGATATGTGTGGTTCGTTATCATACTCTTCTGCATAGTCATAGTCGATCCCCAGGGACAGTTCGCTACCAGAAGGCGTTTCACTCACAGGGGAAATCTTGCTTCCTGGGGTCACCTCAAATCCATCAGCACTGCGGTCCCCGGAAGATGGTTCCCCTTTCCCAGAGTAAGTGTCATTGACGTCCAATCCAGCAGCAAAATGGGCTGTGGGAGAAAAAAGAAGAGAAAAACAGAAAAGGTAAAGCAGAGAGCCTTTCTCATCAGCCAGCTGAGTTCAGGAGAAATATTTACCTTCTGATATCAAAGCAGCTATTGCACATGTGCTATTGTTTGTGATTGAGTCACTTACGAAAGCAACTCCACACTTTGCCAAGGAGCAAACTCAGCTGTTCCAATTACAGAGCTTCTTTCATCAAGGTTTCTTTTCCACAGATAGTCTACATTAATTTCCACATCAAACAAACAAAAAAAAAAACTGCCAAATAGGCAAATTAATATAATTATTTAACAGGTAATGTCTAAATATTCCCATCACTTCACATATCAAATGCATTTGTGTTTTCTAGAATGCTACCTGTCCCATTTTAGTAGACAGGTTCTAGATATAAGTATCAGATTTTCTTAACACGTGCTCACGTTTTAAAAAGATTACATATATAAAATGTAAAACGTAATGTAAATGGTAGTTGATAAGACTGATTCTTATTGCCACTGTTTCGCTATCATTGTTCTGACATACAGAAGAAGCCAGGGACTAGGTAAGATCTGGGGCCCAGAGTTTCAAGCCCCTGTTTTATCTTTGAGGTCTCACTAAAGCAGCCTCAGATCGGTGCTTCTAACTTCTCCCTGGGACACTGTGAGGCCCTCCAGGAAGGCAAAGACAAGATCACTAGACAGAGGAGATGGAGAATTTAGGCAGGAGGCAGCACTGCTGGGTCCAGGACTCAATTCCTCTGCTCTAAGATCTGCGGGAATCACTTTGCCCCTCTGAATCTCGGTTTCTTTTTCTGTAAAACGAAGGGTTTGGATCACAGGATCTCTCAACTCTCCTCCAGCTGGATTAAAGTACAAGTACAGGGATTCTCCCGGCACCCTCCTCCTGGACTGGAACGTCTGAGACACCTACCCGTTTTTCTCTTTCTCCCAGTGAGTAACAGGGAGATACCCTGATCACCCCCCGTCCCCCGCGGGACAGAGTTAGGGGCGCCAAAAGGCGTTTTTTTGTTTTTTGTGTATGGTGTTTTAGGAGAAGCAGCAGCAACATTCAAGAGGCGCCAGCTTCTGCCCGCCGTGGGAGAAGCGCCGCGCAGCTCAGAGCGGGGATGTCCTCACCTGAGCGGAGGATCAAGAGCCACAGCACCACCGGCGCCGGCGGCAGCAGCGGGGCTCTCATTGGTCCCTCGGCGCGGCGGCGTCGCGGTCTCTGGGGCAACTCGGCCGGAGCTGCGGGCTGGAGGAGGAGGGGGTGGGAGAGAGGGGACGAGGCGGGGTGTGCGGCTCTGCCCGCAGGCCAGGCCGGGCGCGGGCTGCAGCCCCTGGAGCTCGCCTCCGATCTCTCGGTTCCGACCCGGGCGCAGGCACAAGGTGTGCGAACATTCCGGAGGCGCGGCGCGCACCTGCCGCTTTATAGGCCGGGAGGGGACGAGGCATCGCCCGCGACGTCACGGCCGCCGCGGAGGGTGGAGGCGGGCGGCCGCCCTAGAAGAGGTTACTACCCCAAAACCACACACGGACGGCGGCCGCCCCACCCCCGCGAGCCTACAGAGCCGCTGGGAGGAGATGAAAGTCAAACCCCTCGCTGCGAGCCGGAGAAAGACCCGATCCATAATCGAGGGCGGGGGTGGAGTTGGGGAGCTCCCATCTATCTGACAGGTGCAAGTCTCAGTTTTTCAAACTATCTGAAAAAGCTTGGTATACGCTTTGGTTGATCTTAATATTATAACAGGGATTAAATAGAAAAGTTCCATATTGAGATGTAAAAGTACTTTAGGACCAAGAGTGACCTAACAATGACAGCCAGACGTGTTTAACAAAGGTAAATGAAGTTCATTAAATGACTAGAGAGAGCGCCTCCTAATGAGGAGCTGCTTTGTTTGTGATGGGAGATATCTCACCCAAGGGCTCTTTCGCACCCACTGCTGTGAAGTGGCCAGAATTTCAAACCACCTCCCTCCCCATTTCTTTATGTGGCCCAGGGATCTCATCAAAATTTATGTTTGTTGACCACTTATTACTGGCAAACTGTACACTAAAAATATTACCTACACCATCTCACTCAAAAACCTTTCCGGGTAAGCATCATTTTCTCTATTTTACAGGGAGGACAAATGGCAGCTTTACAAAGCAAGGAGGACTTTACACAGCTGGTCATGGTAGAAGCCAGATGGATTTAAATTAATCTGACTCTGAAGTCTCTCTCCTCTCTCATAAAGGAATTTAGACTAAACTAATCTTTAAAAAGAGAGTTTGTGGAGAGAACAATACTTAGCCTCCTAAAGGAGTAGTCTTGACTGGTAGCATATTGGCATTTGGATGAAGGGCGGTGCCCAAGCTTGTGCCTCTCAAATCCCGAGATAAAAGGACGAGCTTCGATGGCCTATTTAGAACCTAGTAGGGTATTTAATCATGACAAGTAGATAAAATGAAGAGGGAAGGAGGCAGCTGCTTAATTTGACTTAACTTTGATGCAGAGACGACTCTAGAACTGGATTTTTCTTGCCTTAAGAGAAAAAAGCATTGTTCTAAGTGTTTTCTTGTCCTGAGGATACATATCTCTTCTCTGATTGTTCTAGTGAAACAGACTTTTTAGGAATGTGGGTCATAGTGCATTTGTCCTAATTCTGGGAAACTTTTCTAAAGCTACTTACTTTTTATTGCCATATCGTAGTGAGTAGGCTAAATAATACCGTACATTTAGGACGATGAAATAAGCAGTCATGAATCATGCCTTCTCTCCTATTTGACATTTGTTGAGAGCACATTTTGTGTAATCCACTTGTTTTGTTTATTTTACTGCAGGGGGGCAGTAAAGAGGAAGATTAAATGATGACCAGCTCTTTGCTCTCCAAAGCTCAGTATGGTGTGGGCCAGACACATAGAAAAGTAATTCTGGTAGATTAGATGACAAGAAGCATTCAGAATGCTGTGGAAAACAAGGATGCAGTTTAATCGTGCCCATGCATATCACAGAAAGCTTTGTGGAAAGGTAAGAGAGGCCGCTCAATGGCCATCCCAGCAGAAAGTTTAAATGGAAAGAAAACCTGATGACAAGATGTAACCGAAAATGGAAAATAAGGCTAGAAAAATGGCACTGCCCATTCCAGGGTGAAACAGGGGCCTGCATTGTCATCTTTTTTGGTGGATGAGGCGATTGTGATTCAGAGACATTCAGAGCCTTGCCCACAGATTTCAAAAGATGGTGGAGATTTTGTTTAGAGTCCAAGCTGTCAGCCTAAATGGTCGCACCTTTCTGTTCTCATAGGTTTCGATTTTGTTTTAGTCCTGTTCTTCCCTTTCTCTTACTCTTTCTTCATATTGCAAGTAAGTGTGAGTTGTGCATATCTGTCATCAGAAATGTTTTACTTTGTTTGAAGTAAGTGGGCTCTTTACATTGGAAATTGCTTGGTCTTTTTCCCATTGGAAATGTAGAGGGTGATAATTTATGTTGGTGTGGAATATAACATAGCATCATAGGGGCAGAATAGCTAGTGCTTGGTATGAGCTTTAGATTCAACCAATTGGGTTTTCATATACAAATTCTACCAGATACTACGTTACGTAATATTTGAAAGACTCAGATTCCTCATCTGAAAATAGGAATAAAGATACCTACCTGCTGTTAAGCAGATCAAATGAAATAAGATACATATACAAGTAGCACATATCCTAGCATATGGTGAGTGCTCAATAAATGGTTTGGTAACTATTATTATTAATGTTGACATTATAATATTTACATTATATTAATCACATTGAAGAACTAAGTGACACTTACAAATGGAGCTTCTCACAGAGCAAGTGAAATAATCTCCTTCAATATTTTCAAGCCATGAACTTTGTACCTACTTCCCATTAAGACTAACCATTTTGAACATTTTATGGTGCATCATAGGGTAACATGGGGCGTCATCACAATTGCATCACAATGGCAGCACCCCTTGATGACTCATGGCATTCTGGCATATATGCATGAGAAGGAAATCAACCCTGTGTAAATGTGGGATTCTTTACATTCTGCATGCTAAGGTGAGATGAGGAGGAAAAATTTTAAGAAATTCAAGAAGAAAAGCAGCTCTTCTTTACCCTGATAAATCGGTGGTTTCCTCACCAAGTGTAAGGTTAAGGGCAGCCCTACGGGCAAATGGTCCTAGCCAACCATTCCTTTTGGTGCCTAGTATCTGGATCCTGATAATATTTTATATGTATAGTGGAAACAAACTCACTTTGACTCAGCTAAATGGTGTGCTATAGAACCAAAAGTATAATTATGTGTTTCTTCATATAATTGAGTTTTTACAGATAGTGCCAGGGTCTGAGTAAGTATTATATCATGGGCATTTTTATGAGTCAACACACGAACCCCTAAACTAAAATTAAGAAATTCTCTAGGAGCTGGCTTGGTGGCGTAGGGGTTAAGTTCATGTGCTCAGCTTCAGCGGCCTAGGTTCGTGGATTCAGATCCCCAGCATGGACCTACACACAGCTCGTCAAGCCATGCTGTGGTAGCATCCCACATACAAAATAGAGGAAGACTGGCACAGGTGTTAGCTCAGGGCCAATCTTCCTCACAAAAAAAAAAAAGAAAGAAAGAAATTCTCTAATGTATAAGTAACATATTCTGTATTATTAACAGATGCATTAGCTCCATTTAGATGTCCATAATTTTCTACTTTTCACCTTGGAATGTATCCATGCTAAAGAATATACAATTTCTAGTTCCTTCAAAAAGACACCATAAATGACCTTGACTGTTGGGTGCCTTGACATACTAGTAAAATCAAATTACTTGCTCTTTATAGCATTAACATGATGGCTTTTGCAGAGCAAGGACTAGCAGATGGGACTGAAGGCAGTTGATGATTTGATGATGTGAAGGCAGTGATGATTTACAATGGAAGCTAAGTAAATGTCATATAAAATTAACTACATTTACACAAAAAACTGAATCCTCTAGGTAGTTTGTTTTCTCATCAAATATGTCTCGAGAACTAGATACTCTCCTAGGCACTGTGAATATAACTTTGAATAAGTCATAATGTCCTTGTTTTTAAGGACCTTACTTTCTATCAAAGGGAAACACGTAATAAACAAGGAAACAATGCACAAAATAATCTTAGGTAGTGAGAAGTGCTGGAAAGGAAATAAAATATGGATATACAGGACTTGGGAGGGTGGAAGAAGATGATAAAAAGAAATACAAGATAGACCCTACACTTAAGTAGTTCACAGTTTCTCTCTAGAGGAAACAGAAGGCAGGATAAAACAGAGAGGGTTATCCTATTGAACAATAATAACAGTGTAGAAGAGCAGAGAGAGGCATGGATGGGAATGAGGGAGGGATAGAGATAGGCATAGACAAGAATGAGGGATGCTGAACAGACAGAGGCATTGAATTGGGCCTTAAAAATGTGGAGGATTCTAGGACATTGTAGAAGAATTCATTCCACTAATCATTTCTCAAATACCCTTCTTAGCACTGCCAGCTCTTAGCTAAAGGTCAGCTGATCAGAATCACCAGGGAATGTTTCCAAAATGTACCCTCCATTCTCCTCTCTTGATTCAAGTTTGGTGTGGGATCCAGGCCTGTGTATTTTTTTTTAAAAACTTTCAAGAAAATTCTGACGTGCATCTCTGATTAAGAACTACTCCACTGGGGGATACATGGATGAAAAAAATCAAGGTATCTTCAGAGAGATTATAAACTGGTGGGGCTGCACATTCATGTAGGTAGAATTTTTGTTGGAAATGTGAAGGATGGAGAAATGAATTTCAACAGGAAGCATGTAAGTGTGATGAAGACATTTATTTACCCTCTAAGAAACTCATGTTACAAACTGATTCAAATACTATGCCTTTAAATAGGGAACTGCTTTAGTGTAATAAAAATATGTCTGAATATATGAAAAAGAAGAAATCTACTTTGCATGTAGTTCTTCAGGAACCAATTTGTCACATAAGTGGAATCATATGAACACCAAATTCTTATGGATCCTCACTAACTCCATTCTGAATGTAAGGTCAGAAAACAGGGTGTCTGCAACACTGAATTAGGAAACATCAAATTTTAATATGCTATTAATTCCTTATGAAATTAGGATTTCAGGATAAGATTTGGAGTTTTATTGTTTCAGAAAAATAATATATTAAAGTCAGATGGTTGAAGTAGTCCGAGTCCTATGAAAGATTTTTACAGACTACCAATTATACTCATGAAATAATTATATCCTTGATATTTTTATTTGCAAAAAATAAAATATTGCACTTTGTATGTACTTAATCTTTCTTTCATGCATTTCTACTTTCCTTATTTTCTTGCATTTTATTTTACAATTTATCACTCCAGTTATCATGCATTTAATATCGTGTGATGACCACTTTTTCATAATTTCGGAAATCTTCCATTTGCCCTCTTGTTACTTAAAAATTGACAACATATGCACATCTCTAAGAATTAAATGATCGTATTATTAATGATCATATTTGATGTGTTTCTGTTATGAGTTTAGGTAGTCTCTTAAACATTCATGCATTTTTAGCAAAACGGGGATACATTGTATATAGATTTTGTTGTATTTTCCCATGAACACAACAGGCTTCTGTTTCCGAGTTCTATGAGAATAGCAGTTTTTAACGTAAAGTGAATAAACTACTAATTTGTTGAGGAGACCACTCCTGTACATCTATCCTAAGCAGGGATAGGTTAAACCACAAAGAAACTGGTCTTTGTATGTCGTACTTCCCAAAGCTTTCTGAATGTGTGTGCTGAAGTTATACAGCCAGAATAAGAAAAATTCGAAGTTAATATGGAAAAATACAGACACATGTAGTACTCCTAGAAAAAGAAGAGTTGAAAATATAGTTATAGATTTTATAAACATCGTGTGTCTCTCAGTCTTCTTCTTGAAATCAATGTTTTTGTCTTAAATTTGGATTTATGTATTCCCAAGTGGTTTTGCTATTTGCAGATGTAATTTCATTCCTAGATTTCTTTCCTTCCATAAGAATTCCAAAAATCATTAGTTTTGGTCTCTTCTCAAGGTAACAAACATTCCAACAGGATTTTTTTTTTTTTTTTTTTTTTGATGAGGAAGGTTAGCCCTGAGCTACATCCGATGCCAATCCTCTTTATGCTGAGGAAGATTGGCCCTGGGCTAACATCCGTGCCCATCTTCCTCTACTTTATATGGGACGCCGCCACAGCATGGCTTGAAAAGCAGCGCGTTGGTCTGTGCCAGCATCCGAACCTGCAAACCCCAGGCTGCTGAGGCAGAGCAACTGAACTTAACCGATATGCTACCGGGCTGGCCTCCCAAGGGAATGCTTGTAATATTGAATTGCTAGATAATTTTTGGATTCTCAAGCACTACCTTGTGTGACTATAAAGAAATATTGGGCTTTTCAGCAGTACAATTGGCTTAAGCTAATCCTGATATAATAGTGGGAGAGTGGTACTTACATGATAGGAAAAAATTTTAAAGAACTTTTTTAAGAAATACAAATTTGATCAAATGTTCCCATCTCAAAAACAGTATTTACTAAAATTTTCTTACACATACTGAAATACAAAAAAATAGGAACTTTGAAGATATGTTTTGCCTAAAATTACATCTTTGGAGAAATTCACGCAGTTTGCACTTTTAAATGTTATTTTAACTGCCAGATAGCTGAGGATATAATAACTTTAAAAAATTCTATGTTAAAGTTTATGTTCCTAAATTTGCCTAATTTGGAGATTTGAAGATATGCCTATACTAGTTTATAAAATATGCTTCCTTTTTATTTTCCTGACAAGAATTGCAAATTTGCAGATTGCAAAACAATATTGCAATCTGCACAAAATGATTAGTTACAATGGGATTTTCCTGGGAAAAACTATAAGTGTTTATTTCTGCATTTATGGATTTTGGGAGGTAACACAAACACACACACACAAGAGGGAAGAAAAAAGAATAGTATAAGAGAAAGTCTACATTTTTAAGGAATTCATTATTTTTAAGAGTAAAACAAGGAAAGAAGGGAAAGTTGTATAGTCATATATTTATTAATATTTTTAAAATATCTGACATGTTATATAAAAAATTAACAAAACAATGTGTACAGTATGAAACTCTTAATAATGTATTTACAAATATTTATGTACATATTATATATAAAATGTATATATAGATATACATGCATAGAAACATTCTGAAAAGATATATAAAAAATGTTAACAATGGTTATCTTTGGTTGAGAAATTAATTGCTTATCTGTATGTCCTAATATGTGTACAAAGATCACGTATTCTATTTTATTTTTTAAGTTAAAAACCCAATCCAGGCAAGAGGATGATTTCCCAACGAACTGATTTGACGTGATTTCTGTTCAATTACATCTGTTTTTCCAATGAGGACATCAATTTTGAAAGAAAACAATCACGTGAGCAGTCCGCTGCTTTTCTCCACCCTTTCTTACCCTTGTACAGTTGCTTCCACGTCTGTGCTGTCTTTTGCCGTGTGGTGTAGTGAGGGAGGAGAATGAGCTGGTTAAGGCTGTAGCATCTGAGATTGAGACGACTGGATTTTAGGACAGCTCTTCCCCTGAGCAACAGGGGCCAATTACGTAAATGCTCTGTGGCACTAGTTTTCTCATCTCTAAAAAGGAGATGATAATACTAACAATACCTAAATCATAGGGTTCTTGTGAGGTTTAAATGGGATAATGCATGTAAAACACTTGGAACAGTATCTGACCTTTCATAATTACTCAAAATATCTTATGGATTTTTATTATTATTAATATTAAGACCAAGGAAGAAAGTACCAGGGATTCCAATGAAAAATATTTCCAATGCATATTTGTGGATGAAGATACTGTTATAACTGATTTCATAACTTGAGAACCTCTGCTTACTGTGACAGATAAGCCTGTAAGAACTTAAAATTGTTTTAGAATGATGAAGGTAACAAGAGTGAGCCCTTGTATTAAGGTCCTGTTTCAAATAGCTTGCACTACTGACTCCAGAGACATGACATTTCCAGAGCATTACTTGTTTTTAAATATCTAGACTGTATGTAGAAGGATCCTTTTCTCTTTCTTTTTTTATTTTTATTTTTTTTAGCTGTGTAATGCAGTAGTCCACTTATACTCAAGGGATATGTTCCAAGATCCCCAGTGGATGCCTGAAACTGCAAATAGTACCGAACCATATATATACTATGTTTTTTCCTATACATACATGCCTATGATAAAGTTTAATTTATAAATTAGGCACAATTAGAAGATTAATAATAATAACTAATAATAAAATAAAAGGATTATAACAATAGACTGGAATAAAAGTTATGTGATAACAGACAGCTACTAAGTGACTAATTGGCGAGTAACGTGTCTAGCGTGGATGTGCTGGACAAAGGATGATTCACGATCTGGGAGGGACAGAGCGGGATGGCAGGAGATTTCATCACACTACTCAGTACAGCGTGCATTTTAAAACTTATGAATTGCTTATTTCTGAAATTTTTCTTTTTTTTTTTAAAGATTTTATTTATTTATTTTTCCCCCCCAAAGCCCCAGTAGATAGTTGTATGTCATAGCTGCACATCCTTCTAGTTGCTGTATGTGGGACGCGGCCTCAGCATGGCCGGAGAAGCGGTGCGCGCCCAGGATCCGAACCCAGGCCGCCAGCAGCAGAGCGCATGCACTTAACCGCTAAGCCACAGGGCCGGCCCTGAAATTTTTCATTTAGTATTTTCAGACTCTGATTGACCTTGGGTAACTGAAACTGAAGAAAGGGAAACCATGGATAAGGGGGGACTACTGTATTTTCCCATTGTGTGATGTCATCATACCATAATTTCCTACAGAATCAGGCTATTTCTGCTCTGAATACATTGTTTGTTAGTGAAATTTCTTTTTCACATAAACGCATGCAGTTGACACCAAAGTAAAAGGGAGAGCTCTTTTTTCAATATTTTCAGTAATTACCACATCAATAATTTTGTTATAGACTCTACTATATCCATTCTCATCTCTTTCCTTAGTAACAGAACCCTGATATTATTCAGACTGGCAATGTGCCCATCTAAAATATAACATTTCCCAGGTTTCCTTGAAGATATGGTGGCCATGTAACTAAGTTCTGCCAGTGAGGTTTAGAGACATGTAAGCGGAAGTGATGTGTAGAATTTCCTGGAAGGCTTCTTGAAGGGAGCTGATGAAGGTGGGAGCCACACTTCTCTTGTTCCTCTCTCTTTACTCCTCTCCAGTTGCCTGGAATATGGACACTTGGCTGCGTCTCCGGGAATCACACTGGACCATGAATTGACTCTGAATCTGGAAGGCATGTGCTAGAGTGGTGGAAGAGAGAGACAGAAAAAGCCTGAATCCCTGATTTGGAGCTGCCACACCAGCCCTGTACTCTTTACCTCCAGACTTCTTTTACATAAGAGAGAAAAACTTTTATCTTGTTTAAGCCACTATTGTTTTAGGTTTTCTGAACCCAATACTAAATAATTTGGTGATCAGACAGTCTGTTGTATTCATTATGATATTCCCTTCTTTTTTTTTTTTTTTGATGAGGAAGATCAGCCCTGAGCTAACATCCATGCCAATCCTCCTCTTTTTGCTGAGGAAGACCGGCCCTGAGCTAACATCTATTGCCAATCCTCCTCCTTTTTTTCCCCTTTTTCTCCCCAAAGCCCCAGTAGATAGTTGTATGTCATAGTTGTGCATCCTTCTAGTTGCTGTATGTGGGACGCCGCCTCAGCATGACCAGACAAGTGATGCGTCAGTGCGCGCCTGGGACCCGAACCCGGGCCGCCAGTGGCAGAGTGTGCACACTTATCGCCAGTAGCAGAGTGTGCACACTTAACCACTAAGCCACGGGGCCGGCCCCATGATATTCCCTTCTATGTCAATGCCCTCCAAAGACCACGAGGAATACAGCTGAACAACTTGCAGTGAGGAAGAATGTCCACCATGGGAAACTGTGGTATCTCCTTAAATATAGTGTAGAGTAAGTGTTGGAAAGGGCATAGATGATTTGGGCTTGTGTTAGGTGATTTTGGGAGGGTTTAAGGAGCGACATTTTGCTCTAGACTGAATGCTGTCAGGAAGTGGGCATAATTCTATGACTGGGTATTTTAATACATCTTCTACAAAAGGAGAAAGGCTAAGGCTATAATTGTTACAGAATCAGCAGTCACCTGTAATAGTCAGGATAGGAGGACGTTTGGTCACCACTGTGGCTTGGACAATGTTCATATTTTCTCTGTGTTCAGACATGATTATGGAATGGTCTTGCTTTTGCCATAATCCATCATGGCCACAGAGTGGCCTTGCTTGATGTTGATGTTCTGTGAAATTGCTTATGTTCAATAGGAGAATGTCAAGGCCAAGGTGATAGTACCAGACCAGCTCCTGGATGTCGGGGCTGTTTTTTTCTTTCTCACCTGTAATAATGCTTGGTGCAGGGTAAGGCCTCAATTAAGTTTGGTGGAATGAATTGAATGAATTAAGTGTTTAGTAAGCAGATCAAGAACATCTAGTTACTGTCTTTATTTCACAGTTACCAAGATAGTATCTAAATGAACTTATATCACTTTTTAAAATAAATTTCTTTGCATTAGAAAACTGTGTAGTGATTAGGTTAATATGATTACCAAAGCTAAGTGCAAGAGATATTTGAAAAGCTACTGAAAATGAGAATTGACTCTACCCAACATGGATAATTTGCAAGAATAGGGGCAGAGATGTTTTCTCTTCATCTGTTCTTCCCTCTTAATTCCCAGCACAATTTTATATATTGGATGTTCTCAGTAAATAATATTATTTATCATTGTATACAGGTCCTGAGATAAGAATAGAAATCCACTAAGTGTGTCCTACACTAAAAAAAGTACTCACAATTTATTGTTAATTCTGAAACTATTAGTTTCCTTTTCCTTTTCCTTTACAGTAAAAGATGCCTCCGACTAGAAAGAATACCTTTAAGTTGTAAATATTTTCATATCATTTAGATAACATTTATTGAGAGTTTATGCTCTAAGCACTTTATAGATTTCACATCATTTGATCTTTATAAAACCCTGTAAAGTGTTAGCATCCCCATGTAACAGATGAGGAAATAGAGGGTTCAAATAACTTGCTGGAGGTCACACATTTATTTTGATAGAAGTGGGATCCAAACCTAGTCTCTTTAACCCAAAGCCCATGCATTGAGTCACATTTACATACAATGGCTAGCATAGCACTAGTCATACAGTAGGTGCCAAACCAATGTTTTTAAAATGGAAATTAACTGCTTGATAACTGAAATAATAATGATACCATAGTGTAAAAAAAATTGACCTCTGAGTTTATAATTAATAGAGCAGAGCAGACGTGTAAAATAACTCTAAAAGATCAAATGGCTCATAGGCCTACAAGACTGGCTGTTTTAATAAAACCGAAGGACAAAAGTGCCAAGCAGAAGGGAGATTTAAGAAGGCTGAAGCTGGCTCTGTCCATCTGAACACATTTCCAGGAAGAGTCTTCTCTGGCTGAAGGAGTCCATCTCTTTTATTCTGTAGCTGGCACATCATTATTGAAATAATAGATGCAACTTTCTCATTAGAATTTGTCTTCTTCTGTAGTTTCCCAAGGTCAGTACAGACCAGAAGGATTCCTGTAACCAGGCACATCAGCTGTCATAATTCTCACTGTAAATAGCTAAACTGATGTCTGGATTTCTACCTCACTCTGTGCAAGTTTGGTTAGACTGCCTCTGAAAGTCAGCTTTATCGTTTAAGAATGGCCATGATGGTATTCTGAACCTGCAAGTCATTCATTCCCTCATTCATTCATTCAACACCTATTACCTATTATGTATTATTACGTATTACATATTATTATGTATTACTTATTATATCCCAGGCACTGTGATAGACCTTAGGAACACAAAAGTGAAAAAGTCAATTCTTTTAAACAATTTACAGTGCAGAAGTAGATACAGATGAGAAGCAGACAATTACAATGCATTGTGATAAGTGGCATGATACTAACTAAAAGGCACTGTACCCTGAGATCTACATAGTGTGGGAATGTGGCCTAGACTTAAGAGATTCAGCTAGACTTCCGGGGAGAAATAACATTTGGGAAGGATGAGTTGGACTAGTTAGATGAAGAGTAGATGGTTGTGTGTATAAGTTTATTGTGGGAGTGGGGCGGAGGGTGAGGAGAGTGCTAGTGTTTCAGGCAAAGGTAACAGCATTTGCAGAGGCCTGTATCTAACCAGGGGCCAGAGACTAGCTGCTGACAGAGCTCCATCTATTAGCTGGCTGGGCCACTGTCAGCAGCCTTACAAAGTTATGATGAAATAGATCTAACTCTTAAGACATATTTGATGTCTCATTCTTATAACAACAAATCCCCTTCTTCTGTGACCTCTTTGCTTTGTTACAAGCCACATAAACAGACAGGAAGCCAAAGCCCAGGCAGGCAGTGGCGCTCCTCTGGACTTGATCCTCTGTGACATCATCTTATTTTGTTTCCATATGTTTTGAGAAAGACTGTTACCTACCAAGAGCTGTTGCTCTGGCAGTTCAATTAAACATGAGTCATTCCGGAGACCTTAACATATGTAGCACACTTCATGCATTCAAGAGTTCTCAATATGTGTACTGTTTGCAAATGACACACAGTTCAGGGATCTGGAACCTACAGGTGGAAGCCTCTAATATTATTCTGTAAAATTTTGCAGAATGAATCAAAGAATGACTTTCACAGTGCAAGCTGAAGAAAACATTGTTAAGTATTTCAGCATGAGAAAGGCAAATTCTAATGTGGAATATTATTGGGAATAGCATAGAATAATAGGGAATATTGACATATCCTGCATATGAAAGCTGAGGTGGGTGTCAACTATTGTTGATCTGCTTTCTACTCAACACAAGGAACGTCAGTGGTGGAGCAGGGCAGTGAGACTGTGATTCTCTGACATCTCCTAAATCATTAACATGTTGTCTTGTAGCTACCATGTATTTTTGTTTTAAGGACATTTTCCCTTCAACTTCTTATAGACTCAAGGTATCCAAAGCATATTCTAGAAAAAAAATTCAAAATGCTTTGTTTATCAAAGAAAAAAACTTTTAATAAATATAAAACAAAAAAACTCATAGAACTGAGCCTCCTTAAGTTCTTTTTGGAATGTCAATGAATAAAGATAACTGGATAGATTATAGAATTTAAGACAAGTTGTTTCATTCATTTCATTGTTAAATTTTCAAATTATTGGACATGATT